>NW_015090786.1:3306893-3457029 GCF_001431845.1 Calidris pugnax | reverse complement strand
TAAAACCAAGTTACTCTATCAAAGTGCATGTGTTCCAGGAGGAAAAAGCCAATATTTATATTCTAGCTCACAACTTGTTGTTAAACCACAGCACTATCTGTAAAACTGAAGATAAAATACAGAAAACACACTTTATAGTCACTATAATTTGGATTTGGGTCTCAACTGGAAGCCCAGATGGGGAAGGAGGAGGGGGGGAATTAATCTCACCAGAGGCCACTTGCTGGATTCTTCCACACACACTTCCAGCCAGAATCTTCCACTGAAAAGTCACGGGTGGATGATGATAATTTTGTCTTCCCCATCGCTGTTGCTGCTGCCACAGTGGATGTCAGCAAGGAAGTAAATCTGGTCCTTCACAAAGCTGTGTGTCGAGTGAGATGAAGTTCTGCAGAAGCTGTAAAAGAAAACAAATTACAGGGGAAACTAATTACTAAATTTTAACATCATTGTTTGCTGTTAAAACTTATGACCTAAATGCTCTGTATGGTGATCAACTTTGGTTGCTAAATTAGCTTTTTCAAGGGGGATTTAATTTGTGGAAACCAAAGCAAAACACCAGCTTAACAGATCTTGAGGGCTTAAAGATTTTAATGATACAAAAATAAGCTAGAGTTATCATAGCTTGATATGCACAGCTCCTAGAGCTTCCAAAATAATTTGCAACAACCGGCAGCAACTGTCTCAGATCAAAGGAGGCTTCCAGACTGATGTGAAATTGCATAACTCTTTCTATTAAATATTTAGATGATAAATAAGAATGCGTCCTGGAATATGTGTATACAGGGATACATACACACACACATATATGGTATCTATACATACACATGTACATCACTCTAAAATACCTATAGCTATATGTCTATGTATCTGTATGTACACACTAACGTACATTTATGTTTGTACACACACAAACTTGGAAGTGATATTAATTTGGGATCAAATTCTACTCAGCAACCAATTAGTTATTTTTCTACCGAGCAATACTGTATTAATGTGGGGTTTTTTTCCTAATAGTTAAAACTGTCAACCACTTCTAGAAGCTGCTGGCTAATTCAGAGGAAATGTGGGGGTTTGGTGCGTTGGTTCCTTTCATTCCCATGACTGCCAACAGACAGGTATTGTGTGACACATTTATTTCCAAGCCATAAGGCATAACTTTCACCACACGTCTGTTAACCTCAGGTTTGTGAGCTCACAGTACCGACGGCAGCACAGCACTGCAGCCAGTCACTTACAAGCGACAAAGTTTTATCGCCAACAGATTACATTTCAGACACTTCATCACAGTGAAATATCCGCCAGAAATCATTACAAATAGCCATGTAAATCAAATCAAAATGGGGCTTAAATGAAGATTTATACACAACAGATATGAAAGGAGAACTTCCTGATTATTCCAAATCCTGTTTTAATTAACACTCCTAGTCTGGCTTTATTTTTGTTTCATGTCCTGCCTGTCATTTCTGTGACATCTCTAGTGTGATGGGGGTGATAGTTAAATGAATGAGAAACACAGAAAAAGAAACCATTTCCAATACTCTGTCTGGTTAAAGAGATTCTTCTGATTTGTATTAGCATCTTTGTCGTGTAACTGGTCAAAGCGCCTGTCAGGGCGTTAGCCAGGGAACAGATGGATCAGCAGTTTTAAATAAGAGATGGGTTCAAAGCATATAATTCATCTTTAAATTTGGTTCTCACTACTTTAATTGTATGTGTGGAAAGCTGCTGTTAACAGCACTTGACATGGTTTCATAAATTAATTTAATTCTGCACACCCAGCAGCTGCCCCTGACCCTGCGCGTTACCTCCATCCGTTCCCTTTGGGCTCAGCGGGGACGGGACCGCGGCAGAATTCCTGCCAGAGCTGCTTTCTGGGACACCAGTTCACATCAACCTTGCCATTAACTGTAAGAAATGGTACCAGGATTCACGGCAGACATTTCCAGCACCAAACAGTTTACATAAGGAAGAAAGACATGTACCTGAAAGGAAGACGATCTTTCATGGGTGTATTTTTTTTTTTTTAATTCTGAGTCAGGTAGCCTTAAATGAAGCAGGAAAAATCTAATTACGCTCCCTTCCAGATTTGTTAATCTCTCTAAAAGATGATTTTTAACCCATTTCTTTTCACTTCATCTCAGACTAATACTGTGATTCTAACAGAAATCACAACTTAGGACAGCAGAACTTCAAGAAAAACAGTCAGCTTTTTCTCTCCCCGGCATATTTTCTTATCAAACACAGTTCCTTGGCTGATAAATGCCTCCAAAGATCAGCCTAATGCTGAGGCTTTAAAATTAATGATGAAACAGAAAAGTAGAGCAGACAGGGAGAGGAAATTTTTCACACACACCCGTGATTGCCACTGCAGTCAGTATGAACATACCCATTGCTTCCAGTGGTAGCAGAGATGGGCTGCCCTCCTGAAGTCAAAGCCCTGCTTGATTTTGAGGCTCACGCCAATGAAGAATGGGTCGGCTTGAACAATCTGAAGAGTCTTCTAAATTAAACACATCAACAGCAGATGTGCTTATATTCATTTTAGTCATGTTTTCCTCACTTGGAGATTATTTTTTATTATGTAGAGCATATTGTTAAATGCTGAATTATAGTTGATCTGACTTTCACTCAGTACAGTGGGTTCCTTCTGGCCAAGTTTGCTCTATGGCATAAAAAGTCAACTTCGGCTGCAAAATGGTAGATATTTAATTTGGACTGAAATACAGAAGCAGATCATAAGAACTCTTTTCTCTGAATTTACTCGCGGTTTTTTTCTTTCAATGTGTTTTATGTCAGTAGACAATTACATTGTCAAACTATATGCAAATAGACATGAAGTACACAAAACCTGCATAATGTAACAGCTGCTATAAGTTTGCAGTCAAACTGTGCTAATCAGTCCTGGCAGTTAGAAATTACTTTTTCCCTGTTATTCAGATGGGGTAAAAAGTAGAATTTACATTGTTCCTATTGCTATTCCAGACTCCTTTATGGTTAGACCTGCACAGCCTTGAGAGAGCAGGAAAAATCAAAGAGGGACTGATAAGCCCCGGTCAGTTAGCTCATACAACAATACTATTCTTTCTTCCAGTGTGTTGAGATGAAGATCTGCCAGCTGAGAAGCATACAGGCCTTCCTGTGGAGAGACAAAGACTGCTGCTGACCTCCAGAATTACTGATTTTGCAGATTTTTGTCATTGGATTGTATTATAGGAGGCGGGTCCAAAACTCTGGAACAGGCAGCTCCAGGCAGCTCGTAACTTTTAAGACAGATTCCCAGCAAATGCTGATTGTATTATAGGAGGCGGGTCCAAAACTCCGGAACAGGCAGCTCATAACTTTCAAGACAGATTCCCAGCAAATGCTCTCTGCCACAACAGCTTCTCCATGGACAATACAGTGCCAGGGACAGGCTGGGAGGGAATCCCAGCTACTTTAACATCCTAGCTGAGGAGGCCAAGCTCCTTCTCAAAACCAACAGTCATTTCAGATAAAAATGTTTGTAACTTCAGGAACAGCTGACATTCTCAAATATGTGCTGGCTGTCAGGTTCCGTGTGAGGCGGTGAATAACGGCAACTATTTTGATATGCCATCAGTCTATCTTATTATAGCATTGATTTTCGCTACGCCTGACATCCCCAAACTTGCTCTTACAAGAGGCAGAGTCTTCCTATTTTTAGATATACTGTCAATATTTTTTTCCAATATAATTTCTGCCTGGTTTGATCCTAATTAAGCACCTAAGGTGCACTTTCCAGGTTATGTCAAGAAGAAAATTCCCTTTGATCAATATTTTTTCTCTGCCTGTTCTATTCTTGTCTTCAACTGCCAGATTTACTCGGAAATTCAAACAAGCCGCCAGCAACATACCACAACCTGGCGCAGTCAGTGCACAGCTACAGCCTTTTGTGGTCTTCAAGAAAGAGAAGACCGTCATGAATGAGGATTTACCTGGTTGTGGCACCGACAGCTGGCGTCTCTGCTTTTATGAATTATTTAGACTGCTGCATTTACAAAAGAACTCCAAAAACCTACATCATGACAAACAAAAAAGCATATTTGACCTTTTAACATGTAGTAAGTTAAAATACATCTGCAGGGATGAAAGACGCATAAACTATCTCATGCTGTTAAAAGAAGCTATAATATTTACAGGAAGTGATGCTCACTCTTGCAGTGTTCACCAGCTCTTGCATTTAACTGTGCCAGACCTTTCACTCTCTTTACAGAACCCAAGGGTCCTCCTGGGATCATTTAACCAACAGCCAACACCTTATCTTGCTCTGAATAATGCCTTTTCCCTATGTGTATTACTCACCTGAAAGAGTTTAAAGCATTTAATTCCATAATTTAGGTGCTAACCTCACTGTCTTTATCACATGCTTTAGTCAAAGGAAAAACTACCAAAATTCAAAGAGGCAGCCACTCCAGCCTGCCAGGGAATGCTCTGTAGGTATTGGCATTCATTAGCCCAGAGGCCGAGGAGAGTAACACACTGGAATTGCAGAAGAGAAATTCAGAAAGAGAAATTCAGAAATTCAAGAAAGATACTGGGAAAAAAATGTTCTAATTGTAAGAACAGTGAATCACTGAGATAGAGAGCTGTAAAGTCTTTATGTGTCTTTAACAGGTTAGAAAGATGTCTGTAGGATGACACAAGTAAAATAATTGCTTCCCTAGGCCTTGGTAACATCCAATCCAACCAACATCCAACATATTGGATGGTGCCATGATTTTTGCCATAAAAATCAAGCTTACCCAAACTACATCCACCTAGGAATTCAGACAGGAATTTCACAACCATTTGGTTCATTCCTGGTTGCAGATAAATTCTTTAATGACCTTGAAGAGGAAGGTCCAGGGTCCCCTTTGTGCTTAGTAAAGCCTCAGCTGGAAGTAAGCGCCTTCCTTCAGCTCAGTTGCAGGGTGGGAATCCTCTTCACTTGGAGCAATCCACCTGCTAACAAAACCTGAAGGAGAGAAAATTTTCTTGAGAAATGAAGCTGGTTTGCAGTTCACCCCCATTGTTACCTGGCAGCCAGGCTGATGTTTGCTTTAACTGGAAGGTTAACATGTGTAGAGCAGGTCTTTGGTGAAGCATCACCAAAGTAGTATCTTTGTGCCCCGTCAGAACAATGCAGAGGGCTGCCAGGTGTGACTTGATAATACTCACGTTTTCCTAAGCACATTGACACAACATATCAGAATTTATTCCAGTATTACATGAGCACCAAACAAAAATTTTTGCTTTACATTTCTCCCCTACTGCTTACATTTTCTGCTTTCTAACCACTTCACTCTATATACCGCTCTCCAGGCTCTTTACAGTTGATGAGGAGGGCCTACAGGAGAGCCGGAGAGGGACTCTTTATCAGGGAGTGTAGTGATAGGACAAGGGGTAATGGTTTTAAACTGAAAGAGGAGAGATTTAGATTAGATACTAGGAAGAAATTCTTTACAGTGAGGGTGGTGAGACATTAGCACAGGTTGCCCAGAGAAGCTGTGGCTGCCCCATCCCTGGAGGTGTTCAAGACCAGGCTGGATGGGGCTTTGAGTAACCTGCTCTAGTGGGAGGTGTCCCTGCCCAGGGCAGGGGGGCTTCAAGGACCCTTCCAAATCCAACCATTCTATGATTCTATGAAAAAGAACTGAGACTTCCAAGTACTCACAAATATTCCTGGGTCCTTCAGCCATCCTGGCTGCCTCTGGCCACTCCATCTCCAAAAAATGCAAACAGCTTCCTGGGTCCTTCTCCAGACAATCTGGCAGCTTTATAGATGTAAGAATGAAACAGCAAAGGTCAAGTGCTATGCTTCAGCTGCAGTCAGGTTTGCAAACAAAGCATGTGAGAAACACTCCGAGACAGCTCCATTTTGGCTGTTGAAGTGTGTAAAGGTTTGGTTGTGGGGCTATTGGGGTTTTATTTAACCAGAATATTTTTTACCCTTCTGAAGCAGAAGTTGAGGAAAGATTATTGACATTTCTGTGAACGATCCGAGCATTAGTAACAAGATTGCTGAATCGTTACCAGTTAGTATAATTCAGATTCTGATGTCAAAGCTATCAATTTTTCCAACTAAAGAATGGACAAAGCTGGTATTTGTACAATGCTAAGGAGACTAAAGGGGAAGTGGTGTTTTTAACTTCCACTTGGTGATTTCACGCTCAGGGAAAAAGAAGAGGAACAGGCCATTGAAGAGACAAACAAAAAGACCTTCTCGGAGCAGGGAGCTGTCACCTTCATCCCAGGTCTGAACTTTCCAAACCACTGTTAAGGAAGGGGAGACCTTGAAGAAGTTGCAAATGAGCATAACACTGAGCCAAAAGACCTCAGACCTTTGGGGGTTTTTATCCTTTCTTGAGACTAATCAAATTTGTTCCTGGCATAATGCTATGAAAGTCACCCCAGGGAGGAGTTTGGACTGTTGGCTGATCAAGGTTTTAATACAAAATGACATTTTTGCCTTTGAATTTGCCATTTGAGACACTACAATGAAGGAAAAAGGCTAAAAAATGCCAAGATAACAATTCTTAATAGATGTCTTGCTTTTCCTACCTCAAGTTCTGGTAAAAATAAAACTATTATAACTAAGTTTTGAAAATGCGTTATCTATACGAGTGGTGGTTTTTTGCAGTTTTACTGCCAAGTATTGCAGTTTCATGGCCTAATAGGTCTTCCTCTCACCGAACCACTGCAAACCTGGGCAAACCCCTGTCCTTGACCTAGAGTGTCGTTACCTTGTGCTCAGCACTGTTCGAGCCCTGTTGTCCTCCCTGGGGAAAAGGGCATGTGCCCTCCACTGTGGTTTTTAAGGATTGGAGCAATTCTGGCCCTAAACAGAGGGTGGCCTAGATGCATGTGTTATTAAAGCAAGTGGTCGGAAAGAAAAACAAAATCTTAATGAATTTCAGTTGCTGCTTCATGCTTCATCCAACTTTGTTGCAGGTATTTGTAATAAATTATGGTAGACATTCTGAATGAAGATAAAATGAACAAGTATGCTACGTTATCCCAAGCAAACAACATAGTCTGAATCATGGCACCCATTCTTATTTCCCTTTGTTTTTTAACTAGTTCCATGTAACATTTCTTTTGTTGCTTATGTTATACTTTCCAATTTGCATTTTAGTCAGCATGATGCACGTTAAATTTGCTGACAGGAAATAGGGAATCACTGGACTATGATGACATGGCAGGTTAGTAATACAGCTTCCATGTGCCTAAACTCATTCCTAATCCATATTCACAGGAAAAAGAGCCTTCTGAGTGGCAGCACTGCTCGGTATCTTACTGTGCCAAAGACACATGACTGTTTGATGCAGCTATCAAAGAAACAATCTGTTTCTGATGGCTACTTTGTCTGGCTCCTGTGATATCTGGTCGGTTTGTAATGAAAGAAATAATTATAACAGTGATAATATAAGACAAGTAGCAAAAATACTGAAAGCATATGTGTCTTGTGTGGAGATATATATGGTGGGAGGAGATCATCCACCAGATCTGGCACTGCAGACTGTTTCTCATCATGTAGTCCAACATAATAAGCATTTGCGACTCCCTGTTGTGAGCAAGTATTTAAAGATTAACATTAAAGGAAGAATAAACCTTTCCAATCAATTGTGAAAGTAAAATCAGCAGTGAAGCAACAACAGAAATTGAAGCACAGCTAGAGGAAAATTAAAACCAGCTACCCCAGAATACCTGTTTTAATTAAAAGTTAGTTGGAAATATGTGAATTGAAATAGGAATGACATTTGAATTAATAAAAGAGCAGCAAAATTATTCAGGATTTTTTTTCTTTGACTGATGGCCTAATTTACTGAGATTCAAGGCATGTTTGCTGTCTAGACAGACCAGCTTTACATGGACACTGTGAGAACAGCTCTGTCTGTAGCTATGGTTAATGCAGCACCTTCTGTGAGCTGACTGACTTTGACCATCCAGAGTGTCTAACCAAGCTACCAGCCACCTTTATGGCTTGGGCTGTAAAAAAATAATGCATGGAATTTTTTTTTTAGGCTGTAAACAAATGTACAAAATTAATTGCAAGAAAGTCTCAGTATCTGGACAGCCAAAAGAAGATGCTGAAGTGTGTATGGCAGTCAGGAGAGAAAAAGAACCTTGAAATGTGTCCAAAACATTTCTGTCCTGGGGAATTTTTCCAATGCTTCCTTCTGTTCCAAACATACGTACAAACTGAAAACACCACAAAGCCCCAGAAAACAGCAATATACAGCAAGATTAAATATAATGTAAACGCTATTTAGAATTATTAGAAAAACTGAAATTAAAGATAAGGCCCTAAAATCGTAGAATCAAATTTACGTCAACCACATCTTTCCAGATTTTTAAAGGCATTTTTCAATAAGCTAAACATTTCATTGGAGAAGTGTTGTAAAGTACTAAGCTGGGCCACAAGTACTGTATCTCACACATGCTGTTGTTGGACTGAGTTCATTTATATTGCCATAGCACCTAAGATTTTGGCTGCAAGGTGACAAACACAGACTTAGTATTTTTAATAAATACAGACTTAGTATTTTTGTCCATGTATTTGTTAATGCATAGTTAAGTGCCACTCACTGATATGTCATGTAAGAATAATTTAGCCCTTCTGGAACCGCATATCAGTCACTATGTCTATCACTGCCCTCACAATCCCTTCACAAAGCTTTGAAACTACAGCCCACCAGCTCCAGCACACACACAGCTTCATTTAAACACCTGATTTTCCTTGTGCTGTATCATTGCCCAGCTCTGTCAGTTTGTTTTCTGCTGGGTTTTTAAGCATCAATTTTTCTTTCTTCCAAACTTTGCTCCACTGGTACCACAAACTCATTTTTCTAAATGTATTGGCTCCTGAGTGCTCCCCTGGACAAGACCGTGTTTTAGCAGCACTGCAAGAAAAAGAAAATGCAGCCTGACACTCATCAAAACTCTGTTGATGGTCTCAGATTCTCCTGGTATTGAAGACTCATCAGGTTTGTTTTTTTTTCCCATGAGAATGTATTTGAATGCAGTATTTTGAAAGTCGAGCAATAGGTACCAATTATATCCCAGTAAAATCTGAGTCTGCACATGCAATTTCTGTTGTGGTGGAATGGTATTAAATTTACTGGTATATCGCCAGAATTTGCAGATATTAACTATAACTTCTGACGCAGTGACAAAACCATATTTTTGTGGTGTGTTGGAGCCTCAGAGGAGGATGTTTGCACACTCCCTTCTCCTTCCCCACACACAAGGAAAGCATACTCCGCTCCGCAGAGCTGCACTGATGCAGAAGAGATTGGGAACCAGCATTTAAAAAACAAAACAAAACAAACCACAAAATATCAAGGGATTTATTTTTAGGGCTGGCAACCACACCAAAAAAGCTGGCCAGCTTGGCCACCCTCTGCTGTCTGTTTAGATGCTAGGAGCTGCAGCTTTGTCTCTGCTTCCTCGGTTTCTATGCTGATGATGTGAATAAGCATCAATGGTAAAATCAGGGACCAATTTCAGGCTTACATCAGCTTCTTCAAATGTGGATCTCTGGTCTTGCCTAATTTTTAAGAGTAACAAAGTACAAGCAACAAAAGCATGTAAAAGATATAAACAGCTGAAAGTCAGGGAACTTGAGGCTTCCAAAGACTTTTGAACACAGACATGACCTGGCATACTAAGTCACACAGTCACTTTAAAAAAGCTTATTAGCATCCTGTTCGTGTATAAAGATGCCCTTGGTATTCTGCTGCCTTAACATCAACAAACAATATCCTATTGCTTTCCACGAGGAACAGTTCCCCCTGCACTTGCAGCTCAGCCACTACTTGGAGAGGAATGCTGTAAAACACCAAAGAGAAGCTCACAGAGGTAATAAACTGGTAAGAGAAAATACCTGGGGTGGGAGTGCAATACACCAAAACACGTCTATCAAAATAATAACAGGACACAAGTCAATAAATAAGTGCTTATCTAGAATACAGTTCCCAACTTCCACATGTAAAGATCTGTGAAATGAATTGCCTGGAGGAGCAGGTTATGGGGGGGTGGAGGAAAAGGCAATTCATACCATGTAACAAGAGAGAACTTTCATTTATTCACTACAGGAGGCAGCTGGAGCCTGCAGCCAGCAGAATTGAACTCAAAAAGGAGGATATGAAACTTAGAAAACAGCACTGTAATGGAGGGTCTTGGGTAAAATACAATTACTCTGTTAGAGAACAAAAAAAGTGAAAAATAATTGAGGATTAATATTAAATGAAGGCTAGAGAAGTTGGAAAGGGTAAATTCAGCCAAAAAACAGTGTGTATGGAAGGGGCAGTATGTGGTCTGGTGGAAAGCAAGGAGAGCAAATCCATGCTGGTGCTGTTTCTACATTCTTTGTACAGCAAAGAACTGCAGCAAGCCTGAAGCAAAGCAAGAAAAATACTACAAACAAGAAACAAAGCAAAACCCTCCATATTTAGTTCATTTTAGCATCACAGAGAATTTGCCCTAAAGAGCAAAACGCCTGTGCCTATTAAAGCAACACCAGAGGAAAAAGCAATGGTAACAGTGGGGAACAAACCAGTAACTGTACTAAAGTGACAGGAGAGGGAGTTCATCCTCAGCCAAAGGAGAAGGAGATCCATTTCCCTTGTGCTACCGCCTCTGCAGCTCCCTGGGTTCAAGTGGATTTTTTTCACTTTAGAGCAGCACTGATGAGGGCAGATTTGCAGGAAGGAAGACGTTGCAGCAGAGGAGGCCACTTAGTTTTCCCCCTGACCACTGTGGTCTTGGGTGCTCTCTTGGGCATTAATCCTTTACACACTAAATATTGTGTATCCATCTCTTTCAGTGTCTGTCACTAATTTTCTGCTCGTTAACTTTGTGTAATATGAACTTCTCCATAAATCATAGCAGCCCCATCTGACACCCATGTGCTGGGGAACTTGCCCCTGGCTATTTTACGAGGCAACTTTTAGGGAGAAGGTCATCATTGAAGAGCCAAGTACATTGCCCAGAGGAGAAAAGGAGGTTAGTTACGGCATTTCAAAGAGAAATATTCAAAGCTCCTGCATATGAAAAATTAATAAGCTGACCAAACATTTGAAAGCTGAATAAATAACATTTCCCTAGCAAAAATAAAGCTGAATGATCTGAAACAAAATAAGGGCATCCATCCAACAAGAAGAAGGAAAAGATAAGCTGTTTTCCTCTAAACTTCCCCAGCTTTCATTAGAGGTCACACAGTTCAAAGAGGATTGAGTTCAAAAAGGACTTCCACAGCTGAGTCCAACCTTGATCACAGCGTATTTTCTTGGGAAACAGAAAGGAGGAAATTATCAGTTCTATTCCAAGATACAGTGACACATCAGAAAGCACGGGCCTCCCCCTGCACCCCGGTGCACGAGCTCTGTATTATTTCCCTGTACCCTCCAGACAGCACTGCTCTCCACCCGCTGCAGCCACAACAGGCAGCTCGTCCTTTCCAACCACCTCCACAATACTCTGAGTGGCAACAAATACATACACGATTCCCACACAACAGGAAACTTCACACATCCCTCACAAAACCGGCCCCACTGCTACATGCACCTCACATCAATCTCCAAATTGCTTCCTCACTCTTGAGGAAGTCCCAAAACTCTCCAAAGGAAGGAGGTCTCCTCCTCCTGTCATGAGGTCCTGCCTGACCTCTGCTTTAATGTAGAGCAAATGTGCCAAACCAATACCCTTTGCCACAGTTATGTTCACTATCAAGTGCTTTTCTACGATCCCTCACAAAACCGGCCCCACTGCTACATACACCTTGCATCAATCTCCAAATTTCTCTGCTTTAATGTAGAGCAAATGTGCCAAACCAATACTCTCTCCCACAGTTATGTTCACTATCAAGTGGTTTTCTACATTCTTCCTCACTCTTGAGGAAGTCCCAAAACTCTCCAAAGGAAGGAGGTCTCCTCCTCCTGTCATGAGGTCCTGCCTGACCTCTAATGTAGAGCAAATGTGCCAAACCAATACCCTTTGCCACAGTTATGTTCACTATCAAGTGCTTTTCTACGTAGGAAGAAAGGAAAATGCTCAGAGGAGATGGAAAGACACATCACACGTAGATAGATTCAGGCAGCTGTAAGTCCTGCCTTAGTGCTTGATCGGGAGGCAACTTTGGAGTTCTTTATTCAAATTATTCTTTTGATTTGAATTACAACTGAATCTTTCATATAACTGAGCTCAACCTGCGCTTTTAAGGCTTGAACGTTCATACTAAGTTCAGGCCTGTCTATAAAAGCAGTGAATTGAATATTCTTATTAGGTTCTTGGGATGCTTTTTTCTCCTGAGTTCAAACAGCGGCAACTTATTATGCAGCAGCTTCTCTCCTGAGCCACTGGAAGAATCAGCCTTTTGTCAGTACACGGTACCGCCGGCACGCTCGCTTTCCTCACAAAACTCCCTCGTTTCAAAATATCAGCTTGACTCACAACTGCACACTAGATCTGGAAACTGCTTGTATGGCGAGGGTAATGAATATACAATATATGCACAATAACAAACAGCTGATGAGTCATTCCCAAATTTGTCATACATTAACTTCACAGCCAGTCTCCCCTGGGGAACAGAAAGGTGGTGCTTGAAAAGAGCCTTAGAAAAACTCAGGGGACATGCTGAACTTGCAGCTTGTTTGCCAAAAGGTATAATTTGGTAGAAAACAACAGGTTAACGCATTTAACTTCTCAAGGTTTTCTTTGCCATAGTCAGAAAATATACAGTCATATGTAGCCTTGCAATAAAACAGTACCTCGCATATGCTTATATATAGCTGCCTGCAAAATTACCACAGAAATTGAATAAGCCTACAGAAAATACTTTCTCAGCTTTACTGTGATGCCTGATAGTAATAGCACAAAGTAATTCTCTTTATGCTTCCATTTAAAAAAACCTCTTTACCCTTAGCAAGCTGGCAAGTTGAAACCACTAAGACCAAAATACAGCCTGACATACTGAATTCCCATACAAGCAGCAGGCTTTGATAAAAATCAGAGTATCCCTGTAAATTGGGTGACAGTATTTTGGTTTAATCCTCCCTCCCTCCATCGCCTGTGCCTGAGTGTGCATGCACAGAAGGGATAATGACAGTATATTACCATCGCTTCATTTTTAGCCACTTATCCTAAAGAAATAATGTAAATACATTGCATAAAAAACTGACCCATTTCTTGTCCTCACCAAATTTTGAGCTCAGTGCTCTTCTGCAACAAAATCTGTCCAAATAGTAGCAGTCTTCAAGGTAACAGTTGCCAGACATGTGCCAGCAGAGAGCTGCCCCCTCCATGGCGCTCCAGGCAGCTCATAAATGCACCAGAAAACAGAAATCCTGTTGTACGCAACCATTTCTCAGGTTAGTTTGTTTGGGGACGTTTGCAACTATTTCTGCTTTCCACTAAAAAGATTTTTTAAGAGTAACAGCAGTATTTGGTCCACATTTCCAGGGAGTAAATACAATATCCGAAAGGAAAGCTTTCTGTTGCCCCAGAGAGAACTGATAATGGCAATTAGTTAAAAATAGAGCTAATGTGTTTCTTGTTGCTACCTTTTTTCCTTTTTTCCACTCATTTCACCCATTGCAACTGAGTCTGATGTTTACCTAGGTGGGCACAGGCCATCAGTGCCTCCAAAAACCTCAAAAGCCTTCTATCATGGTGTTTTCACACAGTTGCTGTCAAACAATGTGATAAGGGCTATTCTTCCTCAAATCTTATTCATACCATGTGGCTTCTACCAGTGCAAAGACTGCTGTTCCTCACCATGTGAGGAAATGGGCCAGAGTGCTTCTTGGACCATACTTTGAAACACAAGAACAGGTCTCAGTCCTTCTTCTGTAGGTCCATTTTCACCCAGTGAAGCTGCTGCTATCACTCCCTCACAGGCTTTGTTTATTTAGTGCCCTAGGATTAAAACAGCTTTATAGAAATAAAGGCTTTTCTTCTGGAACAATTCAAATTAAGATCTATATTAGAGCATGCAATTACCCTACATGTGTCTGAAATCAAGGAGAGCCAGTGAGATGCCTATCTGTAACGGTATGTTATTTTCACAGCATATAATTTTCAGATCACACACATCAATATTATAATTAGGTTATGGAAGCAGAGGGTATCTTTGTTTACATACATTTCTTTTAACTCAGAGAAGTGCTATAATTTCCAGTCTCCTTAGTAAATATTTTTCTCTCAAAACCTGCATCATGTTATGATGACTGTGTGGCTGCATTTTGTGTCTGAGATGGATGGCCCATGGCTGTGAAAACCCTGCTTGCTACAGAGGTGATTTCATTTTGGTAAATTAATTCTTAATTGCAGGCGTATTTCCTGCGAAGCTTGTTGGATGGAAAGCCTAGTAGATTGAAATAATTTTGTGATTTTAAACAGAAAACATTCCAAACCTAAACATTCAAAATTCCCAGAAATATAATGACATTATCTACTTTTAAAAGGGGCAGGGGGAGGTGGGAGGGGAGGAAAAACCACAAGACTTGCAAAACAGCAACACACGCTGTTTTCAGGACCGCACCGTTTTAACACTCAGTAAAGGTTTTGTTTCACATTGATTTGTATCTTGTGGTGGATTGACAGAGATATCAGTGGAGCCTTTTCCCCAGTTACATTGATCAAGCTTCCCAAAATAGGATTTTGGTCTTTAGTAAAAATCCTTACCAGGGTCCTGTGTTTGGGTTGGACTTTTCTAGTGGATTACTTCAATCTGCTTAATTTCATGAAATTTGTATCAACATCATAATTTGTGAGACTTCTGCTCTTTTTCTTTGTAAACTTTGGTTGGAACTGGCCAATGAGTTCAAAAATTATAACCTAACAGAGGAGCAGGAGAGAGGCAAAAAGAGTTTTCTATAGAGAAAAGGAGACTAAGATAAATGCACACTATGACTTCTTTGTCCTCGTTTCAAAGTTGCTAGAAGGTACCCAGGTCATGTTATCAATTTGTTTTCAACATGAAGACTTTTTTTTTTTTCTCCTTGTGAAAAATTCCCTCTTAGATTCAAACAAAAGCCTCTAAAGCATGATTTCAAGGAAAACACGCAAGAAGCCTCAAAATGTTTGAACTCATTATTAACACTAAAATAGGGTTACATTGGTAGCATTTGTGCAGCCAGAAGCCGGCTCAGCTAAGAGGTAAGTTTTATTTCTAGTTTTCTTCATGTCTTAGTGCTACAGACTCTGAGACTGTTAATGTCAGTGTCAGCTGAAATAATTTGCAGTTTTGGAACAATGAACAGTCATTTATTGGGAACTGGTTTAAAAAAAACCCACAACTGTCCAAGAAAGCAAAATAATACAAAAAAGGAAAAAAATTACAGATGAGCAAGACATGATTATTTTTTTTTGTTTTTGGCAAACCAGCTATACTGAGATTTCCGTGTGATTAAATATAGAGGGGTTTATAAGTTTGTATTCATGTTTTCATTCCAGCACCTATGAAAACCATATGTGCAAAGGAAAATATAATAAATATTAAATTGGGGGTTCTTTTACTGAGTACCAGAACAAGTCATGAGTCACAACTCCAGACGAATCCATTATGGAAGATTTTAATCCATTATGGAAGATTTTCTCACTTTTTTTTGGCTTTTCGGCTGTTCTGTTAATATTTTCATTGAAATTTGCCCCTGACTTTTCTGCAATATGTTCCTTGCCTAAGGAGCTTTCGGCTCACAGAGTTTTCTAGACTGACCTTACTGCTGTCCTTGCCATAATGTGCTTCTCACAAAGGAGCCCACTGCTCTGCTAATGCCATTAAATAAATCACTGGGCTCAGTAAACGCGTGCCTCTTTTGCAGTGGGGCAACTCCATGGGAACTTTCTCTAAATAAAGTCTTTTAAGATTCAACCTGTGCAGAGCATCTATCTATTCACAAATGCAACTGTTTCCTTTCAAGAAATAATGACTAATAATAAAGTGCATCAATGATCTCTGCTGGACTTCAGGAAACACTACCTTCAGGAAACAACGTATTTTGGCAAGTTTTCTGGTTTGCAAAGAACAAAGGTATTTCAGATCATGTCACAGAAGTGTGCCTATAGTCCCAAGCACCATGTTGGAAATAAAAGCAAAAAAACCCTCTCTTGAGTAGTTTAAACCCCTCTACCAATGTTCTTAAATAGAGACTTGCATTTGCCTTTCAATTTCATGTGGCTTTTAATTTAGAAATGTCCATTTTCTGTTATTGTTAAACAAAATGCTTTTGCAATCAAACTGAGGCCTTCCATTTTAGTTTGACTTGAAGCTACTTTTGAAATTTTTTTAAATTATTATTATGACATTCATAATGGCCAGTGAGCTGAAAAATAAGTTTCCAAACAGTTCTGATTCACTTATTGTTATTCCGCAAGTCTGGCTATTACAGATGTTTCAGCATTTTCCGCTGGGAGGCTCTGATCACCAGAATGAAATGATCAATTGCTCTAATTTAGCTTTTAAACTGAACTGAATCAGATTCTCCATGATGTTCTTGTTCATGGGTTTTCAAAATGAAGTCTCTTAGAAGAGGAGGGGACAGGTACTTATAATGGCTGCAAAACAGCCGGCCAATTTCCTGCCATTTAACATCACAACAGTGGAGTCACCGCTAATAGCAAATTCAATTTATAATTCTATTAAAACAACAAAACAGCCTGATTTGCTATATAAAAAGTAATGGTTGTGTCCTAGAAGAAAAGATGTTTGTTTCAACAAGACAGGGAAGAGAGTTGTTCTTGTGATTACTGTCCTTTTTGCCCCCTCTGCTTATACAATACACAAGATTTGTAAATGTTCCTACTTCCAGCAGCTTTCTGGGGCCAGTTTCTGCCCTCAGCTGTTCTCATGAAAACCTGCTTAAAGCAAGGACTGAACCAACATCTAATTGAGGGCAGACGCTGACCCAAATGTGTTCAAGCAAAAGACTCAGGGGCTCAGCAGGAATTCAAGCAAAAATGGGAATGAGAAGCAGCAAAGGAGGGCCCTCGTGTTGCCATGGGCTTTGCCCTCCCAGCTTGCCTTGCCCAAACCCAGAGGGGTTTTGCCCCATCTGAGCTGCCAGTGCCACAGGCTGCAACCAGTGCTGGAGCTCCTGCAGGTATTTGCTCACCAGATTTTATTCCTGGTGCCTCACCCCCCCATAGGTAGGGTGTGTAAATGTTTCTATGATGCCAATAGTTGTACTAATAGTACAACCATTCAGAGTCAGTTACAGTTACAGATTTTGACTCCAGAGATTTTGTATTCAGAACATCACAGTGAAGATTCTTAAGCAAATATCAAAAACCTAGATCATTTTACGTAAACCTTTGAGCCCTGCAAAACAAATTACAGGAATGAACGATGCAGGCATTTGATAGAGTAATTATTGTTAATTAGATTTTGACACAATCTCTGGGAGACAGGCATTTGAATCATTTGAAGAGACATTCTCGTATCAAAATTCACAAAAAATGGCAGTTGTGGTGTTGAAAAGCCAGATACAGCAGTTTGGTGCTAAGAGAGATGATTCTGCACAATCAAGAGGTAAAGAGTCCTGAAGCCACCCATCTCTTCCCATCCCCGAGAAGCCTCTCCTGGCCTCAAGGGGTACGTGTCCAGTGCAGCAGCAGTGCTGTCTTGCAGACTCCTCCTTCCATCCCCTCTGCTAAATACCCTATGGATATTTCAGAGTCACATTCCCATTTTTCTCACAATCCTATTTCTTGCTATACGTCCTCCTCATCACAGTGTTTGTGTCAGTTTGTACCTTGCCTCACCTTAAAAACTGATATATTTCCTGACACCTGCAATAATCCACCCAATCACTCAATAACATGGACCAAAAGCAGAAATTACCTTCCCACTTATTCCAGGTGGGTGCTGTGTCTTGTGCTGCCTGTCACACAGCTTGTAAGCTGTCTGCAAGAAGGAGCATTTCTACTTTTTAACAGTAAACACCGTTAGTATATAACAAAAACCCAGCAGGTACTCATTTCTTAGACCTGCACTGGACAAAAAGAGATAGGGAAAAACAGAGAAGGAAAAGGGAGATTTTAGTCAGAAAATGAGAAGTAAGAGAAAGGTTTGAGCTTTCCTTCATCCCTGCCTGATGGCAAGGAGGAATCCACCATTTTTGCTTCCACTAAATAGAACCATAATTTTATGGAAACTAAAAATAGATTTGACCTGTTCTTAGCTCTTTATGACTGCATATTCTATTTTCCAGTTTCCTTCCTTTATGTCTTTTGCTTGAATAAATTGCACAGAGTGGTTGGTTTAATGTGTAGTATATAGATGTTTTCCCTTCTTCATGAAGATCCTTCCCCAGGGAATACAGCTTCCTCATCTATTGCTTTTTTGGCTTTGAATAGCTGAGAGCCACATTAGCGTTCCCTTGACTGGAGCTTGGACTGGGGCGTTGCTCTGCTGGTTCTCACTTTCTTTCATCTGCCTCCTGAACAGCCTTTGGTGATCCTTCCATTTGAAACTTCCTTTTCAAGTGTCTGAATTTCCTTTTAACTCATTTGCACTATCTAAGGAGGATTAGCACTGAGGAATCAGCAGCCACGTTCGCTCTTTCTCTCTCTTTTCTCCTGTGTCCCTTTAGCAGTCCTGAATCCTAAACAAGTCACTGTTTTTTAACTCCTGAATATTCCAGTGCTGTCCATCAGCTTCCTCCCACTTTCTGTATTAAGGAGCACTTATGCCATGTTTTTTATTCCAGTAAATGTGCTTTCACCAGAGCAGAAGCAACAAATTATAACCTCACAGTAAAGGCAACTCTAATTGACAGGCTCTTTCATGAGAAGACCTGCAGGCAAAGAACAAACCCAAAGCTGGGGTTCCCCCAGATCTGAAAGCAAAACAGCTGCATGTTTGGAGCCCCTTAAATCAATACTGTGTGATTATTTAGTCCTTCTTCATTTAATGAGAA
The DNA here is from genome assembly GCF_001431845.1 of Calidris pugnax. Lineage (NCBI taxonomy): Eukaryota > Metazoa > Chordata > Aves > Charadriiformes > Scolopacidae > Calidris > Calidris pugnax. Next base: position 3,438,109 of record NW_015090786.1, on the reverse strand, counting down.
TATATCTGTGTGTGTGTGTGCGCGCGTGTGTATTTGTTACCTAATAATTCTCTAGTAACTCCAGTGAGAGGCAAGAGCAACAAACACAGAGAAATCAGAAAGAGCAAAGTAGGTCCCTTTGCTCTGCGCTTGGAATTCAACAGAGTAAGTGACACTGAAATATATGGAAACCTAGACCTACACCAAACCAGTCCCACCAAGGCTTTGGACAGGAGACGCTGCTTTCTTGAACCATCTTCAGGCCTGTACCATTCAGCAGGTTCAAATAGCCTGCTTGTAGGAAGCTTCTGGAAAATTAAATATGATCTATGCGCATACACTTAAACCCTGAAATAAACAAGTCAGTAATCTTTCCATGTCCTGCAGTGAAATAGGAGAAATTTTATCTCCTGTGATTAAATCAGTGCCTGGCCTGCACAAACAGTTGTAGCGTATGACTACCCTGGATTACTTCTGTGTAAAACGCTCTTCTTATTTTCTCTCTAATTCTCAGTTGCAACTAGACTCCCATTTTGGGACATGACCATTTACTCTTACACATTTCGCCCTGCAGATTACATCATCTCCAAGAGTTTTTAATTCATTGCAGTTCTCACTTGTATTTTTGTTTTCTAGCATGTTTTGCTGCTGCTACCTTAACATATTAGGAACCAGATTATCAAAAGCAAGCAGCAATGGGGACATTCATGTGTTTGCATTTGCTCAGATTTCCTCATTTCACTGTAGGAGGTCCAGTGGATACACACATACATTTTTGAAGTGACCAATTATCCTATTTTTGTATGATTGCATACTCAGTGCAGTATTTCCCATAGCATGCCAAAGCTCAATTCTTATTTAGGTACCACCAAGCAACAGGTGACTGTTTATGCACAGGCTTCAAGAAGGTTTAAAATAAGACAAAACAAACACACTCTTCTCTGACAGCAAACATGAAAACAATGAATTGTCTTAGCACAGACCAGTGGTCATGGCGAGTGGAAAATAATGAGCATCCCTGTCTGGTTTTGAGGGATTCCCTAGGGATGCTATGTAACCAGCAAACACTTTTTTTTGTCTAACCAAGACAAATCAACCTGCAGCCCTGTCGGCCTTGCTTGTAGAATAAATGAGACAGAAATACTGAAATAGCAATTATCAGTAGACCCATGAATTATTTAAAAAGCTGAATGTTGGCAGGTCCCCCATTCACCAAAGTGGACTGTTTTGAATGCACTAATTACCATAGCGGCTCCTGCACGTAACAAATAGGACGAGCATCTTGATAATGTCAGCCTCAACTGCACCCTGCATTGCTGCAAATGCAACCTGTTCCCTGAGACCAACGCACCTGACGGCTGCAGCTGAAAAACCGGCCCATCGTATTTAATGGGATTACACATCTGGGACAGAAATCTCCCTGCTACATCCCAGTGCTAGCCAGGAAAAATGACAGATTCAATAGAGAGCTAGAAAAACGAAGACTAATTATTGGGTCTGATCTTTGAAACTCTGAAATGAAACTGCCCAGTTTAGAACCAGACTGTCAGAAAGAGGCATAATTTAGCTCTTTCTGACCTATGGGTAAATCTACTGAAGCCACAGCAGGTTCATTAATAGAGTAGTTCGAGAGCAGAGCAATATCTTGAGTGAACAGGGGTGAGAAGGAGCTTCATGCTCCTCATTTATAAGGACGGTTACGGAGCCAGCCCACTTAGGTGAGAGCACCACTGAAGCAGGGGCAATGCGAGCCTGAACAAGGTACCTGCCAGCAGAGCCTGCCCCAGAACCAACATGCTCTTCTTACAAAGCTTAGTCACAGCTTTTTTCTCATGAGTTTCAGACACAAAAAAAACCAAACCCAAACCCCACAACATTCTCCACATTTGTCACCGCGAAAAAGGAGATTCTGAGTGCAAGAGATTCAGAGCTGATAAATTGTTATAAGACTTTCAACATGATATAGGACACATTTAGACACGAGCTTTGCCTCATTTCTACACCCCAAAACTTAGTGCTCTGTCTTCCTGACTGTGCTGGCACAACCCTGGCACGGCACATGATGCCAGCAGCTGCTTTTTGCTTCATGACTGGCAGTTCAAAGGTGTAAAATGCTATTTCTGCTCTAACCTGGTTTGGGGCTGGGATGAATTTTATAACGTTTGCAGATAGATATTCATCAGTGCAGGCTGACAACATTTGATCTTGAACAAATCTACAGCAGAAACTAATGAGAAATTTAAGAAAGAAGAGGAAAAAGAAGAAAGAGGAGGAGATAAAAGGAATGTATTCTTTCTAAAAAAACCCCAACCAACAACAATAAGCAGAAGAACTAGAAAGTAAAAGAAAATGTTTTTCTGAAACCCTTCGGCTCTTTAGTTCCTGAGGTGTCTGTGCTGGTGCTTGTGTCTCCCCTGAGTTTTCTTACCCTTCTCACTAACTCTGCATTATCAATTCCTCTAACTGCAGAGAGCAATAAAACAAAGTACATTAATACTCATTTCTCCTTTTAGTCCATTTTTGCAGTATACCTTTGCAGACTGTATTATTTACGATTAAACAATTTTATATTCAGCACTTCAGGATACATTTTCTTCTGTAACAGTTCTGTTTGTCACTGTAAGATGCAGATGCTGACTTTAAAGCAGAGGGAATTTTAACAGCAGTCAGCAGAAATGCCACTATGTGTAAGTAACTCTTTCATAATAAATACAGAAAAGTCTATTTAATTGGCACAGTTCTGGTAGAACTAGAGAGATGGCAGCTAAGGGCTGGCTGTCCTCTCCATGTAATACAGGGACAGGGGGAACACGTGGCATCCAGTGGGAAGTGAAGGGAGGCTGTAAAGTACACGTCACATTGTTTATCTGTTACCCTATTGCACCTGGGGGAGTAAAGGGCTTTACTGAGTTATTTTTCTTGTACGTCCTGAAGCCAGGGAAGAGAAAGAGGCTGTGAAGTCTTTCAGGTACATTTCCTATGTTTAAAACCTCAAGTTAATAATGTCAAATAATAATATATCAATAACTTCTGCAAATGCATCTCAGATGCTCTCAGCTGAACCTGTTTTGCCTTCTCTCAGGCTGACTTTGAGATGCAAAATGCGGCGCAGTTTTGGGTCCCAGAGGACCAGAATGATAACAGTACTGTAGAAAGGAGAGTGGGAAGAGATCCTACAAGGTCAGTTACTCCCTTCCCCAAAGCAGGACCAGCTCTTCTAAATCAATCCTGACATTATTTGTCTAGAGCGTTCTGAAAAATCTTAGCAGTAGACCTTAAATTTGCAATGCCAGAGTGTGATCTTCAACACCTCTCTGGTGAATAACTCTTTTTGCCTACCACCCCCTGTGTGCAGCCTTAGCATTAGCTGAGCAGGACGGCAGTGGACCCCCTTGCAGCACCAATTTTCAGGTGTTCGAGACTTCAAAGCAGGATAACCACATGGTTCCTCTAAATACAGGTTAGAAATGAGGCTAGACATTTAGGACTTACAATTTGCATTCTGTAATTTTCTTTCTATACTCCCACAATGATTTTATCATTTCTCTGCTAAACAAGGAAATGCTTAATCCTTATGTTAACCTTCTTTTGATATTCCAGTATTCTCATTTATTTCAGTCCCTCACAGCTCAAAGACAACAGCGAATAAAGCCCCACAGCATACTCGTAATGAAAGGCTAATGAATTAAACCAGCCTCACTCCTACAAATGCAATATAAACCATAGGATTCATGTAAAATACCACCAGACATATTTATAGAAACAAATGGTCTTGCTTCATGCAACACTTTCACACTGCAACAAAATATGTTCACATTGCAAAGCTGAAGGCAGAGGCCGATGCGCTGGAGTTAGAGAGTGAGAAGAGCATGTGCCAACCTCCCCTTTCCCACTTCTGGGTTTTCCTGTCACAGCTACTAACTCAATTTGGAAAGAAGTGAAAAACTAATTTTTCCACCCCACCAGAGCAATGGCTCCTACCAGTGGCTGCACACATGGAAGTTTTTCAGAGATCCTTAAATCTCGAGAAGACTTAAAGTTATAGTAAAAACAGAGAAAGGTTCGAGTAAAGCAATTTTTTTCCCATTGCTATGTTATGGGAGTAATAACTGTATGTCTTCAAGGCTGCTAAAATAACAGCACTGTTTTTTCTTGAAAAAGAGTGGTGTTGAACTTTCATTTTAAATCACCCAATTTAATTAAATCACTCAGTTAGAGGTGCTAAGGAAGTTAAAAAGTTAAAGCAGTAAGAAAAAAACTGATGAAAAATGGAAAATTCAACCAGCTGTTGATAAAACAAATGAGTCATGGTATCTCCATGGACTGAAGAGAAATCCTGTGCACTTTTGAGAGAAATCATAATGTTCAAACATTTGTAGACAATTTTGATGCTTTCCATTGCCTCTTTTCAAAGTGACTTTGAACTGATGCCTGTCACAAAACAGGGTCAAATACATTCCTTTGCTCAAAAGGCAGAAAAAGCAAGTCCTGAACAGATTTTTGCTCCCAAGTGCTTATGCATTAAGCTCTTCGATCACTTGGACATTCACGAATATGTTATCCCATTCTTCTGTAACAATATCTGCTAAATTATCCTGCCTGTCCCTGGCAGGGGAGCGAGCTTGGACAGAGGCCAGCCACCAGCTGAGAGCTCCCCTGGCCAAGTCTGTCAAGTAAATTGATTTTCCTCCAAGACCCTTTGAGCAAAAAGAAGCCATATTTCATCTCCTTTTTTCTCAGAGGTCTTGGAGGAAAAATCTCAAATCTGGACTAGAGGACACAAAGTGCCACCCAGGGACCATTGGCCAGCTACAAAAAGTTTGGGTGTGGCCTAAGTTTGGGCCATCTTGACAGCACAAGCCACTCACACAGACAGTGTCACAGTGTTCTGCAGCTGTGCTGGGCTGTGGTAAGTTTTCCAGTCACTCAGGGGACCAGAGATGTCAATCAGAGTTCAGAAAACCTCCCATTCCTCAAAACTATAGTTAAAAACCAAAGGGCAGCATATTGCATGGCAGGAAGTCATGAGCGAGGTGAGTCCCCATGTGTACTTCTCATGCTGAAGACAAACATTGCCATGCAACCCCTACCTCTGCTGTCTCGGCTGCTATTGAGCCCACTGTAAGCACCATTTTGGGAACATCTAGGGCACATCTGTTCTCCTGGAGCTGAAAGCTTGTGTAGACAGTAATGCTGCCCAGTACCAGTGGCAGCTGATGAAGGATCAGCTTTGAAGAATCTCACTCACTTCTGAGGTACGAATGCATTGGTCTGTCTGCTTGTTCAGTGCAGGCATTTTTAAGGTACTGTGCTTGGTGGTTGGTTTTTTTTTTAATTATTTTTCTTTCCACCATACAGCTGTTCCTCAGTTCATAAACAGTTCTGGAAATCCATAAAAATTAGTAGACTTGTAAAAAAAAGTAAATTGAAGATATTTGTTGCACCAGGGTAGCCTATAACATATCACTCTGGTGCATCGTTGCCTCAAGTGAAAATAACTAGAGAAGATTTATTGTGTACCCTCAAGACTAGCAGAGGAAATAAAATCTGAAGCCAAAGGTTTTACCACTGAAAATACCCACATTTCTGCCTTTGAACAGGCAGCTCTTATGACTTCTCCTAAGTTTTGCAAGAAGAGAAGGACGTTAAAGACAACAGCATTTGTAACACTAGAGATGTCACATTTCTGGTTTAAGGACATATTATACACCAGCACTTCCATACAAGCTGTGGGGAGCTGATTAATGTAATTTCTTTCATGTAATGGCTGTCAGTCCCATGCTTGCAATCACTCCTTGTCCTGGTCAGAGTGAGACTCTGTTCCCTGGGTCTTCAGCTAAATCGTTGCCCCACCACAGCCCTTTGCTCAGCAGCACCAAATGGGTAAATAAGCAAATAAGAAGCAGCCTTGTAGCGATGCCGTTATTTTTACCATTTTAAAAGGAGTTGTGTGCCTAGTCCTGGCACTGCTCAAACTTTGGAATAACCTTTTTAGTCCTGATATTTCACATAAGCAATTGATTGCTGTGAAAAATCTTCCTATAGTCTTAACGTCTTTTTAATGGAATCAATGCTAAACACATAAAGTTTTAGCAGAAATATATCTGTCATGTAAGAAAGTAAGAAAACTAACCTCTGCAAACTGTGGTCGAACTCTAAATGGTTGTATTTGAAACCAGTTTTGTTTTAATTACAAGTACTGTTGTCAATTTCATTAGGACAATCCCTCTGCCTTCCCTGACTTTCATCTAGGTTTCCAGAAGTGGAAGAAATAAATATATATTCCATTGAACTGCAGCATTTCTGTGGACCTTTCTTCACTTTACACTGAGTTCTTTCTGAAAACTTCACTTTACCTCATATACACCAGAAAGGAGAATAAGATGTGATGTAATTTACTGCACTGTGAACACTGCCAAGCTTTAAATCCAAGATTTTGGTTTAGTCTATGCTAAAAACCAGCTGTGAAATCTAGGTTTTCATCTGGGCTTAAATGTAAATCATCCATAGGGAAAGAGAGGGTAAGGTCATTTCATCTCAGCATTTTATCTTGGATTTCCTACCCCCTCAGCTGGAACAGCAACCTGCGAGGTGTGATCAAAATCTTGTTTGGAAGCACTCAGATAGGAAGAACTATCACTGTTTATATTACAGACTTAAAATATGATAAAGTCTATTGTACCTTAACTCTCTGTGGCTGAATATAAACTTTAATATTTCCCTTACTGATTGGGAAATATTAATTTCCCTCTCCAATTGGAGCCCCTCTCCAATTTTGCCTTGCCAGGGATAGTTCAGAGTGCTCCAGGTCAAACTGTAATCGACCTCAGTAACACAGCTGCTCCTGAACTCCAGCAAGCACCTCAGAAGTGGCATTGGCAGTGGTTGGGGAGGATTAAGGACCAGTGCCTGGTCTCTGCCCTTGCAGGGGTACCAGGGAGAGCCAGTCATGCTTTGCTCATGTGTAATTTAGTGCACCAGCTCCCCAGGATGCCCCCACGAAATACAGTCTCATAGAGACACAACATGTCCAGCTTTTCTGTATATAACAGCAAGGATGATTCTTTACATCTTCCAATGTATGTGTCTGTCCATGGTGGGCATTGGGGACGGGAGTAATTGGGAATGGTGAGGAATGAAGATCTTTTTCTCAACCACAGAATTGAAAAATTCTGGAGTAAAGGAAGGACTTGCAAATAGTCAGGCTCATCTCTTCTGTACAGGCATACAGCTCTACCCAGAAACTCACCACTGGCCTTGGACAGAGAAGAAATCAAACTTTTTTGAAGCCCAGTTCTCCTGCCTGGCCCAGGACAAATCCTGGCAGTGAGCAGAAATGCTTGCAAACAGCACCACTGAATCCTCTGCAATTTCATAATTTTTTCTTGTCTCTTCTGTTTTCAAAAGCCTTCATCAAAAAAGCTTGCTAGCAATTAATATGAAAATACAAGGATGAAGGCAATCAGATTGTTAGTGCAGAGTATCCCTGCCTGCTGCCTGCAGAAGCTCTCCATATGAGAAGATGCAGAGGGAGAAAAATTTGGGGTGCTTGATCACTGCAGGGAGGCTAAGCTCAATTACTGAAATGCACAACCACGTAAACAAAACCGCATCACAATCACTTGGTGGACAAAGCAACTCCAACCCTTCCTCCCACACTTGTACCATTCCCAGTCATCCACGGAACCCCAGATCAAAATAAGGACAGTCTAAATCTATTGCAACCATTCAGCTATTAATGAGATGCTTCCCTATGGCATGGTGACAGAGAGTTGGATACTACTGGAACGATTGGAACGTCTCCAATCGTTCTCCTTGGAAACAAAGACTCCTAATAAAAGCAGAAAATGCTATGAATTTTGTCTGTATGAGAGTAAGAGGTACTACAGGTGTAGTCCACTGGCATGGCTTGGGCCGGACTGGCCACTGAAACAAATGACAGATGCTCTCCCCTACCTCTCCCTTCAGGGAGAGGAGGATGAGAGAGAAAGAGACTTATGAGTTTAAAAGAAACTAAACTACTTTAATGAAATAGTAATAATAAAATAATAAAAAGAAAAGATAATAATATCAAAAAAAGAAAACAATGAAATATATACAATATATATAAAACCAATATCAAGCTCCCAGGAAGATGCCACTGGCAGGTGCTGGTAAAGCCCCAGAGTGGACTCAGCAACAGACAGGAACTGGATTCTGGATCTGGATTCAGGAACACAGATCAGGATCAAAGGCAGACGAACAGACAGAGTCTTCCTCAGACACCGGCCATTGAAGAAGAGGAATAAGCCCTTTGATCCCTCAGCTTTTATACTGACTGTGATGCAGGTTGGATGGAATACCCTATTGGTCAGGTTTGGGTCACCTGTCCTGTCCACTTCTCCCCATGGGTACGACCCCTCTACGCTTTTCCACTTCCCGCCTTCCAATGTGGGACATAACAAAGTTAGCTGCCCTTGGATGTTACAGCAATAAGTATAAGCAATAGCATCTCTAGATACCATGCCTTAGTATTCACTACAAACATCAGGTCTTACCACTCTGGAAGCGGGCTGCTGTCTGAAAAATACACCATAAATTTCAAGGAGTTCAGTTAGTTAGAAGAGCTTAGCTGAAAAGTGAAATTACTGCACAGAAATTACGTTCTATTTTATCTTAAACCAGGACATGCATCGAAGAGGGATGAGAAAAAATAAAACATCACAAATGGTCAAAAATCCATGGGCCATATCTGCAGTTAGCAGATGCGGACAAGTTCGTTTCCACCTGCATATTTCAGTGCACTATTACAACCTCGACAAGAGACGGGATGCACATGGAATTGTCTCCATTTCAGGAAACCAGTTGTGGACATAAAGAAAAACCATTACAGATGGAGTTCAGTCATGACTGAGTTCTGCAAAAGCGCCTTTGGGTAGTATTCACTGTAGCTTTCTGTAAACCTAGGGGGCAGGGATTACACGCAGGGCTTGGGGCTGCTGCTAGCCCCATGTGATGAGCTGGTCAGCTATATGATCAGCTAGTCGATGTCCTTCCCATCAAGGGAGCCCCGTGGTGCAGCAGTGCAGGTCTCACATCATGCTTCAGCCTCCTGGTTTGCATTTTCTGGCACGAGTCTGCTCTGCTGCTGAATCCAGCCAGAGCAATGCCTTCAATGCATGTGTTGCCAAGAGTGTGGAGATCAAATTGGTTTTGTGATACGCTCTGGAAAATCAGGCTACGTTATCGGGTGCGTTTGATCATCTCTCACTTAAAAACAGCCACGGCTTTCACAACCTGTGGTCTATTCCCCAGCCCTGGAACCAACGGCTTTCTGTGCTCTTCTTGGGTAGAAAGCGCTATTTCCATAGTCACAGGAGTGACAAAGCAGCAGGAAAAGCAGAGCACTTACACCTAAAATACAATCATCTGCAGGAAGAACAAGTATCAATGGGTGTACTGAATGATTTCAGCCATAAAGGTGATACCCTTTGCTCCCTGATGTGGCCATTCCCTCATGGCAGCAATCACCTAGTCCCCTCCAAGTCTATCACTTCAAAGCCACACATCTTGTTCAAGCACCACATCACTTTCAAAACCCACCACACTGCCTGACAACAGCTCTGGAGGATTGAAATCCATCTACAAAATGTGCTTTTTTTGTATGTAGCACCCTAAAGCACTTAACAGATCAGATACTCTCCTGATTCGTATGTGGGGGGAGCTGACCCTGCCCACCTGAAGATCAGAAAAATCCTCAAATCACTTCTAACCTTATTTTCCTGCTGCATTGGTTGTATCTACCTGGGCACACAGATTCATTTAAAAGCAAGGCTGATGCATTTTTTAAGGCATTGCTTTGCATTAAAAAAGAGAAGTGCTATAAGAAGTCATAAAAACTGACCATCTGAACTGTGAGAAAAAGTTGGCAGAGATGTGGAAAGCTTGACAGAGCAGATTTGCACTCCTCACAGCTGAAAACTAGGTGTGCTGATAGCTCCAAATCCACTGGGAGTGCAGGTCAGAGCACTGCAAATAGATTTCCTTGAGACATCCTCTTTTCACTTGCAAAGGGAGAACATTTCTGCTGAGAAATAGGAGTGACAGAATCCAACCGGTCAGGAATAAGCAGCATCCCTCTCCCCCTACCCCTTACAGACACAGATCCAAGCAGAAAGTTGATACTTAATTTCATCAAAAATCCCTTTCTTAACACAGCAGTGCAAACATAGTACATGACCCTGGTACAGAGATCCTTCTTAAGTACACAGTGTCCTGGTATTGGTAATTTGCAGTGCCCAAAGCCTACAGCCCTGCTGATGACAGCAAGAGTCACAGCAGGGCAAATGGTGAGACAGCAGAAGCAGAGGATGATCCAAAGCCACAGGAATCTGTAGTTAAATCTCGCTTCTGTCAGTACACGTTGGGTACTGCAAAGCAGGGTGTGCAGGTAACACCTCAGCATAATTCAACCAGTCCCTCCACAGCACCTCTGCTCTAAAAATGCAACTCCTAATTTGTCAGACAAAAATGCATCTGACACTTTAACAGTCAATCCATAATAACAGGAAGGATTGAGGAAAACAGACCTATTTTATGCTCATATTCAAATAAACATGCACAATTTTAAAAGCATCCATTTGATGTTCTTTAGTGTAAATGTTATTTAGCCATTTGGTGGAATATCATGCAAATCTCCTTTGCTCTTCATCTTAAACAGCACCCTATAGTATACAAAGAAGGAAGTAAAATCTTTATAAATCACCATTCATTTAACAGTATCCAACAGGGAACCCACGTTTGAGTTGATGCAGTTTATAGTTTGCCTCATGCTTATTAAATATGAATACAAATAAACGTTCTTCATTTTCTGTTAGATAACAGCCCCTCCAGAGATAACCTTCATAAATCAAGGCGCAGTTTACCATACCTGACACCTCACTAAAGAATGAGGGTTCATGGCTGTTCAAGCTGATAACTGTGCACTTGCTGTGAGGAGGGCAGGAGCCAGCCCAGATCTGGCCCCACCAGCCAACACCACACCACCACCACACACAGCAGACCCAAGTCTGCCTGGTTTACAAAGCAAGACAAAACTCCATCCAAGTTTGCCAGCATGAAACACCAACTCATGTAAAATTCAAATCAGCCAAAAGAAACTTTGATCACAGAACATCACTGACCTCTGAAACTCAACCCCACAAGAGAGCAGAGGTCAGCAGTTGGCAGAAGCAAGAAATCATTTCATCTGATAGGGGCATCGCACGTGGATCAAAGCTGCTGCACTACGGCATGGCACTTCTCCCCTGGAGATAAATAATGCACGAGTTTAACAACTGGCCTCGCAGCCTGGGGTCCAAAGTGCCTGCTCACTGCCATACAGGGAGGCTGCAAGCAGCACTTTCACAGCCATTTGGGGCCAGAAGGCACATGAGGGAATCAGGCAGGGAGGTGTGGGGTACGACTGTTTTTGTTGTTTGCTTGGATGCTATGAACCTGTACGTTGGCCTCAGGTCTCATACAGGCACCTCCAGCTCAACATCTTTTTTGCATTTTGGGAATTATGTACTCCTGGTAGGCGATGCGAGGTACAGTCCAGAAAAGGATTAAACCCCAGAGCCAGGCAGCTGCTACCTGTCTGCACTGATAGCATTTCTCATGCCAGCAAGTTGCAACATGAGCATACACAGCCAAATTTTATGGAGCTTTCTCTGAAGCACCAGGTATGGCTGGCTCTGGATGGATGCACCAGTCTGGGATCTGAGGAGAAGCAAGCGAGAAGCATCCAAAGGGGCTGCCATCAGCTGCCATCAGGGTCATAGCCCCTTCTTCTCACCCAGGCTCAGACACCTTTAAGCCACCCATCTGCCTGGCAGAGGCATCCCAGCTGCAAGCAGCATTGTTTGCAACACACGTTATTCAATGGACAACTCAAAGGGCAGTTGTCCAAACTCAAGTGCTCTCTGCCCAGCACCAGTTAATAAGAAGGACATTCAGGCTGGGGTAAAAGAAAGCAATTCCTGTGCCTCCCAGGTAACAACAAAATTCACATGTAACATTCACCTGTAAAAATATGAGGGGAATGGAAATTGCTGACAGAAGCATGGAGCCCAGGAACTGCAGATTTGATGTTTGTGGAAAAAAAATCTCTGTACGGTATTGTTCTTTTTTGCCTCTGAAAAATGTCAAGACCTTTTTTCCCCAAAGTATTTTCCCAGAGTTTTTCATTTCCAGGAAAGAAAAAAAGATTTCCACAGACAATTCTGTAGAAAGCTCATCACTGTCTCACCAGCAGAACTGATTGCATGTGTAATTAGCACTTTTTTCCCTTCTTTAGTAACCGCAAGCTGACTTTCTTGCAAGCCTCCTGCCACATCAATGGCTGTTTTGCACAAAAGGCTTTGCTGAAGCCCACAATCAACTATGAGACATAAATCCATGTGAAATTGGGGTTTGTTACTTCAGATAACCACTCCTCTTTTAGCTGCCTTTAAAAAGCTGAGCTGTCCAGTGCAGTTGAAGCTCTCTTTTGAATGTCTCAAACCTTCACTGATCTGCTGTGCTGACAGCCTGGCATATTGTTCCCACTGTGGTGCTCAAAAGTATAGTTTCTATATAGAAAAAGTGAGAAACTAACAGATTTTTGAGAGGTATATATTTGACTCAAAATTATTGATTTATTAATGCACTAAATTTTGCATAACCGTGCATGCCTAATGAATGCAACCTTTTTCTTTGCACAGCAAGAAAATAAAGAGCATAATATCCTGAGCTTTGAGAATGCACTGAAAAAAGTCAACTGTCAAAACTCTACTCTTAGAGGAAGGTTTATTTTCATAGTCTGTCACTATAATCAGATGAGTGTCTTCATCTCACTGCGCTATCCCTACATTTTGCCTTGACAGTAACAGTAGTCATAATAACAACGCAAGTCAGAAAGACATCAAAGACAACTCAGAGGCAGAGCAGAGTCTGTCCCCAGTGTACAGCTGTGCCCATCTGCTGCAACTTCAAATAAACTTCCCTGGAACTCCCCACGGAGGAGAGCCTGCGCTACCGAGGTACACATGAACTTGAATACCTTGAGCTTCAACCTGAAGTCCAAAATCCCTGGCTTTTGTGGGTTTAAACCACTGATATTACCTTAATGCACTTAGCAGTCTTGAGAATTTGTGGGAACCTTCTGAGAGCTGGGCACAATTGATTTCATCTCCTTCAGGTAGGCTGTGCCCAGTCAATTCACCCTCTCTTTGGAATATATTGGCTTTCAATGGTTGCTAACATGCTGGTTGCTGCCAGGCCTAAAGTACCACAATGCAAGAAAACCAGCACAAATAAAGCCAACACAGTGCTTGGTGTTCCCATTAACGGCACTTCAGCGAGGACTGCAAGGGAAGGCAATGGAAGTGGAAGCCTTTGGTCAAAGACTCGAGCGTTCACCAGTTGCAGCTCGAGGGGGGCTCCAAAATAGTGAGCTGAGAATCAGATCCCACCTAACAAGTAGCAAATATTTTGAAAAGGGGAAAGGGATAAGGCCAATTCTTTGTTCAGTATTTGTTTTTACATATGAGAGACTCTCACAAGATCAATTTCTGTGCACTTCCCTCAAACATTGGATATCTTCTGTTTTCCAGGACAGCCAGGGCACCCAGCATCCACTTATACAACCTGGGGCAGCTGTGGCATGTGAGTCAAGAGCAGCCTGTAAATTTATTTTCTTGTTTCTATGAGGATTTTCCAAGGGAAAAAACCCTTCCATTTGGTTTTCTTATAAACCCCCCACCATTATAGGAGCTGCTGGCATCCAGCCATCCTCACAGCGTGCTTCTGAGAGGTGAAATCCCTACGGACAAGTCTGAAGCCAAGCCGAGAGTCCAGCCCAGTGAAAGAGTGAATTTTTCCAGCACAGGACCACCCTCCCTGTCAGCTGGAGGAGCCCTGTATTTCAGCAAGGTCTATCCTTAGTTTTCAAAGTGCAACAGAAGAATTAGACCTATTGTTCACAATTTATTGCTGTTTTTTAGCGCTCTGTGAGATATGCCCTCCTCTAGAAAACATCTTCTTTTAGCAAAGACTATTCTTCAGCAGAGCATCCCTCTGATTCATCATTTTCACCACTGCTTGTGGTGGATTTATAAAACTCATACCACCCTTTAAACAATCCTTTTGCCACCAGATCCTGAGAGTCTCAATCAATATTCCTCTCAGTCCCTTACACAGCTTTTTTTTTTTTTTTTCTTTAAAGTATAGACCTCCAGAAAATATATTAGCTTAATGCCAGAATGGCTTGAACTTTCCTCCAGGCTGGAGCCAGCTGATTTCCAGTGGCAGCTGGAGGAAGCTGGGGAGGAGATCAGCTATCCCTGCACTGAAATGAAGCTAACAGAGGCAGAGGTGCAACTCTCATTTAATCCAGGCTCCTTTCATCATGAGTATTAAGGATTCATCTTCAAGCATTTATGCTCTTTTATTTAATCTTCCCTTATCTCCCAAGTGGTCCTAGAGCAGCTTCTTTGAATTAATAGGGCTCAGTGCTAATAAGCTCAGGAACAGCTCTGGAGCACACTGTTTTGGAAAGGCCATGCAAGATGCTCTGCAGCCCTCTCCCAAAGCACTTAATGCAATTGCTTCTCTTCGCAATGCAATATCCACAGATCCATCTCCTACACACTCAGCAACTGCACTCGGATAATCAAATGAAAGCAGAGGACAAGCCAGCTTTCTGAGGATGCAAGTCAGGGGACACTGGTCCCATGGTTGGCCACTGCAGTGGGTGGGAGCAAGGGCAGCACTGTTCAGTGCCACAGGCTCACAGAGAGCGAAGAGGCTGGGTGATCACCCAAAAGCTGGTGCCTTAAACTACAGAGTTACTGGAGATCTTTGGCTGATGCATTTACATCCTTCTGTTGAGGGGTGGAGCTGGGGTTGTTGGGCTTTTTTAGCCCTATGCTTTAGTGAGGCTGCAAGGCTGCAATGTTTCTCAGCACTTGCACTGGGGCACAGAAGGAGATTTCCTGGAGACAAAGCTCTAGTCAAACCAGTAAATCCCTTGTGCTGGTTTCTTGCCTCTATTATTACAAGCTGCTTCTCTTACAGCTTGAGCAGGAGATCCTTTCGGTATTACTAAAGCAATAAAGAGTTGAAAGAGAAAGACAAGAAAGGACAATGCGGATTTCTGCAAAGGGAGAGCGAGCAGGCAGGCAGTGCTGTAATGGCAGTGCAATGAGACACGGGAGAGTGTCAGAAGAGCCAGAGAAGGACATTTCAGGTATGTCCTCCATGCAGTCAGCCCAGGCTGTGAGCCAGGTTTCATCCCAGTCCTCCTGACCACCTGGATGCTTCTTACTGTGGTTTTGGAAGTGCCTCGTTAAGATACAAAGATTATAGCCAGGTCTGAAACTCTCCTTTTGCTCAGGGAGGGGGAACTCATGGCTTTTTTGCAAGTTAATGCAGTTGTGTTCAAGGGGGTTCCTTCCCCAATGAGACACCATCATTCCATCCACCAATGTGACTGACTGAAAAAAATCATAGATCACAAAAAAATCACAATATATACCCTCAAATGGCTGCAGAAATAGCGAGGACATGATAGTTTAGAAAGGGTGTGAGTACATCTACACTCACACCCAGGCTACCTTCAGTAGTTGATCAGAGCATGTTACAGGTAATTGGGAGCCCTACCCACAAGCAATAAAATACATTTATTCTTGGTTTATATTTCTGCAAAGCCTAGCACGAGAGAGTTGTGTTTCATGGTGAGGGCTCTTCTGTACTATTGCAAAAGAAACACTTTAAACAAGATTTAAAACTCACTACCTACAAATCAAGGGCACGTGAAACGTGTGCAGAGCTGAGATTCCCAAGTAATGTGGCCTTGTGGTCTTAGACAGCCTCATTCTACCCCTCAATGTAAATGATAAAGACATCATATAACACGGAAAGGAATGAAAAAAATCCCTTCACAGCACACACAAAAAAAACCTTCCAGTGACTTACTAGCAGGCTTGAGAGATAAGAAACAGAAGATAAGTGAAGGCAAGCACCACAGTAGTGTCTCCAAGTGTCAAATGCTATACCCAGACGAAAAGAAGAAAATCTATTACTCTTCTTAGGAAAAAGAGTCACAGACTCTATTCTCTCCAAGCATGAAAACAATGAACAATATCTCACGACAGAATTCATACTGTTCAGGAGACAAATGTGAAAGAGGTTTTGTCATTTTTTTGTTGAACTTTTCTCAGAAAAAAATCACTATTTTACCAATAATTCACTTTTTTCCTAGCATTTGTGCAATGACCTAATATAGAAAAAGGTTTTGTAAAAAATGTGAGAACACAGGGTCCTTTCAAAACTAATCATGCATCATTTGACTGGCATTGCATCTCTGCAAAGATTGCAGTAATAATAAAAATGAAAATACCCAATGCTTTCTTCAATAAGTCATGTGCCAGAAATCCACAAGCTAGCATGGAGTCGTCTGTGAATACGTAAAAAAAATACAACTTAACTAAACTATTCCTTCTCCAGAAGCATGTTATACTTCAGGTTATGTTGATTTTCTTAAGCAGAAATGAAAATAAACAGTTGGCTAACCCCAGATTTTGTATAGCTTTAGTAAGGCTTCTCAGCCAAATTCCAAGGAAGAGGACCCTGAATCAAATGCCAGAAAAAGCAATGGAAAAATTCCCGTTACAGTGAAAGGTCTTTAGAGGTGGGCCATCTACCATGCTCTCTTGGCAGACCTGTTCATATTTACACCAGTAAGATGACCCACGATTTAGGATATATCCTTTTTGTGTGCGTCATACGGTTACCTTATACCAGACACACTCTAGAAACACCCTATATGGACCATGAAGCGCACCACTGAAATTGTAGTATTTAGGCAAGATATGCCATCAATGGGGTATCTGGAGTCCAGAATAACTTCCTTCTTCAGCCCCTTGTCTACTCACTGAAGCAATTCACTCTCCAGCAAGTGCTTAATCACCTGCATTTACACATCCACTCCTTGGCATTTGAATAGAAACCAGTGTTCTGGTTGTTTACAGGTATTCAAAATACAAGCACCTAACCTTGTTTACTAACAAGAATATTATGCCAAATAAAATTAGCCCTACTATTCCACAAAAAAACCCTAAAGGCGGCTCGTTTGGTTGTTCCCATAATTTTTGCTGACCTGATTTTCTTATCAAGCAGTTGAAATCATCATCCTCACTGGTATTTATCTCTAAAGTAGAGCCACCAGTACATGGCCAGCTCGTACTCTCGTACCTGGACCTAGGAACAGAGGCTGGTCTCGCACTGGTAAATATAAGCAAGGTCTTGAGCTTTGGGAAAAGATACTTTCAAATCTGATTAGACTGAGATACTTCCAAATGAGAGCCAACAGTGAAACAGGCTCCAAAAATATATGATGGTACTGA
Source organism: Calidris pugnax (assembly GCF_001431845.1). Lineage (NCBI taxonomy): Eukaryota > Metazoa > Chordata > Aves > Charadriiformes > Scolopacidae > Calidris > Calidris pugnax. The sequence continues at coordinate 3,420,725 of NW_015090786.1, read as the reverse complement.
AGTAGGAATTAAAGCAGAGGGTTATGAAGAACTTAATTTTCAATCTGAAAAAGAGAATTTATTCCACAAGTTAGTTGCTAGTTATGGCCAAATCATCACTTCAAACACTGAAGAGATGGCGGGAGGGGAGATGGAGCAACAAACACTTTTGATTTTTATGACATTTTATGCTCATTTTTTGCTATGTTTCGAAATATTAATGAAAATGTCTATATTTATTTTTAAATATGGGAGTAGCCCAAAATAATTCAGTCTTGTGTAAAGTTAAGCATATATATACAGGATCACTTTATCTTTATTTAGGAACAATGTAATTGTCCATTTTTCAAGCCAACGTTAGATCTTCTCAGATGTTTTCCTTAATGTTCACCACCAGAAAGTATAATATATCTTTTTTTCCCCTTTTCTCTAAAGAGATTAATTGCAATTATTGCTGGAATTTGTCCTAGTTCTTTACTGAACTGTTGCAGGAGACAAATAATATTTTCACTAGACTTAATTAAAACTCATGTTAATAAGCTAAAGTGTAGTGATATAGCAAATATTTTACTATAAGAAAAGATATGTTATATTTTTTACTATATCGGCTATATTATATATTCAGTATATATTTTTATATTTAATATCAAAAAGAATGTGTGGTTATTAAATATAAACGTGAAATATATAATATATACGTATTTTTAATAGATATATATGTTTAAATCTAAGGAAACTGAACATCAATACTTTCTAAATTACATCGCTTTCCCTTATGGTAGGTAAAGAAATTACTTACTGATTTACTGTACAGCTAAAACTAATGCATCGAGGCTCTGAGCTTGTAAAGACATAGTTCTGAAGTCCCTGTGCTATCACTAGGTGCCCAGTGCAACCTCTGCTGCACTCTGCCCAACCACTGATTATTTCTTGCAGCACTTTGAAGGCAATTAAGTCAGATCTATTTCAACGTCCTGAAATACAAGATTGTACAGAAGTATCACAAATTATTAAAAACACAAATTACTACTAAAAGCGCACGTTCTTGCTAAGTGATATACCTGGTTTGGTGAGGACGTGCACAGAATCACTCCCTTTTCATAACTTGGCCCAGTTTTCACCATGTGTACAACAAACATATTGACAGCCGGCAAAACTCCGCCTGGATTGCAAACATATTTGCTTTTGAAGTCAGTACCTCATGCAGATCCCATCTGCTCTGCAGCGAGGAGTAAGCAGCACACAATAAACAGGTCTGGGATAAACAGCCAAGCTCCTTCTCCGTGCCTGTTAGCTGCAGCTTGAATTACTCCTAGAAACAATATTGTCCCTGGCTTTAAAACCTGAGTTTTGGAGTAAGTGTGGTGTCAGAAGGAGCAATCACTCCTCAGTCTGGTCAGCTCACCATCCTTTTCTCACCCAGGCAGAGAACTGTACATTACTTCATTACTTTTATTTTCTTTTTTTTTTTTTACACTTATTTACATTTGTCCTCCTTGCACTTCTCCAGGTTCACTCCCTCTGCAATATCAAGATGCAGTTTCCCCCACAGCAGAGGAAAAAAGGTACCAAACTTCATTTGCAACCTGCATCTATTTTCCTGGTCAAGCAAAATTCAGAGAAAGCCAGGTCTGATTTAGACCTCAGTCCAGTTAAACACTGCAGGAAAACATGGATTACATCATCTTTTTATCATTTTTCTGATTTGGTATCACTATCCATCAAGTTTTTAAAGCTCATTTCAACTTCTGCCCATCACATGGACCAGTAAAACAAACTAAACACAGCCCCGTGGTATCCTGGTTTGAGGGGACAGATTTTAGGTATATATTACACGCTATGATAGAGGTGTATTGTCAAGAACATCTATATTGTTTTATTGGACATAAAGGAGAAAATGTGCTGTAATAAATTGTAAAAGTTATGCCTTTTAGCATCTATATGGCCACTTTAGAAATTTAAGACCTCACCTTTAAAAAGCGAAACAACTAAGCCATAATTCATATTTATTTCACTCTTCCACTTCCCCATCAAAGATTTTCACACCATGTACAACACCTTTTTTCCAAAAGCTGTCAAGAATGTAAGAAATTTTGCCGTGAAGAAAACTGCACAACTATTTCTTGGTGTCCTAAAATATAATAGCATACATTTTAATCCAGACAAGGTCACAGCAATTATATCTATGCAGATTATATTTAATAAGATTTCATCAAGGCAGGGAATGATTGTTTTAGAAGAAAAAGGCTAAAGCTCCAGAAAGGATCCTGGAAGCTAAATTGGAAAAAGGCTAAAGCTCCAGAAAGGATCCTGCAAGCTAAATATTCCAGGCAGGCCCCTAAGAGCCATCCTATACTGTAGGCTCATCTCCTCCCTGAGGCCTCAGGGATAAGTTTATCTGCCTCAGCCTTTCCAAAAGCATAATTTCACGGTTACAGAGTGCAAACACGTAATATCTTGTTCAACTTATTTCTAAGCACACTGCACTCTGATACAACATTGTGGTTATTTTGCTATTTCTACGTTTACATTTTTGTTTCTCCAGGCAGAGGAGCACCTGAATCATGGACACCTTGAACAAGCAAAGTCACATCTCTCTTGAACCATCCCAGGGCTCTTCATTTCTGCAACAGCCTACTTTTATTGCCAGTTGGGTGAGAGGTGTTTTCTCCCTATTTCTCTACAGACCTTATACACAGATTTTTACTAATGCAAAGCAAAACAAAGGCAAGAGTACAGGTCCTTCACTCTTCCCTTTTTTTGGAAAGCAGAACAATCTTGCAGTTCCTTCACCTCCAATAACGCAACGAATGTTTCTTCTGCTTCACCCAGTTTAACCCATGCAGAATTTAATTGTGGTGTTTATTACGGGTTCATTCCCATGAGCCTGCAAACTCCTGTGAAATGCTGAGTGGTACCTATTTCTCCTGACTTCAAATTAATCCAGGCTTATGCATATCTTTATAGGGGAATTAAAGCTTTTTAGGATCCCAGCCTTTTGGATCCAGTTTTGCCTTGGGTAATGGAAATTACCAAAGAGAACATGGGCTTATGCAGTATTTTATGCGTCCTTTACCAATCAATACACTATAAAATACATGCTGAGGTATATGCTGAGAGGCAAAGTTTACAAAAGTTACACTTGTGCAGCCCCAATCAGCCTCACAGCATTGAAGCAGAGGCTTTCAGCAGTACTTCAGCTTCCTTCATGTCTTCTGCCTGCAGAGTCGGTTCCTGTCATGCCCTCGGCTGGAGGACAAATCTAAGTCATTGCAGAGGGTTGCAAACAAGCAGCTGATTACAGTGCACAATTAAGAGGCAGCATGCAGGTCCCTGCAGATCGGTGCATCGTGTAACTTTCCATGTTCAAAAAGTCAAGGAAAGTGAACAAGTTGGGAAGTTAGATTCCTGTCACCCAAGAAGCTCGCTGCAAAGCAGATTCTTGTCTTGTGGGGAATGCATGTATATACATTTAGATTTAATTGCAAATGGCAAACCAGTATGCCAACAAGATGACAGCCACCTCGTCTACTGCAAGCATGTGAGCTTCGGTCTCCAGCCTAACCCAGAGGAAAAAAAAACCCACAACCTTGTGAGCCTGGGAAGGTGATAAACTCTTCCACAAGGGTATAAGGATGTTCCTTAGCTGTGAGTGTGACTTGCATATATTCGTTGTCTTTGAGACATCTGCCTCATAAATACAGCCTTTACAACGTGAGTCTGACGTGGCTTTCACTTACACTACATTTTCAGCACTTCCCTGCTGAGTTTAATGATATTCTAGTTTGGAGAAGCAAACCTCTGCGTGAGTTTTCAGATCTATCCAATTTAGGCACATCCTTCCATATTTTAGATTACTACCTGAAATAGAGGTTTACCAGATTATAGCCCTATGTGAGCAAATGCAACTGAAGAGAATAAAAGTGAAACAGTGATCACCCACTTCTTCCTAGCACAAGCCTAAGTGTATTTTCATTCTACCTGCACACCCCTGGTTCCAGCTGTTACCGTAAGAATGAAAACTGAGGCTGATGCTGCAAACCTCACAGGCTAAGTTTTGTCTCTGTAAATAAAACCAGTGGTATTCTTTCTCTGAACAACATTTAGCAGCTTGATCCTGCCTCCAGGAATGATATTTCCCCTCCAGAAATCAAGTTTGAAGGATAATTCACACAGAGCCACTAAATGCTGAGGAAAACCATCAGAGAGAGCAGACCCTCCTGCACTGAGTCTGCCCTGGGAGGTAGGTGCCACTCACTTTGATCTGCAAATCCTTTGGCGACTGGGGAGATTCAGTGCAACCTCAAATTTTTGTTCCATTTCTGAAAAGTTCTCATCTGACCTTTGTTAGATTCATTGTACATCCACATAGACTATTCAATGAGTAAAGTTATATACAATTTCTATTCTTCCCTGTGTCTTCAAGGGGTGATTTTTCTGGGTTTGAAGGAGTCTGTGCTGATTGTTGGGGCATCTGTTACCAGATGCTTAAAACTGCAGAGTAACCCACAAATCAAACTAGAAGTGGTGGGGTTGCACAGCCTGACCAGAGAAAGGAAGACTGACGCTCTTAAAAATAATTCTGCTGAAACTTTCTTTTCTATCTCAGAGGAATAAAGCATTTTTCAGTAAAGTTGCATTTCCCTTTTCACAATGCCTTCACTGGAGAGGGAGCACTCTCTTGGGCTCCAGAGACAAAAGATTAAAAAAATCTTTCATGTCTAATTTCAGCTTAACTTCTGTTATGACTCCCTGTCTCTGGCTCTATACCAGGATTTCCTTTCCCTTCTGAAGCAAGAGTAAACTCAAGTACTAAACAAAATCTTCTCTTTAAAAAGAAAACAATTGAACTTTTCATGTGTAAACGTACACAGTTGTTCCAGAAATTTAAACTTAAACTATCATCTCCAACATCTTCGTCAAAAAAATCATGCTGAATAAAACTAGAGAGTTTTTCCCCTTTTGTTGACTTTACAATGAATAACTTCAAAACAAGAGACAACTATGCACACACAATATAATAGAGTTATAGCAACTGAAGGGTTAATACTGAAAAACTGATTCTCTATTAATTTTCTGGGCCTGAGTTCTTCTCTCATGCTTAAATATCTATATTGCACTATTATTTCACAGAGACTAGAAAAGCACTTGCAAATACCAATCCCTATGTCGCAGGTAGGCAGGTCCTGTACAAGGATGACATGCTGAGGCACCCTCTGGCCCAAAACGTACAGAGACACTTATAAAGTCAACCTTCAGCTCTAACAATGAGAAAATAGGGACCCAAAACAAGAATGAGAAGATTCAGAATGAAAAGATAAGCTGAGGACAACGCAGTCTTGATCTATAGCTGATCTTATGCCCTCAAGACTGCTGGAAGCTCTGACTGGAGCACAGCAGTCAAGCATACACCAGTCCCAATTTCATTTACTTTGGCTCCGTTGCTAGCAGAGCAAAAAACTTCAGAGTGTACAAAAGTCAGCTGAGGTACCCCAGGGCAACGGAGATGTGCCCTTACATACACTTGGATGTGGAGACTGAGCTCCTTCCAGCCATGCTGAGAACGCTCCATGCCTACGGCAGGGATTTGGGCATAAAAGTAGCAGATCATAAAAGAAAAGATCCATTGAAGTGGCCAGTGACATATACAACCACCATCAGCCACTGTAGCTGCATTGCTTCTAAGTCTCTAAAGGAGATATTAAAATCATACTCCATTAATTCATGTTATTTTGGAAGTTGCAAATATTGCGGTTTGTGTTCTGTAAAAATCATAACAATACACTCGTGACATGTATTTAAAAAAAATATATATATCTTTTATACTACCTAGGACCAGAAGTATATGTGAAGAAGTTTAAAATGCAGATGATGGGTGAAACTTGCCATGTTTGCTCTTGCCAGGATGATGTTCCAAATTCCCCAAGAAATGTATTTCCTTAAAAAGTGTTATTTTTAAATGAGCTTAAAATCCCACCCGTGCTCACCAGACACACATATGCTCATAGACACAGAGCCACAAAACGTCAGGGAAAGCTCCAGAAAGATTTCCAGTATATTTTTGCTCACAGGACTGCCTAAAGCCCTCAACCCCTTTCGGACAGCACTTATCCAAGTGTGGACCCCCATTCTCACATCCTTATCCTCAATGTGGCAAGTCTGACTTTAATGAGGTATTTAAGTTACTGAGGAAGCAAAAGCCCAACACCCTCAACATGATTGCTTCCTTCCAGGGTAGAAATCTGGTGTTATTCCATAAACCACTTTATTCATTTAGGTAATAAAGGTCCAGAGCCAGGGCCCCAGCACTGCATAGCCCCAAGAGCAAGGGCGTTTCAGGTACTGAATAAAGAGATATGGCATAAAAATGTAGTAACTTCTGCTGTGTAATTATAAGCTGCATCATTATGCATGTGCACAACGGAAGGAGAGGACAAACTGAGGTCACCTAGTAAACTTTGATGCTGGCATTTCTTCACCTTCAAGTGTCTGACTTTGCAGCTTTAATAATATTCTTGTCATGAAGGGGTTTTGTTTAATTTATATATAGATTATGGGTTGCTGTCTATTGGCAGACACCTCCAATATTGTCTGAATGCAGTTTAAAACAGCAAACCTTCCCTATACTGACAACACCTACTTTAGCTAGAAGACCATTTCACTTCATGTGTTACTTACAGTCTGAATGAAATAGGAGCCTTATTTTGATTCTGTGACATGCCCAGAGATGACAGCATCATTTAATGTATCCATCAAAAGTTACTAACTTGATCATAATTGAATGGGGAATGGTGCATCTGACCTTTCTTTTGAATTACCATCACAGACTTTTAATGGGTTACTCAAAAGTTATTAACACAAATACTACAGGAATTAAATCAGCCCATTAAAGGCAGTAATCACAACGCTTAAACAAAACTGATACCTGCAAATAGTCTGCTGAGGTATCAAGAACTGTTTTGTTCCTAAAGAAAGACTAGATTGAGACAAATATATTGATTGATAGAGATAACGGTAACAATATCAACAGAGTTAATAAATTGTTTTACTGAATGTAATAGAGACAGTGAATTAAATGGACAGAAATTAAGTGGGGATATGAAGTTACTTTACAGCGTGTCCTGTGGTTAACAGGCATAAGCTGTTCTTTTGCATTTTACACACTTGGTTTGTTCATGATGTGCAAGTTAGCTCTATGGTGCAGGGTACTGAACTGCTACATACACTGTGAACCTGCAGCTATTATCAAGTGAGGTCTTGCAGCCACTAATTACTAATGTCAGATTTGCAGGCGAGATTAGTGAGCAACACAAGGGAACAAATTCCTAAGCCACTGTTAACCTCAATGGTAACTGAATCTTTTTGAAGATGCCCCCTTTTTATTCTTATTTTAATATTAGGAGTGAATAAACTGATTAGTCATTCGGGAGGAAGGAAAAAAAACTCATCCGTATTTAAGTCTGTTAGTTTGCTAGTAATCTTTCTTCAGTGCTCCCAACCACTAGGATCAGTGCTCCAATAGGTCTCAGCATCTGCTGTGTATAAATCATGTTTTCTTCATTGGAGAAAAAAATACAGTAGTGGGTCTGGAAGATGCCTGCTTATTCATGGAAGAGGTACAATACACACAGCAGTGATAAATAATACCCTAACGATCTCCCCTTGAAGCACATCTCAGTCCCAGGCTGAAGGGATCATCTCTACGTTCAAGACAAGGGTTTGTGCCTTGGGCTTTTCCACTAACACAGAGGCTAGTTTTTATGGGGCATAGATTTTTTTATAACAGCCTCCCATTTCTCATGATACTAGTAAAGAGTTATCAGATCACCGCCAGAAATGCCAAAGCAAGAACAGAGCCCTGACTGCCCTGTGTGGTCCTACAATCTTTTGTCCAATATTCCTCTTTACTTGATTTAATATGCTAAATGCCATCTTGTGAGCTGAAGTACCATTTACAGAAATCAATATATAACTAAGTTACTAAGCATGTGAAATTGGCTACAAATAGCAAAGACATTCTTCCAGTGAGGATTCAGATTTTTTCTACCATGCCATAGTTTCCAGCTATTATTGCCATTTCTTAAGTATAATTATATATAGTTGGTGCTAAACCAAGTTTACAACCTTCGGTAATTCCCTGTTCTCATTTCTTTTTCTGCCCCAACAAGCCTAACTGCCAATAACAGGAAATATCCACCCCATTTACAAAGAGAAAACCATTATACTTAATTCCACAGATATATCAACTTGAGTACCATAAATTTTAATACTGGGCATTGGAAAAGACACTTAACTATGTACTATGCTATCTACACTGACTCAGTATATGCAATGGCTATGTAATACAAGTCACTAAAGACACCAAAAGCTACTGGAAATGGAGCATATCTGGACCTGTGAAGCATCATACCAATAGCTACGTATTATTCGCCTTAGTCATCTGGCCTTTTACCCGGCATTTGGCCAAACCCAATAAAGCTAATTACCATGAGATGTTTTTTTACAAATGGAAATGCTGCAGTTAGATGCAATCTGAGTGCTCCACATGAGCACTGTGCATCAGGCGAACAAACGACTGCCAATTTTTTTTCCTGTGGAGAAAGTGGCTATTTGCTCTTGCTCGCTCCAACAGAGAGCCATAGCTCTGTTCTCTGGATCCGCTCTTCCTGGGAGACAGTAGCAGAGAGGATCTGCCCTTTACCATTACGAAAAAGACGATTCTTGCACAGTGGCCTTTATTGAAACACCTACCTGCAGATCCCCTTTCATTAATATGCTATTTCTCATTGCTTTTTCCAGATCCCATTTTCACACATCCTTCATAATGCTACCGCTGCCGAGTTTCATCTAGTCAGGTCCAAGACAGACACAAAATTTCCTGTTATAGAGAATCCCACAGACTCCTTCAACCCAGCACTTATAGAAAAGCTTTCTGATAATTGTCTGTCTTCCACAACAGCTACCAGATTTCACATCGTAGCTGCTTATACGGCTTATGGTCTTGCTGCAACTTGCTTTTGGCACGTGGCAGGGGGTCACTAGCGTGACTCGGGGTTCCTAGCAGGGGGAGCAGAGGCACAAGCAAAACTGCTAAGCAGCTCCAGTGCCTCCAGCCATCACCCAGGGTGGTCTGCAGCCACTACCACAGCTCGTCCCAATCTCACAGCCTGGATTGTGTTGGCACCAAAAAGCACTGTTGATATTTACCCTGGCCCTCTGAAAAATTAGTGGCAAAGGAAATGAAATATCAACAAGGAATATGAGTGTTTGCTCAGCATGACAAAACCAGGAAGGTTATTTGATCAGGAGAGTAAATCTTTCTCCTTCGCAGCAGGGGATAATTTAGATGACACTGAGAAGCCATTTTCACTATTCCAGAGATGCCCTTTTTTTCGCCTGTGACTACAGACAACACCTTCAGAGCTGTCAGATTCAGCTATCCCACCTCACAATTCCTACACAACTCCCCTTTACACTACCAAAACAGTACATATGACAGCAAAGTGGCTGCATCAACTCCAGTATGCTGCCTCACCCTGCGCCTAAACCCAGCCACGTGCTTCAGAGCCTCCTGGGTTTGGACTGGGGCTGCCCACTGCTCCCCACACATATCTACATCGCAGATGGAGCAGAAGACATGATTTGTTGCTGAAAATACAGTTGGAAGGTCTGGAACATTAAATTTATCATGTTCTTTATTTGAGAATATTTACTGGAAGGTGCCAACAAAAGGAATTTCATTTTTTTGCTTATTTTCCTTAGTCATTGCCAACATCCTAGGGATCCTGCACTGAGCCCTCCTGGGAATCCATCAGAGACTATCCTCTCCTGTCAAGACTAGCCCAGGAAACAGTGGCTGGTAAAAGGCAAAAGCCATCACACAAAGTAAATGGCAAATTAATAGCAGTGTTTAGCATAAGAAAAACACCAAAGGTCCTTCTCCTTGAATGACAGGATTTACATCTGAGAATGTGTATTTGGCTTTACAGAGCGAAAAAAGAGTATGGTATAAGCAAGGACATACAGAAAGGCTCTCAGGAATGTTTTTACCCAAGAAAGAATATCTCCCTGGGAGTCTACAAAAAGCGTTATTTTGCCTCGCCTGCTGCCCCATTTACTATGCTGCTGTACAGGTCAAGAGAAGTCAGCTCAAAATGTTCATATACAATTGAACACATTTTTCAATCACCAGTCTCCAAAGGAGCGCAGGCACAGTGCTGCCATGGACACCTTCAGACCCAGGGGGCTCAGACCAGGATCTGACGCTTCTGTGAAGTTTCAAAGGTGTTCCCTTCCTTCTACATGGTACAAACAAAGTGGCCCGAGCAGATGACTGCACCATTTTGAAGCACTTTTTCCACTGCTGCGGGAATCTCTGCAGGCTGCAAGTACTCGGTCCAGAGTTTTCACCAAAGTCATATGAATTTTGAAACAGAGTGACTCTGCAGCCTTGGCCAAGGATTTCAACTGCATTCCCCAGGCGTTATGCTCACTGTGCTAAAAAGCACCTGCAAAGCATTTCTTTGTGATATTTACTTTATAAAATTAAAGCACAGGGAAAAAAAAAAAAATCAGTTTCTTTCTGCTATTCCTTAGTTTGCGTAAGCAGTGGATTGTAAATGTCAAATGCCAGTGGTGCATTTAGAAAAGAATCGCACTGAAAAATTCTCTCCTGAAGGCCAGAGCCTAAACTCCTCACCACCCTCAGGACTGCTCTAATTTCACATACAACATCCTGCATTAGGACCATGTACAGTAATGCCTAATTTAGCCATCAGAAGTCCAGTAGCGTGGGAGTTAAAGAGACTCCAACAGCATGTGTGCAGAGCCTTCATCCTATGCTAGATTTTAGGCAGTGCCCCTCTGCTTCAGACAGCTCTGTCCAGGTTCGAAGGGGTGAATGGAGAATATTGTGAGATTCGAGCTCATTAGAGGAGCAGGTGGGGATGTCTGCAGCTGAATAAGCAGGTTGCTTTGGGAATAACATGAAACAGATGTCCTGTCTTCGCACTCCCTGAACATTTTCTTCAAATAAATTGCAAGTGCAGGGTTTAACGCTGAGTCTGTCATTTATCTCTTTAGCAACTCCTCTTCTGTTTTCTTCTGCCTGTTTTCTTTCAGGGTAGCAAATCTTCTCTGCAAAAAGGATGACTTCAGAAGCTAGAGAGCAAAAAAAATGCTTTTTGATTGAGCGAGGGAAATGAAGTGCTCCCTGCTAAATGAGTTTACTGAAGTTTCAGGTAGAGAATACTGAGAGGTGCTCTGCACATGGTCCAAGATAGGCATATATTCAAACAATGTCAAAACTTGTTGAAGAAAACCACATATTAGGATTTACTAAGGGGATATCCCTTCAAGATATTTTCTCAGCAACATTTATTTTTGAAGTTGGGGAGGAAGTCAGGGTTTTACATACGCTTAGTGTAGCTTGTGGTTTGTTATTTTGGCACAGCAATGCACTTATTCATAACAAATGTCTGAAAGAGATGGAGGGACACGGGTTCTGATTACATACCCAATGCATGGGAAATACACAGGCAAGTCTAGAACCATTCATAGAGAGTTACCAAAAATGTGCTCACTGATAAGCTTACTAAAAAATGTGAAAGAGATGGAGGGACACGGGTTCTGATTACATACCCAATGCATGGGAAATACACAGGCAAGTCTAGAACCATTCATAGAGAGTTACCAAAAATGTGCTCACCGATAAGCTTACTAAAAAATGTGCTTTCTTTAAGTAAGAGATTACTGAAAGCACATACAAAAGCAAATGAGACTTGATGCTTCTTCACATGTGGAGATTTTACTGTGAAAGACCAAAGCACCCAGGTAATGTTTTGGGATGTCTTTCTTTTGGAGGCACCACCCCAGCCTCTACCAGAAGACATCTATTGGTCATCAGAAAGTCCATACCACTCACCATCTAGAAGTGTCTCAATGAGGTTCCTTCAAGTTAGGCAACTAGCCCTGTTTGTCAGGGTCCTTGATTTATACTTAAAACCACATGCACATTGTAACATACAAGGGTCTAAAACAGGCAACAACTTCTAAGAGTTCTTAACAGAAAAAAATGGGATACATGCACATTGTAACATACAAGGGTCTAAACCAGGCAACAACTTCTAAGAGTTATTAACAGAAAAAATGGGACTTCCACGTTGTCCTGGGTTGAGAGACACAGGACTAACTTTTCTTCTAATGCTGGGGAAAATTGCACTTCTAGAAGACTCTAGTGTCTGGACTTTGTGAAAATATTTATTTTATAGCCAGCCAGGCTCTGTGGGACTCAAGGTCTTAGTGTTTTCGAGCCTTGCCAGGTGCAGGGACAAGGAGGAGCAAGGCCTGGGCATTTAATCCAGGCTGGCCAACAGGATTATTACATACCATGAACGTCACATTCAATATAAATTAGAAAAATTTGCTGCGCAGGGGGCTCTCCCTTGATGGCGGCAGGTCCAGACAACCCCTTGCCCCAGTGCCAGACCCCTGAGGCCTTCCCTTCCTCCTGAAGCCATTGCGCTGGCAGTGTCTGCCATTTGCTGTCCCTGCTGGGAGTGCACGGCTTCCTGCTGAGAGAATTGGCTGAGTATAATTCCTGTTTCTTATATCAGTATCGGGATTAATACTGGTTCTTTAGTATTATTGTTAACTATTTAGTTTCAGTCTATTAAATCTATTTGTATTTCAACCCTTGTGTTTCCTTGTGTTCCCCGATTCCCCTTTCCAGGTGGGGAGGGGTCATCTGGTGATAGAATAATTGTCTAAACGACAATAGATTGTTATGGGTTTTCTCAAACCATAACACATGTCCAATGTCTTTGCTTATGATTGACAACACACAGTGATGTAGGGATGCCATTTACTGTCTAGTCTACTTCCTATTCTGCTGGGATAACCTTTACAATCCGCAATGCTCTTAATAATGTGCATAACTCAGAATTGTGCAAAAGAAACTTATAAAAGTCTGCACAGAGAATTAGTTCAAGTCTCAAGACAAGGAGGCAATAATTCACCAACTCGATCAGCTCTACTAGAAGTTAATGCAAAATAAATTCCATGGGAGTTTGCAAAAATGTCAGATGACAATAATACTTTAGTGAGGCAGAGCATATTATATGCATGCTGCTCATTAGCTGTAAAGCCTGTCTGCATGACTGTTTTTTCTCATTTGAATTAATCAAACTGTGTATTATGAAGAGACCTGCTGTGCCCTTTAATACATAAAGCATTTAAAAGACGTTATTAAAAAAGGTTTTTTTTTAAATTTGCAATTACACATAGATTTGTACACTTGCATTTATTGTTTCTCTTACTGTCAGTCTGCGTCAAGCTAAAGACATAGGAGTCTATTTACACAGATGGATATTTGCAGTCATTATAGGCATGCTTACAAGAAAGTATTATTCTTCCAAAGGCTATAAATTTTAAAACCCAAGTTACAGAGCAGCTGTTTGGCATAAGCAGATTTGTCAAACTATTTTGTATTAGGTTTATACAGCCTCTTAACTTTGATACGCATCCCAGTTCCAAAACCAGAAGCCCAGAAAATCCATGTTCAATCTAGGCCATAAATAGTGACAACCACCCTGAAATTATACGTTGTACTGAAGCACCTCTATGTGCAGCACCTTGGTTAGTCTGCAGCTTTAAACATTTAAGATACAGAAAAATCCCTTTGCAAGTCAATGAACCCAATCATCTGTCTACCCATGTGTATCCCCTCACATGAACTCAGTGTCCATCTTAAAGAGAAATTCAACTTTTTGTTTCACCCTTTATAGGAAGACACTTTTTCTAGTTTGACGCCCTCTTCCAATTGATACAATAAATGCAGCCACTGTTAGTTTATCCCCATTTGCTCCTGCACCAGACACCTCTTCTCCCTTTCTGGTGTTCACCCTCAATCTATCTATGGACAACAGCATAAAATGTCCCACCAGCCCTAAAGGTGAGACTTAGGCACTGATTTTTGGGCTAAAACCTCAGTTTTGTGTACAAGTCAGACAAGAATCATTTCCGCACACAGAAATCTTCACTCTGCTAGCACTAAAAAGAGCAGGATAATAACAGTATGAAATTCACAGCCCTAACTACCTGGGAAATTTGTGAAATACAACAGAAAAACAGGTTTTGCTCAGGCACCCACAGAGTGTGATGGTAAAGGTTGAAGCAAGGGCAGCAGACCCAAGTGCTAAATGGATAAAATGGCATCCCCAGCAGTTTTTTTCCTCATTCATTATCAGTGCATTTTTAGAGTCACCATATAACCCTGCCCACCCTTCCCCACAGGGATATCAGTATCGAGTCATTCGTCAGCAGAATATTGTCACATTTTACAATATCACCCTTAAATAAGAGAACCCTCAACAAGGCAGTGCTAGAGGTTATTGATTTTGAACTACTGATGCAGCAGACAGCATCCCCCCCAGCAGGAGAGATGCCCAAGGTCAAATACCTTCTTAAAATACACATTTGGCTACCAGGAGTTTCATTAAGTTCAATAAACCATCAGGTATTGACTGGCGGCACTATTTATAAATAATCAGCCTGTACAGTGCTGACCCCTTTTTTATTTAATGAAATTTGTTTTCTCTTGTCAGTGTCAGGTATTTTGAGTTAGCGAAGTGCTGTGACCTCTCCCACGCTAAAAATGAAACTGTATATAAAGACTGTCATAAAAGCCCAGCAGTAGCAACAGCTCCCGGAAATAGCATATATCTATTTAGGTAATACAAACAAGATGTCAAGTCTTTAAAAGCGTAAGCTGTAAAACCAAGCGCCAAACCATCCATAAACGTTTGCGTACCACAGAGCCAGAGACAGCTCTCTCCTTCATTCAGCCTCCGTAAAATAAATAATGTATCGTGCACGCGCAGAATTTGTGTTATCGCAGCACTGACAACAAGTGAGCTTGAATTAAGACATTCAAGAATTAAAGCTCTTCCTTCTTTGCGTGTTTCCTAGAGGAAAAGAACTTCCAAAAGGCAGTATTTCTTGCACAGGAAATGCAATGTCTCCAACCACTGTGGCCCTGGCTGGAGAGTGCTTGCCAGGGCTGAGCTTCCACAAAGCCACCCAGCTCTGAGCTCCCAGTGTGGTGAGAATGTCCCGCTGTGCTCAAACCCCCACAATTTCTTAGTTCAGGATTGGTTTCTCCTCCTTATCCCAGAATGGGCAGAAGCTTTTCCTACTGTAGGCTAGCAAAAGCTCATTTTGAATTAATGGTCCTTTATTTCCTTACAGACTTTCCTCATTTCTACTCTTTATGCCTTGGTGGCAGAGGTAGGGATCTTTCTTCCTCCTGCCCCACTGTTGGTTTGCTCACCTGACCTTTAAATTCTTCTGCACCATCCATAAGTGGGGCCGGGGGGGGGGGAAGCAATCACAACGAAAAAAATTTCAGCGAACATAAGCTTGTAACTCCAGGCCATACTATATTTAGCAGTTCCCTGGTGTGCTGCTATGTTTTTAATTGCTGTTGTCAGAATATATTTGGGAGAAGTAGCTGCTGTTTATGAAATAAGAACCCTTTACACCCAGGTGTTAAGTGCGTGACTGTCATCCAACCAGTTAACGGGAACATCAACTGTCAGGGTCAAACACAGCACCTAAACTCTGTTACTTGCCTATGGCACTGCTCTGCTGTGCTTGCCATGGAAGTTGGTTGGGTTTGTTTCCATGTATGCAGAAAAGGGTGCATTTTTGATGCATGTAAACATATTTATACATATTATATTGCATCACGGTATTTGTATTTGCAAGCGAGTAGCGTTCCATGATAAAACGTGTATAATGCATATGGGGGATGGGCAGATACGGCAATTACAAGGCAAGATTAAAACTCTTTGGTTGATCTGTATTGATTTTATTTTTGCAGTACTGTCTGCCTGATCATACATCTTCCCATTTCCACCCTGCTGCTGGGCGGGAGGGGGTGCACGGTTTGGCTGAGGCTGCAGAGCATGGCTGGTATCTGCGTAGCAGAGAAAAAGCCGCGGGCATCCTTGAGTGGTTACAAATTACAGACCTCTCACTAGGGGACCGGTCTGGAGCCAGGATTCAGCTTTCAGTGTGCCAAAGCCAAATACAGCTAAATTATGTTCTCATCTGCTTTACCAAACAGCCACTGCAGAAGATGCAGTCTCCAGCAGGTCCTCGCCCCGTGGCTTGGGGCCACCTTGCACAGCCATCCACACTGCCACATGCACAAAGCATGGAGCAGCCAGGCTGGAGAGGGGAGACCCCATTTGCAGTCTGTCACACTCAGCTCAAGTTTAGCCCTTGTACCAGAGCATGTAACACTCAAAATCACCTTGGAAAACAAAGATAAGTGTTGCACAATGCAACCCGCACCTCCATACTCAGCAGCCCCCTTCTTTGCAATCCAATAAAACTGGTCTCAGAGCATCTCCTGCACGACCAACCACTTCCCACCCTTCCTTACTGACTAAAGGGCATCAGATGATTTGAAAGCAGGAAGTAAACACACCCACACCACCTTTTCAACCTTGTTAGCATTTCCCAAGCATAATTTCAACCCCAGCATTATAGATGTTTAACAGGTCCATACTGAAAGTCTTTGAACCTTGCAATCAATACAACTGAGCCACTGCACAAGATTTACCATTGATCCGCGTTTCACTTCATTAAATGTTAGTTTTACAAGGTTCAGAACGGGTCTGCTTAAAATTGCTTAACAACCTGTGGTTGCATCATCAGCTCTAAATGGCCACGCAAGACTGACTGCAGGCAAACCCCCCAGTTATTTATTTCTTGCCCCACAACAGTATCAATTTGGCAAACTCACTTTTAAAAGTTTGTGATGTGTTCAGCACTATTCACTTTAAGCTGAAGTACGCTGAGAGTACTGCTTAATGATAGTCTTTTGGGATTCAGACAAGGCAGCATCACACCCAGCTGTCCCCAGTGCAAAGGCAATGCTGCAAACATGGATTAGTTACACCCCTGAGAAGCTGCTGTCACACCAAACATGTTGCAGGTGTCTCCCCCATATTAAGGAAGGAAAAGGCAGTACAAAAATGAGAACAGGTTGGTAGTAGGGTATGTCCTCAGTTTGTGCATCACACCAAGAAAAAGGCAGTACAAAAATGAGAACAGGTTGGTAGTAGGGTATGTCCTCAGTACATGCATCGCACCGGAGGAGGACTGTTCATCTGAGGCAGAAAACAGTTGCAGGATTTAGGTGTGTGTGTTTCAACTCACCATGGGTGACGCAACCTTCAAGGCAGTGGCAGAGAGAGAGAGCATGAATGATAAAACTTATATGGTGGGCCCCTTCTCCGTTGAACACAGTTGCTGCCTGGGCTCTGCCGCTGCCGAGCTGCCCACCCTGTGGGCCCCAAGGGGGGACTTTCTTTAAAATTCTTCTTTAAATATAGATTTTTTTTGAAACATACCAGCCCCTCTAAAGCGGGCAGGCACAAGTGCTGCAGCACGTGCCATTAGTCCCCTAAAGACCGTAAGATCCTGAAGCGGACTGAGCCATACAGACTTGCAGCAATATTATGGTACACACTCAGCAAATTAATAACCAATTCTGCTTTTTGGCAGAATTTTGTGTGAAACACAAGATCTTAATCTACTCCTACTACACGAGGATGGGTGAGAGCATCTATCAAGCCCTTAGGTCCACACAACACATTGCACGAGATTAACTATGATGGCTGATAGCAAACCATCACTCCCCTATTGTCACTGACAAACATCATTATTTATCTTCTGGACAAGTTTAATATTTTAGTGCAAATGGTTTTATGTACTAGTATTTCCTCATTTCTGTGGCCTTGGGTCACCAGCCTCTGTATTTTCACTTCCACAGCCAACAGCTCGTAATGGAGAACAATATTGTACATTCATTACAGAGGGAGAAAAAAAAAAAAACCAACAACTTCCATATCAACATGATTCCTTCATACTCTGCTTAGAGGTTGGACTTTCCTCTTTATTCTTGTCTCCTCTAATTTATTAAACTGCCACAATAAAATTAATAGCAAGTCTTAGAGTAGGTAAAAATCCATTTATGCAAACAATTGATACATTGCACAAACCATCATATAAGCATCAGTATTCTTTAAAAGTAATATTTCATTTCTTTTAAAAGCATATCAGTTGCCAAGGAACTTTGTCACCTACCACTTGCAGATATACTGGGGCAGTCAGCCCCAGGCATAGGCCTCCTTGCAGGCCCTCAGCTGGGAGCTACTTTTGCAAATGGAAATCTGCTCAAGTGTTTTGGAAATTGCTACTCACTTTTGCTTGTGCTGAGAGCCGAGGTGACAGTGCAACAAACCAGAGCCATGACAACACCTGGGTGTACTCCTCCTTTCGGCGCAGCGCTGTGGCCTTCAGAGGAGGCATTCCTGTTCAAGAAGGGGGTGTCAGAGAATTAGACCAGGTTGACAGCCCAGAAATAACATCCCTCTTGTTCACAAGGCAAGTAATTAGACACTGCAAAAACCATGGAAAAGCATCGTTTTCACATTGGTACTAGTACTATAGAGCTGTGACCTGCCCAATACTAAAATCTCCCAGATGCTCATTCTGAGGTGTTACACTTCAGTCACTACTCATTCTCTCTCCACCCCCGTCAACAAATGGGCATTGCTACGTTTTGAGAGAAACCTGGTTGCTACAAGCTCCATGGCCAGGAGGGGGACACACGTATATATTTTTAGATTTGGAGGGCTGCGTTGCACACAGCGATCAAAAACATCCCTGCAATTACATCACAAGGAGTTTCACAGAACCCATTAAAGGGACATTAGCAAAGGTGTTCAGAAAATTGTCCTGCTTTGTGCACTATTTCTCTCTGTTCTGCTTTGAGAGGAGAAGCCCCCCCGACAGCAGTGACTGGGAAGCAGTACCTCTGAATTGCTGCTGAAACATCCCGCAACGCAACGCTTTTGTTGACACTGTCTGCAGGATAAATGGTATTTCTGACAGACTGAAAATTGTACACAAAATAAACAGATACTCCTACAGGATAAAAGGAGCGGAGAGCCACTCTGGTCACAGATCAGCATGATTTTCCAAGGCCCAGCAGCCCCTGCCAATTTGCTTGGCAGAGTTATGAAACCAACTCCAGCTTCAAGGCAGGAAAGAAGGACTGAAATAAGCTCTCATCTAAAAAGTTTTATTTCTTTGAGCATCAACAAAACATAGATGGACTTTTCTCTTACTGAAGACCATCCTGCACCTGGAAAACTCAAGTTGAGAAGACCAGAAGGCAAAGAGGAGCAATCTGTTCACACAGGTGCTTTGCTTTGCAAACCGAGCCATACTCCTCTCAGCAGCAGCAAATGCTCCTGTGCACGGCAGTACTATGTGCAAACCAAATGTCTCCCTCAAAGAGATTAAGGTATTTCTTCATGTAAATAAATATTTTGCATTGACTTAAGAAAACAACAACAGGTGCCTGTTGGAATTTTTAAAATACAGGAAAAAGGTGTTAATAACAATAGTATTTGGTATCTGCCTTTCCTTTCTGAAACTACTTTGAAGGCCCAGAAGTGGACTTGGAGGGACCTCCTCCCAGGAGTGGAGTTCAAATGCAGTATTTTTCTGAGGGTTTTACCAAGGAAAACCATCAGGCACTCACACGTATCCTCCAGTGGTATTGTAGAAAATGTATGTTACCTTACATACTAAGGTAAACACTAAGGTAAGGCCAAATAAACTAGGTGTGCATTTCAGGCCTGGGTTCCACAAACGCAAAGTAAACCCTGCACACTTACCTGTCTCTATTGACAGTTACAAAGAGCCCTCACTGAGCACGTTCACAGGGTTATCCTTCAAGGCACTAACAAATCCCATCTGACAGATTCCCCTCTAACAAGAAGTTTTTAGCAAAGCATCAAGTGAATCACAGACCAATATGAAACGAATTTAAGTTCTGGTGACCAGAGGAACACCTCGTCCATGCTGGTGCCTTATTCTTGTAAAGCTGTCCCTGTTATATCTGCACTCCCTCACAGAGTTGTTCTAAGCTGCATAAATTAGTTACATGGGAGGAAATGGGAATGAGAGATATCTAATAGATCCTGTAAATCCCCTGAAGTCCTTCGAAAATCTAAGCTTCAAAATGAGGAAAATATCTTTTAGAACCCCTTTAAGCTGATTTTTAATCATGAAATATAGATCACTGCACTTCACCCTGTAGATTTTTTTCTTATCTGTTTTGTTACAACACGGCTGTATTTTGTTGTAATTCAACTAGAACTGTAGTTCGTCAAGTACCATAGCTGCATCCTTTTGATAAATACCTAATTGTTCTACTAAGATCTATTATAGTTATTTAAGGGAGCAAGAGTGCCTGCAAAGTACAAACGTTTTTGTTCACAACAATTAGATTGCTACCGTTTGTGGACCAAATTTTCCTAGGAGGTACAGAGGGGGAAAATCAACTTACAGCTGAGGTATATCAAATGGCATTAGTTCAGGAGCTTACCTAGTGTATTTATCTTTTATTGGAATAGCTTTGTCACTTCCTGTCAACACGCATTATCATTTTTACCAGGTTTACATTCTCTGGTTCCCTTCCTGGGCATTCACAGCAGCTGCTAATGATAGCGATTTACCAAGTCACAAATGATGGACTTGCCTTTTCTACCAACTGTGGTAACCATTGCTTCAAGATAAAAACCGTTTAAGTTGTTTTCACCATAAGAAATTACTTGCGAGGTTAAATTAAATTTTAAACCTTTTTAATCACTAGATTTGAATATTTCCATGTAATTTACCTACTCCTCTGGAAATTGCAACAGACACACCAAAACGAGAATAGAAAATGCATCATTTTGAGATAATTTTCCAGTCATTTACATCCATGAAATCCCAGCTAACAGGACTATGTCCGTGAAGCAGCAGCAGAAACATCATGGGAACCAGGTCCTTTCTTTTAGGTCAATGTCTGTCCAGCTAAACCAGTGTTGCATTTCCTTGTGGATTTAAATACTGTAGGGATCACTCAGGTAACCGAAAACAGAAAAAAAAAAAAAAAGGGTTTGTGTGCAGTACAGTTTAGCTAAGACTCTAGCATTGCAGTCACATTTCTCCTGCCCTTTGGTCATCTTTATTTCTCTGTAAAGAATCAAAACTTACAAGACACTTCTGAAACTGAGATCAAGCCAGACTGTTATTTTGGATCGGTTATACAGCTCTCTTCTAATACCATCCCTTAATTTATCTCATTTTAGCTCCTCTTGTTCAGGCCACCAGAATACAGAGGCTAGTAATGTGTGAAATAGGAATTACAAATGTGTTTTATAGGCAGTTTAGTCAAAAACCTTTTAGGGAACATATTTAATTACTCCTAGGAAAAAAAAAAAAACAAAACACAAAAACAACCAACCAAAACAGGCTGCCAGTATTTCCTCCCCATCCAAAAGAATAGCATGGGATAATTAGACTAAATATATTTCCCTCTTGCAATTGCTCTGATTTATGGACTTTGCTGTTTATATAGTTTCTATGATGACAGAAAACTAAAATGCAGCAAATATGACTTAGAACACATTTTTTTATAACCTGCATTCAAAATGTTTTCCTCAGTCTTTGCTACCGATGGCTGCTGAGCACGCACAGGTACCCATGGGCAATAAGCAGAGGAACAAATTATTTATGTAGATGCCATTCTGCCTAAGGAAATAGTCTTTTCCCTCTAAGACGCAAATGACTGGAAATGTCCAAATTCAAACCCATTTTTCCCCCTTCAGACCCTCAGAGCTCAGCTGGGGAGGGGACAGGGTTGTGCCCTAGCACACACACAGTTACAGAGGTCCCAGTACTTCCCAAATCTTAATGCCAGCCTGGAGAAATACTCACGAAAGGAGGGAGGAGCTGGGTCTGCCCACAGCACAGGCCAGGCACCATGTCCTCCATGCCCGCCTTGGAGAGGGCACGGAGTGGGATGGGGAGGTACTTCAGCCCACCTGGAAAATGCAGAGCTTGTTGTGGGACCCATCTATCTTTAGGGAGCAAATTCAGCAGGAATTTTTAATATATATCACGAGTACCTGCATGGGGTGGGAGTGCCCGGGCGGCGGTCTCGCTGTGAAGGGAGGCGGGGGCTGCCCCGGCCCAGGGCGTGGCTCGGCTCCTCAGGGGAAGCGGGTTTAACAACAGACAAAATGGCGCCCGGCCCCTCAGGGGAAGGGGGTTTAACAACAGACAAAATGGCGCCCGGCAGTGAGGCGCGAGGGGAAAAAGGTGAGAAACGGCCCTGTGCGACGGGAGGGGAGAGAGGAGCCAGCCCCTCCGTCCCTTCGTTAACAGCACAGAACCAAAACAGAGCAGGAAGTTTTCAACCGGCGCGTTAGCGTGGCTGAAGGATGCTAAGCATCAATTATTTCATCAAGATCAAAGATAAGCCCTTATCTGCGCTTGTCTCAGCACCGCTGGCTGGGTAGCTAGACCAGATCAATGTCTGAATGTTATCAAAAGCCATCTTCTCTCCATTGTTCCTTCTTCCTGCTACGGCAGGGGTATTTGCAGGGATAAAGTCAAGTGTATGGTCACATGGATCTTTCATCTGAGAAAAGGAAGAGCTTCAAAGGGCCGAGCGAAGCTGCTCAGATAGTCTGAAGTAGCCACCTTTTTTTTTTTTTTTCTGTTGAAGCAAATGCTCTATCTTTTTTTTTAATCTGAAAAATTCTCCACAATTACTTTAGAGCAGCATGTTTATTGCACACTGCTGGCACATACTTGCCTTTTCATTAATCTTAATTTTGCATTAGCACTTGCAGAAACATTTTGCTAGACACAGTAAAGATACTGCTTAACATAAGCACATATGGATTATGGATGTTATATGCGAATATTCCTGTAGTTTCCATTCTGTCACAGTATCAACATAGCCTCTGTTGCCACAGTATTATGGGGCTTAGAAGATGGGGCTGCTGAGGGAGGTGACGCTCCTCCTCTCCTTAGCACTAGTGAAACATCTGGAGTGCTGGCTCCAGTTTTGGGCTCTCCAGATGGACATGGACATACTGGAATGAGTCCACAGAGGCGACCAGGATGGCTGGAGCAGAAGGCATGTGCCTCTCCCCAGAGGTGCCCAGTGAAAGGATGAGACGCAAATGGGAACGCAGGAAATTCTGAGCAGATATAAGAAAAACTTTTTCACCATGAAGATAATCCAACTGGATCGAACACAGATCAACACCGTGGCTGGTTAGGGGTGACCAACGCACAGGGATAAACCCTGCACATCTGGTATGGTCTGGCCAAGAGTCTGGTCCACACACAGCTCCCTGCGGGCACTCAGCTGCTGGCAGATGCCATGGCCAACGGCAACAGCTTCCCCTGCAGATGATTGCAGACCACTCCTATCCTGTTTACTTGTTATGAATTGTTTCAGCATGTTTTCCAAAGCCTGATTAAATTGTGGTAACAGCTCCTCTGTTCACAAGTGGCTTGTCAAGGTCCTCAGGTGCCTGACCCCTTTCCTCTGCCGTCACGTGCAGGCAGCCCCGGACATGTAATCACCGGGCAGACCCGCTCTGGCAGACAGCTTAATTACAGCCACGTGCTATGGGGGTCAACACAGAATTTAGAGGCTGAACTCCAAGTAACATCCGGCATAATTTATGATTACAGAAATATACCGGTGCCTTCCTGCCTTTCTCCCTCTCTGCCCAGTTGCACATGGCTGCAAAACATGTGCGGTGCATCAAGCCCAAACAGCCCTTTCCAAGCGGGCAAAGGATGATGGCAGCTCTGCTTTGCCACATCAAGACAAGCTTGTCTAGGGACCAGCTGCCAGGCTCTCCCCATGGAATGCAGCAAGGGTGCACCTGAACTGTGGGGACTGCTGGCCCTTCTTGAGAGTATTTTCCTGTACAGAATCAGACAGCAATGTGCTAATGATGTAGCTTTGCTCTTCTAGTGAGGCCATCTTGGACTACAATGCCTTCAACATCTATTTCATTTCCCTCCCTAATGTTATTAATGTGATTTATGGAGACAAGGTTTAATCATTCATCATTATATTACCTTTTCTCCCCTCGTTTAAAGTTACTAAATAATTAAGATGAACATTTCAATAATGGTTTCTAGCTAAAATTCATCTCTGGTAGGCCAAAGTCTTTGTTTTGTTTAACATGTACACATAGTTTATTTACTATAGGAGCTTGGAGTCCTCTTAGCTACCGGTTACCTCATCTGGATTTGAGGTTCTCTACCTGTGTGTGGGAGCAGATGATCCCAAAGGAGCTTGTTCTACTTTTAAATCACTCATTCAGGTGCCACTGGCTGACAGGATCCAAACAATCAGTTTGGCTACAAACTTTTTTGCTTTTGATTTTACTTTGAGTTTTTCCTTTTAGCTCATTGATACCAGATCAGCACCCTGATGAGGAAAGCTGAGGAACTGTGCTGAGTGCCTTGCCATGAGAAAGACACTACCCTTTGGGCATTATAGCAGAGAACAGACTTTGCACAGAGTGCAAGACTCCATCTGCAACACCCTCTAACTGCATTATGCACCCAACCATAAGCTAACCCAAGTCCTGTTTCAGTGACCTTCAAATAAAGCCTGGTGTGCACACATGTGTACCTGCATGCAGACCCAGAGAGCATTTGTGAGCACCTGGGCAAAAGGCAGGCTGTACCGCAAGTCCTGTTTCAGTGACCTTCAAATAAAGCCTGGTGTGCACACATGTGTACCTGCATGCAGACCCACATGGGCAAAAGGCAGGCTGTACCATGCTACATACATATTGATCCTGACAACTAGGAAACTAATAATCCATACCATTCTCTTACTATACAGCACATAAGTTCAGTAGCAGCTCTTAATTCATGTCTCATTATGAAAGGCTCAATGCCCATGATGTGCTTTTTAAATATTTTTTTTAAGTGCTTTCAGCATTAAAAGGCATCTAACACATGCTCTCCTTCCAGCCCTAGAGACCTGTTGGCCATTTAAGGCTGCCCGCAGCCCTGCCAGTGAGGCACAGTGCCCTGACGCAGAAGGGTGACATTGTGCAGACCAACAGACTAATGTTTCTGCAGGGAGCTGACGGATGGAGGTGCTGGGAGGCAGCTAAGCAAGGGCAGAGGCATCCTAGTGCTGCAAGACAGAAACCGAACCACAAAGCCTGAGATTTAGAGGTCCTCATGCCATCTGTGATATCTTGTTCCCTTGGAGAGAAGATTTCTTCCCATGCTGTTGAAGATTTGTCTTTTTAGATGGCACCGCTCAGAGCAGAGGGCCTCCAAGATGCAGTTTTGCAGTTATGCATGTTCAAAGCTTGATGTGAAAGAAAGCAAAACTAGAATGATTACTAGGACCTGTTACACAACAGTAAGAAGAAGCCTTCAACCCCAGCCAATTCCTACTGCATCTTTTCATCCACTTCCTACGAACTTGGCTGCACATCCTTATAAGTTCATCGTTGCTCCCCTTTTCTATCAGGCCATGTGACCATCTGGCCTGAACATCAACAACTCCAGTCCTGCTGCCCGAGTGTAGAAGGTGATTAACCAAGTCTGAGAACAACTCACTTCTGGCATTCAATATCACAAATTCTTCCCTGCCATGTTGGTTTATATTTGTCCATGGCTACAATTGCTAATATTCAGCTAAGCCGCTCTGAGACACCACTTGCATGCTGCAGGGGAAAAGCATAGGAGGAAAATAAAACCTGCAGCCAACATATGTAGGCTACTGGCAGCACAAAGTGAGAATGCCCAAGTGACGCATCCAAGACCCAAAATACCCAGTACAAAACTCCAGAATCTTCAGTGAGAAGCCAGCGGGATGCTGCAAAATAGTCATAACAACAGGCTTAAAAAATTAAAAAACAAAAGGAAGTTTAAAAGTCCCAACAGAAAGAAAAGAATACATTGCTTTAGCATCAGTGTAAGGTGAGATCACACAAGAATGCTTGTAAAGAAGGCTTTACAATGAGTTTCATAATCTGCTGTGATTGAAGGAAAGGCCTTATTCAAGACATCATTCATCTTGCGCTTAATTGTAAGCACATGTTGGGGTTCCAGCCTGAAGCAAGGAGTTAATTCTCTTATTATTTCACGGGATTAGAACTACAATTTTTTTTCTCCAGGAAATGTAGTGTTATTGTGAAGCCCATGCAGACATGCTATTTCATAATTAATACTAAATAAAAAGTGAATTCTCTCCTTTGTCTAAATAGTTTGCTTTGGCTCAGCTAGGAGCAGCAATTAGCAAGACAGCCTCCCTGAACGTATTTGATCTGCTACAGAGTTTCCTGCTGCGTATCAGAAGAACAAACCTGATTTCACACAATCCATGGGGTTTATGTTGGCTGAATATGGTATAATTAAAATGATCTTTTTTCTTTTTTTTTTTTTTTCCTGAAGGCTTTGTTTATATGCTTGTGGGTTTTTGTTTGTGGTTTTGGTTTTTTTTTTTGTGGGAAGGCACACACGTACCTAATTTAGCAGTTTGGTTGATTTACACTTCTGCTTTTTACTGGTTCCCTTTGTAGTGTTCACTGTTTGTAGTTTGGTGCAGAAATTGGGAGCTGTTATCATTTGTGTTACAAGTCTGTTTTATTAGCAAGAGTAGAGGAACAGTTCCCATGGAAACGTTTCCGTGTTTCATGGTGTGCTTTTCCTGGGATTTTCAAGGTTGTGTCGGGTGGGCTCTGGGGTGCTCTGGGGCTTTCTAAATGGGCACATGCAGCAGTCTATGAACACTTCCCTTTCAGGAGGGGGAGAAAAAAAACGTATTTTTAGATTGTGTATTTCCTCTTTTACAAAGTCTAATGCCTGTGAAAACAGAGCAGCTCGACAGCCCCATGCCACAGATTGATGTTCAGGCCAATTCCCACCACTCTGACAACACACCACATCCTATTTTGAAAGGCCATCTCAAAACCTGAGTGTTTTTCTTTCATTCTCTGACCTTTATGCTTAAGCCATGAGTGATGCTACAGTTTAACAGGGCTCAACGCAGTCACCTGAGCCAAGAGGCCCTTGTGTTCCTAGGGACTTTCAAAGCTTCTTGAAAAATCACGGCACCAGTCCCCTCCTGCTCTGCAGCCGAAGTGTTCAGGCCTAGGTAGCCCTACTGCCCATGGGCCAACCCCATCCCCTGGCATTTATCAAGAGGAATGATAAAAAATAAATAAATAAAATCACATGTGAAAACATCGAAACACCTCCTTTCTCACACAGCCTTTTTCTCCAGCCTCTATGATTGCCACATGCACAGGTGAGTTGCAGAGCAAACGGATTATCCTGCTAGTCACATAAACACTGCACAAGATTCACCTGCAGCCCAGATCCTGGCAGAACAGGTCCCCCTCCCCCTTCCCTTCATCCTCTTTCTTTCCAGAGTCTGGGGATGTGTTCCTTAAGTTATTTTTCTCCTTTACTTTTTCATCTGGAGACTTATAAATAAATTATTTTAAAAATTTACTTCAACAGATTCACTGTAGTGGGGTAAACCCCACCAAAGAAACTTCAAACTTCAGGGCCACGGCTACTGCATTGAAGAGAAAACTGTAACAAATTCTTATTCAAGTGGAGAGTAATTATTATGTTCTAACAAACATATTAAATAATTCATTATTATTATTTTGGCACCTCTTTGGGAGCCAGGTGTTTAGGAAGCTGTTTCAGATGGAAGCATGTAATGAAGTCCCTGCGGTCCTTCCCCACCAGCCATTAGCATGAGAAGAACCACAAATGCTTGGACAGAGCTGGAGCTACCCAGAGCCCGGCTCCAGCACAGCCAGCAAAGATCTCATATCAGTATCAGAAGATGCTATAGTTTTATTTATTTTTCATCAGTCCCCATGAATATTTCTCAGTTTTCTAATAACTTCCATGAAAATATTTGAGCTTTCTCAGGTAAGAAAGATTCAAGTAAAATTTACGTCTCTGGTCCATGTTCTCTCAAGTTTTAAAACATTGTAATATTTGTATTTGTGTTAGACTATTTATAACTTTATTTTCATTCACGCTACCATTTTTGGGTTGTTTGACCCCCCACCAAAGTACCCAGGAGCATCTCTTCCCCTCTTCTCTGATCTTTTTGTGAAGTGGTCCCATTATTTGGCTTTTCATAACAACTAAAGTTTCTCTTCTGCATATTGAAAACTTCAGTGTTAAGTCCCAGTCCAATTGTTGGTCCAGGAGGTTTGTAGTATTTCCAAGCATGTCAGTCTCTTAACACTCAGCCACACCATGCTATTTCTGGGATAAAAAAACCCATGATGACTTTGAACTCAGCAAGAAGAAAGGGAGAGAGGTTCTTTAAAACAAACAAAAAAAAAAAAACACAAAAAAAGAAAACCATCCAGTTATTACTAGATTATTTGTTGTTTCTCCTTCCCCCAGCTCCCAGTACGGCCTGTATCAGATGGGAGTTGCCAGCTCTGGCAAATGCCATCTCGCGATCACTTTGGGGCCTGACTATATGTGCTAGAAACTACCACCATCACGAAGCAGCCCAGCAAATGCCTGTTCCCTGGTTGATTAAATAATGAAGAACCTCCATTTATTAAACCTAGACAGAGCTGCTATCGAGTCAGCTGTTCTTACCTTCAGGGTTTTGGATGAGCAGAGTCACAGCACTAGTTGCCGGCTTGAGGACATTCATGGCTGGGATCCCTGTGCACCTGGTTCACCTGAGCCTGGAAAAGACAAGTATGGAGATATAAGGAGGTCTTGGCATTACATATCTGGCAGCTGCATTTGCTAGTCCATTCTGCAGGAATTTAAAATAAAAGACAGTCCCATCAAGACTTTTTCCACCCTGAAAGTGGGGAAAGATGTGGCTGAGCCACTTTCTTCTGCATCAAACTGGCAAGATCAGTATAAAGAATTCACACCACCCTGGGACTTACTTCAAAAACGTATAAAGAATTAAACGAACCAGTGCCCCAGCAAGAGTGGTATTTGTTGGGTGGGTGCAGGAAGCCTGTGGGGCGTTTGGTGTTTGAGAGGTTTGGGCAGCACAAAGGAGCACAGGGCCAGGTGCCGTCCCCACGCCGCAGAGGCTGTTTGGGCTGGCTGTGCTCAAAATGTTAAGAAGGGCACGCTGGCTTCGTGCCACCTTCATAAACATGTCCATCAGCTGCAACCTTTGGGGAACGGGCTCTACTGAAACCATTCACTTGCTGAAAAACAAACTGCCATTCTTTACCTTCTAACCCTTCAGCAAAGCAGCTTCTCTCCACTCCCGAATGTAAAATCCACTCACTGCATCTGCGATGCAAGTGCTATTTAAAATTCACTCACATAGTGAATTTTATAGCTCATTCACGCTCAGCTCAGAAGCTGAGAATGGGCCCATAACAACATGTGCACATTTTTGACTGAAGCAGAATTATGCTAAAAACAACCGAATGAGGAGTCCACAGTTACATTGTACTGAAAAACTCCAAACCGTGTGGGCAGAGAGCAAGACAGGTAAGATGGATGTCCATAACTACTACACTAATTTTTATTCA
Organism: Calidris pugnax; assembly: GCF_001431845.1. Classification (NCBI taxonomy): domain Eukaryota; kingdom Metazoa; phylum Chordata; class Aves; order Charadriiformes; family Scolopacidae; genus Calidris; species Calidris pugnax. The sequence continues at coordinate 3,391,278 of NW_015090786.1, read as the reverse complement.
TTAGCACAGAGACATAGCAGCAGGCTACGGGACCTCTCCAGAACACTGACCCTCTTCACACACATACCACTCACTTTCTCCTTTTCATAAGCCCCCACAGATTGATCAGCTTCAAGATACTGATTGTACTAAGTATTTTTTTTTCCAGAAAATTTAATGCAAGTTTCCTGCTCACTGGCACAAGCAGTAAGGGGCAGCCCTTGCGCTGCACTCTCCCCCCCACATGCACAGCCCGTGGTGGGACGAGGGAGCCCAGTCCAGGGGGCAGGGATGCAGTGGGCACAGGAGGCCACCGACACACAGCAGGACACAACCAGCCTCCCCCCGTACCAGCAACCTGTCCACATCTCTTACCTGAGGGAAAGGGCTCCAGGAGCTCCATGTCACCCCGTCCTTGCCTGGAAGGCACACTGTGGAAGCAGGAGGGGCCCTGGGGGGGTGCCCTGGGGCTGCCCTTGCAGCAGGGCTGGGGACTTAATGCCTCACACCTGGGGCACGCAGCTGGTGGAAATCTGGAGCTGCTGCACAGCGCCTGCTGCCCATGTATACTACATACAGTAGCTACCCCAGTTAGCATAAAAGATATAAGCAAGTCCACATATCTGGGATTCTTTAAGACACCCGGAGAGCAAGTGAACAAAATCCACAACAATTTCTCAACCAAACAGGAAACATTTCAAACAGCTCCTTCAAAGCAACCTGCTCGTGAGCCCAAACACCTCGTGGTTTCCATCATTAAAGGACAGCAACACCGGTGAGATTCTATAATTTATTACCATTGCTAAGATGAACACAGATACTTGATACCCAATCTTATGCAGAACTGTAAAAAAATAGTTTTAATACAGTATCAAAATTTACACAAGTGTCGTGTCAAAAGACCAGTGTCCCTCAAATTAGCCCCTGCACATACATACTGCAGGCACAAGTACATGTTTTACATCTTTTCATACATATATATATATAGATATATAGGAATACAACAATTTAAGTTTAACTATGCAAACAATATGTATGGGAGAAAACAAGATGTAAAGATAACAGACAACACAACTGTTTGGTCTGGGTTATATATAAGAAATTACGGAAGAGTGCAATGTTTCAAAATGGAAGGCCAGATTCTGCATTTCCAACTCCAGGAGAAGGAGTGAACAGGAGTTTTGCCCGAGAAAGCAATGCTAGATCAGAGGCCTTATGTCAAATGGTACCAAGTAAAAATAACAACAGAAACCAATATAATTACTGCTGCAAATTAACACACTTTTTCTGAAGACAGTTAGCAGATTTACATCATACTCCTATATAACAAAAGATTGTACAGCAACTGAGCTACATTCCACTGCAAATAGGCCACGAATACAGCACGTTGCAAGCTCAGAGAAAACAGAGGTTCTGACTTTGGCTCAAATCGTAGTAACCAAGAACAAACCAGAAACCCAGGAATTGTTGCATTCCTATTTTTTTTTAAACTTTTATTAGTCTTTTTGATGCTCAGCTACGGTAAAAAGTTAAGCAACAGCATTCAGTCACAAGCCTGTTGCACATTCATACATGAAACTATCATTGCTTTTAGATATACACAAAATACCTATCATTGCAATTCAATACACACAACTAGTATCATACACATAGATAAAAATAAACTAAGCACATCTAGGGCGCCGTCTAGTCAAATCTCAGGAAATCTGAATGACACCTTTCTGCCTCATAATAATGAAAGACATGCTCTGAGTATAATAAAACCTTTTTCTTTGAAACAACGCAAGAGTGGCAAGAAAAGCTTTTTTATAATGCAGTGCAATCTTTTAAATCCTTAAATCCTAGACTCTCGTTAAATAAACCAGCATGTCTCTAAATTAAACAGTAGAAATTAGCATCCTGACAACTGGAAAATATTTCAAAAAAAAAAAAAACCTCTGATGGAAATTCTGATTTGAGACCTGTAATAGTGATACCTAAGTATTCTGATCATTAAAGGGCTGCGAACATCGTACACGTCTTCAGAAGATGTGCATCAAAGTGAATCAAAAAGAAAGCTATCTTTACTTTCATTTAGAAAGAAATTGCGTTTCACTACAAGTACTGTAGTTATGCTACACTACTGGCTGGTTAGGAGACTTTATGGTCTTTTAGCACCTCCAAAGACAGGTATTCTACCAAAGCAAAAAGAATCATCTGGAAATTGCCTAAGCACCATTAACCAATATTTTACAGACTGAAGTGTGAGTTACTCAGAAGTGACCTTCTCAAAACTGTGGAGACCAAAGGCACAGTTTATCAATGTCTCTCCAGTCTGGTGAAAAATCTCTGTTAAATCCAGTGGCAAAATTTGTTCAGACTTTAACTAGAGATTCACTGCAACTAACCAAAATAAAACTTATTTTAGGTAACTCCTGCAGAATCCCAATTATCTTTTAGTTAGGATGCAAATACCTCAGTGCTTCTAAATGTGGTGTTGCTGAAGTGTCGATGCAGCAGCAGCATTTCACTAGCCAGTATACTGGAACAGCAGTATTGGGGAACGCTGACAACACGGCTCTTCTCAAAGACCTCTGTGCAGAATCTCAGCAAAGTCTCGTGTAGTGCATAGACATCCCGTTGTCAGCTGGGAAGTCGCTGTGGACAGACTCAGTTCTTTCTCTCTCATCGGCAGTTCAAACTCTTTCTCTCAGAGAGAGGACTTGCTCAGGGCCTTTTACATAGGTCCTTTATACTGATTTCCTGACAAATGTTGTCTAATTCCAGGGCACGACCCTGCAGCATCTCCAAGTTTCCTCCACACAACCTAGGGGGAGGGATGAAAAGAGAGCTCATTATCACCAGTGAAAGTATACTGGTGCTCATTAGACATGCATCTGGAAATGCCACACGTTCATTAAGCAGACCATGCAGCACAGGTAAGGACAGAGGGGAGGGACACACAACAGGGGGAGAGAATACTTCTCAAGGGATACAACATTCCTTCTGAACACAGAAAGCACATGCTTCTAGGTAAAAATGATTAAAAACAGAGACAAATGAACCAGCACAGGCATCACCGGGATATTTTGTGCTTCAGATACAAGACTGAGGGTGTTTACAAGCCTCAACTGAAACTTTGTTCAACTATTTCCCAAACCACATTTCTTGCAGAAAGCAATTCAGAAGCACGAAGCTCAGTCTAGAGGAGTCTAAACACTTCTAGTTTAAACAGCACAGAGCAGTTCCCCTATTTTTCAAAGATTTTATTGTTCTCTTAAAGTCAAGCAAGACATTAAAAGTGTTTATTTAATTTGTTCTTCCTTGAGATCAGAAGAATTGTGCATGTAGTCGCTGTTCTATACATGCTCGTGTGTTTTGTTGAACCAAAGTGAAATCTACAATGCAACAGAAGTTAGCAATTTTTTTCTTAGTGTAGACTATACATTATAAAGGTTTCCTTCCTCATACTCACATCTACTCCCATTCATGATTGCATAACATCCATGTTACAATTATGGAATTAAAAATGCAGAGAAGTTATAACAAAAAAGTTTAGGAAAGTATTTTATAATGATTTATAGAAAGATTGACACATTATAAGCAGGAGAATCAGTTGTTTGTGTCGTATCACCAGGCATCTCTTCCAGGGCCCACCAGAAACAAAAGTGGCAATTACCACCATACTGTGTATTGCAATTTAAGATTATTTCTGTTTAAAAATAATCAACTAGCAACCAACTAAATCATAACTGCTACTAGACCACTCATTAATCTCTGCAGCAATAGCCCTATGACAGTTGAGAAAAGCAAAATCTGTTTTCCATTGTCATTATTTATTATTTGTATTTTAACACTGCCTAAAGCCCAGGAGTGAAGAGAGATTGCATTAGCTGGAACTGAAGAAACACAAAGCAGCTAACACCCTGAAAAGATACTACCAGCCACGGTTCCTACAGCTGATGAGCAAAGGCTGAACAACACCAAGATCCTACTGTTGTTCTGTTTGAGGGATGGGAAAATAATCCAGTTCCTCTCAGCCTTTGCTGAAGAAAACCTGAGTATAAGCACAAAAAACAGAAACACTCCAAGACTGGAAGCAATAAGACTACAGTCTTACTACACAGGACCAAAAAAAGTGAAGTCCTTTAAAGGTGACTGTATTTAATACCAATGGGCGGGCATAACTCAAACCCTGCAAACTTTCAATGTAACCAGAATCTTGCAGCCTGAAGTCAGAAGTTATTATCATAAAAATACATGTGATTTAGTTATGTTTGCTGTACTATGAAACACTGTGCCATGGTGAAAGGATGAAAAGTGGATGAAATCTCCCAAAACAGCAGTCTGTGGCTGAGCCATCGGAAATGGCAAAGGGCTGGATATGATGAGACAGGTGTTTCTTTCCAACATTTGGTTACTGATTTTCCTAACTTAGTATTATCAAAAAGAAAGGTCTCTTGGACAGCTTTTGTGAGAAGGCACATTGTACCTACATATGCCTTTCAACAATTTTTCTGGTCAATAAGCATTAGACGATATTTACCAAGCAGCTAATGCTGACACAATAATAAACTAAAAGGTGACACTTCCCGAAGTCCTCTATTTCCAGCTGAAAAAATGACCCCTGACTGCTAGCAATGGAAAAACACATACAAGACAGCCCTGCAAAGCTGGCATCCCAAGCAGAATTACAAGGTGGGGTCAAAAGGAATAGTCTCCTGCCATTTTCATAGAAATAGTGAAATATTTACCAGTAACCACTTTTGCTTGTGCATACAGTGCAACAGATACCTGGGTTTCAAAGGCATCAGAGTAATTTGATTTGCCTTCTTTTCAGAAACACGAGATGATATAGCTAAATTTCTGCAGATGTATCACCAAACTCTCCTTTTGTGCTGGCACATGTACAGCTCTTTGCACAGTCATCATAGCTTACATATTGCTGCCTTCTGCACACAGAGTTATTTGGCCCTCTGTATTGTATACGCATTTTGAATTTGCGTATAGGGTTGTTTTCTTCTCAGGTCACTTGTTCAATGCTGACTTGTCACAAGCAGCACTAATGGAATTACTTTGCATTTACAAGCACTCAAAAAAACCCATAACACTTGAACATTCCTGAATGTGTTTTAAATAGTTATGACAGTAGAAAGTTCAATACTAAAAACCTCACTCAAAATTTCAGCAGAAACCTTGGCTGAATAAAGGACAGCTCTGAGGTTGATTATATTCATGGTGATTAATTTCTAGCTTATTCCCAACACCCGGGAGTGAAAGGATGGAGAAATTATCTCCCCAGAAGCCAGGCAGAAACCTGCACCCTAACTGCAGATGACAGCAGCTCTGTCACCTGCCGGCTGTGACAGCATTCAAGGCCCATGGTACTTCACGTGCAGCATGAAATACTCGTGGAGAGCTCTGGGCTCCCTGACCCCTCTTGCCCAGCCACCCCACCAATCCCATCCGGCATCTTCCCGTTGGCTTCCAGGCTCCCAAATGAGTGTGCTGCAGCCCTGTGAATAAAACTTACCGGTAGCCTGACGGAAATCACAAAGAACAACCCTCCACACTTAATCCAGACAATTCCTGTGCTTTGAAATTACCTCCATGCTCACAAACTACCTCTAAACCTGATGCTACGTTCTCCTAATACAATGCAAGTATATAAATAAAATGCAAAACCATTCCCAAATACATTGTTGATGAGGTGGTACCAATACCATACGGGCACCCTGAGGAGAGAATTCCCACAGCCATTATCTTAATAATATATAAACATGCTCATATAACACCATGAAGTTCCTACAACATGAATTACACATCCAAAAAAATGCATTTAATGCCAATCAAGACTATGCACCAAAATTACAGAGCCCAAAATGAAACTTGTCATCATTCCACTGTTTTCAAAGGCAAACGATGCTGTGGCAAATGTTTCATGTAAAACACCCACAGTGCATAAAGCTGGAGCAAAACAGTGAGCTACAAGCTGGAAGGAACTGCAATGAGAATGCAAAAGAAAAGAAAAGTTATAATTAGTTTACCGCAAATCCACTGTACTTTTAACATGGACTAGATGGATATAAGAAAAAGTAAAAGCAGAAAGGAAATAACCAACTAGTTTAAACATATAATAATATATCAATAGTCAAATCAGACACAGATTATAAAAGTCAGAAGAAAAGGTAGCATTTCAATGACAGCGGCAGAGCTTTGAATGGCTGGGGAGCAATGAGACAAGGCAGAATACAAGTATATATTTGGGATTTATAAAAAATGAATTAATAATGTCAGATTTAGTATATTAGCATTTTAGAAGTGGCATCACTTACATCACGAGAACTTTTATGGATTGCTATTAAATATGTATTAGTTAGAAACTGCTTTTTTATCCATAAATTACAAAGGAATAGTGTAGGCAGGAAAATATATAGGTGCCATTGTACAGATGGGGAAACTGAGGCTGCCAGATTTTGTCATACTTGCCAAATTTTATTCTTAAGAAGGACAAATTCAGTTCAGCTGAGTCATACAGTACTTTATTGCAGAAATATTATCACACATAGATTTTTCTGATCAATACTAGCCAACATGTTAAACTTATGGTATTCCTAATAAAACAGTAATTGCGTTACCGAAACAGTAATTGACTTAATTTCCATATAAAATCTTCAAGGGCATATTGTCAGCATTTAAAAAAAAAAAACTGCTTTGCACCTTCAGGTATTTCCAGGATCAACATAGAATATAAAATTAAATACCTTAAACTTATACTGCACATTTATCCAGCCACAGTTTTTCTGTCTCACTAAGGTAGTGGTAAGAGTCCTAAGAGTCTTTAACAGCCTGCTGGTTTATATTTTCCTCAGCTTCCAAGACAAGGGTAAGTTTAAAAAAAAAGGAAATTTTATTTTACAAATTTGTTTTGCAGTCACAAATAAGAGCGGTAGTATAGTTAAGCTTTCATGAGTCCTTCCTGAGCATTGGCATACATACATAACTGACCAATTGCATTTAAAGATAATTAGACTGATTACAGCGCTCTGGATTTCAGGGCAGGAGGGATCATTAAATCTTCATGCCTGACCTCCTGGGTACCACAGAACACTTAACTTTTCTGCAGCTGCTCCTATACTTAGCCCAGACTTTGTCTTTAATTAAAGCATACCTCACTTTAATTTGTAGATGGCATAGTGGAGTTTCTAGTAGGTGACACTGAACTCAGGACAGGAAAGCCCAACACCAGTTTTGCAGGTGAGCCTGGGCCCTTGGTTTTTTGGGCAAACAGACTAGGTAATGATTCACTCCAGAAATAGACACCCTCCTCTGCAAAGCAAACCTATGTGGAATAGGCACATCTCCACACACAAGCATGCAGTTTGGTCATATGCAACTTGCAAAAAGAAAACAAACACATCCTGCTGTATGAATTAACTGCTTCTATATCCCTGATGATACCACTTGCACATAGGTAACAAGCCCACAATACTGGCAGGGTGAGGAGGATCGCCCAGTTTCAGGCACGGGGATACACACAGCAATTTCTTCTTTCAGCCACCCTGCGTGAGGGATCAGGTCATGTAGGAGCCTTTCTCAGACCAGCTGCAAGGCAAAGCTTTTCTCTCTCTTTCAGACCACTGTCCTCACCAGGGGAAGATTCACACGCAATTTCTTTTTTTTAAGTCCCCTCATTTCTCAGACAAAAAACATCGCTATTTTTAGCAACGATCTCCCTCTGTTTTCTTGTGGATCTGTCCCTTTAAAATACATTTCCTGCTGTGCGGAATGGGATTGTACTAATGCTGAGGTTTTGTAACAAAGACTATTTCTTTCTTGAAGGAATACCAAATTGCCAAATTTGTAAGGAAAAGCAGGCTCCTTACTTTGGCTTGTTCTTCCTCCTGCATCTGATTCTGCTAAGTGATGCAGCGGGAGCTCTGCGTTCCCCAGCCAGGCAGGATCAAACCCATATGCTTCACTTTGGGAAACAGCAGGGTCTCTCCTCCCTGGCTGGGGATGGGGAAGGTTGGGCAGTCTGTTTAGCTGACAGCTCACTTTCCATTTCGAATAGAACAGTATCGTTTATATCTATTTCTGCCTGCTGCAATACCTCCTAGCAATCTAAAAGCTGAGCTTTTGTATCATATTGAACCAAATTCTGTATATTTCTTATCAATCCATTTCAGCAACCAAGGTATCAGCCATTGTTCAAATATTTCACTTAGACCAACCAGCTGTTACAGGTTGTCAAAAACATGTTGTTAAATGTTCCATTCAGGGAAGTGTCTTTGCCAATGGGTATTTTAAGAGAACTACAAAAAGGTTTGGGGTTTTTTTCCTGATAAATGAATTGCCTTAGTTTTATTTTCTAGGCACCAGCTGGTGAAATATATGGAAGATGCACACAGGACCTGGAGTACAGTTGAACTGGTCACTCCTAAGCAGCCAGGCACAGTGGTTCACCATAAATCTCCTGGATGAGGGGAAGATCAGTGTGCTCATGGGCAGAGTGCTGCTGAGGGGACCATTAAGAGTAGGGACCTGCAAATGTGTGCATGTGGAGAGGGGCTCAAGCACTCTGCTGCTCCTTCCCCCGTTCTGAAGCCAGAAAACCAGGCGAGGTGGCTGCGGTGAAGCCCCACGCCAAGTTTTATGTTACAGGAAGGGATCTAATTGCTGTAATTTGTGCACAGTTCACTTGCATAAACCTATTTCCTCAGGCTTCACAGAGGAGAAGTCAATGTCACCCAGCCATGTGGAAGATAATCACTCTGCTCATGAACTCAGATGTCCAGGCAAGTCAACAGCACTACTGAGCTCTTACTGTGATCTGTGCATCTCCACAAAGCTTCAAAACAGAGCAAATGTCTACACGAGTCCCTTCCAGCTCTCCCCTGAAGGAGTGCAAACCTACCTCCTCCAAATAACCAGTATGTCCCTGCAATGTCTGTATAGGTGGGAATAACACCCACTTAACCGAATGAATATTAAAGCAGTTTAGTTTGTGAGTGAAGTACAGGAGAGAAGTGCACAAAATACCAGAAAACAGTCATGTCGGAGCCAACATTAGGAGACAGGGATACAAAGTCCACGCTCTCTGCTCAGCTCACCATCAGTTTTTAATCCTCTCCAGAGGAGCACAGACATGGCTGATGCACATGCTGCAGTGGAACACTGAACTCAGCCAGTTGGTCATTGATAAACCACTGCAACTTGTAACAGCTTTCTAAGTTCTCTTAATTGCAAGAGTTGCACTGTTGACACAGGTAGGAACTCTCAAATTTGTCCCTCTGATTGCTCGTGTCAGTTGCTCTTTATCAATGCAACACAGGTCTTTGCAATTCAACTCTGATTTCAGAGTAAATCACAGCTGCTCTCACAGAAGTTTCAACACTGACCTTGGGATTACGATGCATGGTCTTCAGCCCAAAGTTCTGCTATTTTTATTTTTATTTATCTTTGCATTAAAGTATCTCTCTCTGCATGGGTTACAGGAATCCATTATATTCCACTGGAAAACAAATACGCATCCTAGATGACGTAGAAAGACTTCCTTATTCAGAAAAGACACCACTTTCAGCTTCAAATTAAAATTGTACAAGTGTAGGTAACTTGGAAAGCGGACACAGGTGGTGTTACCCCCCCTTGTGAGGGCCAGATCCCTGCCCCGAGAAACACACAGTCCACAGATGCAATGAGTGACAAACAGAAAAACAATCCCGCTCATGACAGTAACATCCCAGTGGTGGCCACAGGAATGTTGCCAGGACAATACGACACATGTTGAGTAACAGACAGGACGTTTTGCATGGACTGTACCGGAGGAGCGTTACCTTCAGAGCATTTACCACTGAGTCAGACTGCTGAGAGGCTGAGCCATGTCCAGTGGCGCTAGCTGGCTCGTTGGCAGAGCAGTAATTCCCCTCCGCCCCTCCTGGCATCCTAATGGGATCCTTCGCAAAAAATTAAAAACTATTTAATAAAGAAAAGGGTTGGTAGCTAATCAAAACAGATGGCAATTTTTTAAATTTTTTTTTAAAAGGCTGAGAAGCACTGAAGGCATGTTTCACTCCAAAGTCCCCCTCTTTCTGCGCCACAGTAACCAAGACCCGTGTGATGCAGCTCAAGTGCTAGTGTTGAGTGTCACCCAAACACTCTGGCCCTCAAGGGTGTCTATCTGGAAAATCAGGACATAGTATTAAAATTTCATATATATATATGTTGCCTCACAAAAGTGCAGCAAGGTTCAGAGAGATGTTTTGTGACTCCAAGGGAAGGTTTTGAGAATGTCTAATTTTATCCCAATGATTCTGGAGGTTGTTCCTTCAACACAACTCACATTTTTAAAAGTTGCTGCAAGGTTTGCAACACAAGCTCAGCCACAGCCGACCAGGGAAGGAGCCAGGAGCTCCGGGCTGCCAGTTCACTCCTTCCCTGCCTCTGGCTGCTCCAGTGCAAGGGCACAGCCCCTGCTTGCCTACGAGGTGTCCATTTATACCCAACAGTGACAACCTCAGGGGCTGTTTACTCCCAGTAAACACCTGGGAGCGTTCTTCAGGACACTGCCAAACAAATGCAAGCTACCTAAACTCTTACAGCATCATCACCTCAAACTTTGCAGGATGTAAAGCATCTCCTGGAGCGACTGCAGTGCTAAGGTAACCTGAGCAAGCATCCTGCTTTGGAGGAGTGCTAAAAATACCCCTGCTGCATTCACGGACAGCAACGGGATAGCTGCACGGACAGAGATGGCCCAAGTAGACAGTTCCAAGGTGCTTTCAACCTGACCTGCTCTTCTACTGTCATCTTTCACTGTCATTCTTCATGCAGAATTTTGTTTAAAAAAAAAAAAAAGGAAAGAGAAATATAAAGGAGAAAAACTTTTCAAAGACTGAGAGAGGAAAATTTCCTTTCTTACAGAGTAAGAAACACTGTAGGAAACATTAAGAAATAATGTAGCAGTAATTCCTGCTGGAGTGTGTGGGAAATGCATTTCTGAAGGAAAAATAATGACAGTGGAAAGAGCCTCTGATCAGCATCAGTGCCCTGATGTGCACTAATTTGCCCCACTGAGCAAGCACATAGCACGTCAGAGTCTTTTTGGGGGTGTCTATAATCTAAACAATGGGAGAAATGAAGGTGGGTGTGGGAGGAAAAGGCCACAGCAAGATGACACGAGGCTGAACTGCACAGATCCAGTCTGCCTGAAAATATTTCATTGACAAGTAGCCCAGTCCAAAGCAAGTTTATACGCTGTGCATGATTTTGTTGGGATATGCCCAGGCTGTTGTAACCACCACCACGCTGCTCACAGCAGTGCCAAAGGGGCACTGAACACATTAGACTCCATCCCAACAATCGTCTGCATCCAGACTGCAGGACTGAACCTCAAGTATTCAAAAAGCCCTAAAATCAACTAAATAAACTGAGAATGGTGCACACGCTAAGCCCAAGGAAAAGGTACCTTGAGCCTGAATAGGAAAGCCCACTTGGTGCACAAACTCGTCTCCCAAACTCGTTGCTTCTGCCGAGCAACGGTGCAGTGCAAACCGCACTAGTGGGCACTGGTAGGGCTCATGCCTGGGCTGACAAGACCAGCACACACTTAGGGCAGCGTGCAGTGCATCATCCTCCAATTCTACACAGCAACAACTAGTAACAATTTGCTGTCATGTAAGGAGCAGGGACTTATTTCTCTTTGGGAAGGATCTATAGATCTGTTAGTGACCGGGTGGACTTAATGCTATACTTGGGGAAAGGAAATATGTAAGGAGCAGGGACTTATTTCTCTTTGGAAAGGATCTATAGATCTGTTAGTGACTGGGTGGACTTAATGCTATACTTCGGGAAAGGAAAGAGGAAGGAAAAGGGGTAATAAAGCAGATTGGAGCAATTCTGGTTTAGGATAAATTCTGTCAGTCAGCTTTGTCTTTTTTATAACTCAAAGTACTCTGTTCCTTTACTGACTCCAGGGCCAGGAAAGATTTTGGTCAGTTTTGAATGGTTAAATATAAATACTGCTATTAAAAGGCTGGGAAAATGAGTATGATGAAGCTGTAGATCATCCATCTAAACTCCTTGAATATGAGAAAATCCAGAACTCCTGCAAATTGTGCTCCTGTCAGAGTTCAGGCCTTCCTCCAGGCAGCTGTCCTCCACTGCCTCTTCTGTGCCGTATGCAGTGTATCTCTGTCTCTCTTCACAAGAATGAGAAACTTGTTGTGGACACACTGCTTTAAGCAGACAGCGTTCTCAACACATGTTGGTAGGAGACTGAAAATTAGTATTTGCCCTGTGGACATCCTTCTCCCTCCTCCTTCTGTCTTTGATGAGACACATAAGCTTTACTTAAAAAAAGAAGGCTGGTTTTGTAGCCCTGGAGCCACATCCTCCAGCTCAGGGAATTCTTATCTCAGGTGATGCCACTCCACAGAGGCAGTACAGTTTCTTCCTTCTTTGGAGGATGCTTATTCTAGCAGATGATGGGGAGGGGACCAGCCTGAACATGGGTCTCCTGTTCCTCAGCAAGTCCTGGGAGCCTGCAGACACTTCAGCAGTACCGACTGCATTATGAGTTCTGAGGCAGTGAAGCAAAACAAGAGGAAAAGGCACTTTGCCAAAATGGTGGCGTCTGAAAACAGGAGCCTGCAGACACTTCAGCAGTACCGACTGCATTATGAGTTCTGAGGCAGTGAAGCAAAACAAGAGGAAAAGGCACTTTGCCAAAATGGTGGCCAAAAGGTACCTTAGGAGACTAGAAGAGCGTGTGTTTCAGACCTATCATCACAGCTGATGCTTGCCAGCGGGGAGCATGACAATGTTTAGCCTTCCAGCAGAACTTGACCTGAGTTTCCTTGCACTGAGTCCCTTCTCTGCCACTGCCCAACCCAGATTACAACTAGAACCTAAGCAGGACCTTGAGGATGGGAGAAGAAATCCTGTTCCCTTCCTCCTCTTCTCTAGCTCCACACTGAATGCACTTGCATTCAGCCACTCAAAAGTGGGCATCCTACGTGTCCACGTTTTGGACAGATCATTTCATTCACTATCCAGTAACAAAGTTGTGGAAGTGGAACCAAATCAGACAGAAGGAACAAAGTTGTGGCTACATAGTGCTGAAATCTGTATCAACTTTAAGTCTCTTGAGTCATTTTGAATAAAATGTGCTGCACAACACCAGTGTCTGAGAAGGAATTGGGCTTTTTGCTCATCCCACACTGCTAACGTTCCCTACTGCCCCCGTCCAGCCCTTGTGCCCAAGCTAAAGCATGTTTGCATGTTACCTCCTCCATGTGTGCAGATTATACCGCTGCAGAAAGCACATTGTCTGAAGCAGGTAAAAACCACGTAATATCTCCTGTACATTTTGCCACAAACGTAACAGAGGGAAATGAAATCATTAAATGTGCAATTCCATCTTCTGCTGCAAGTAAATCTACAAAATATCTAATGTCAACACGTGACTCTAGTGAATAGAAAGCACAGGAAATCTGACTCAACCCCATAATATCACATAACAAAAAATTAGATGAATGGAAATTTAGCATCTCCCTCACATTGACTGCAAAATGTTAAGGATACTCAGGCCATTCTCCCATAGTGCCAGAGGCAAACCCTGCACTGTACCCTGCTCACAGTCAGAATAAAGACCCCTGTGTAGAACAGGATACTCTTTGAGGGAGAGAACTAATCATAAGCCTTTCTACTTGAGCCAGTAGAAAACATCATTTTTTCAATCCATACTGTTGATAAGGACAGTCATGAATGAAAACCACTGTAGTGCAAAGCAGTTTATCTGCCAGCCCCTCCGGAGGAAGCCTGCCGGTTGCTGCCTGACTCGCAACTTCCCCACGGCACGCAGGGATAGCTGAGGAGGAAAAAAACCAGTCCATCTCTGCCCCGAGGACACTTGCAGTCACCTCACTAAACCTTCTGAGAGAACACGATTTTCCTGTCCACTGGGCACTGCTCTCTTCACTTCCCATTGGAGACCTACCTCAGCACATGCCCAAGACCTCATTCTCCAGCTGCCTTTTATCCCAGATGCAAGCGGTTTACTGGGAAGTGTATCCTTCCTGCTGGGTAACTGCCACACCAGTTCAATTACTACCTGATTTTCAAAGCTTTTTGCTGATTTCCCCAGCCCTCAATTTCCTTATTAGCTCAAAATAAACACAGGCTGGTTTTGTCAGCTTGTTTCAAACAGGCAGGAGAAAGGAAAACCAGAAAGCAATAAACTGCAGTATGTTGCTCTGCTGGATTAATAATGCGCTGAACAAAACAGCAACTATTTTTCTTAGGGAACATTCCTGTCAATTAAAATAGACAATTTTAAAATGATGCAGTTATTCACCATAATTCCTGTTCTCAAAGAACTCAGTATAAACCTCTACTTCTGCATGTTGCTGCTGAAATCCACATATCCTCATAGCGTATTTAAAGTATACTCAAATTTCTGAGCAGCCAAAACCATTGCTGGCTACACATCTTCAGAAACAACCTGAAAGTGGCAGATCCTCTACAAACCTCTTTTGCTAATGAACCTGGATGAGAAAAATGCTCTAGACTGTAGCACCTTCAAATCTTGGAGGCCACACATATAAAGACCACCACTATTTAAAATCTGGAAAAATCAGTGGACTGTATTAGAAAATCATGACTACAAAGTAATTCCAGACTTTTGGAAAATACTCTGAAAAAATAATAATCTTTCTTTCTAAACAGCAAGTCTTTTTGTACACCAGGTTTTTCTTGAATTTGTATTTTGGTAACATCAAACCTGTATGCTCTTCCCATTCTTGGTGCCCATGCGCACCAAGATGGAAGCACTGTGCTTGGGACACCCTGAGACAAAGACTGGTTGGAACCTCAGCTGTTGTAAACTAAAGTTGCTCCATTAATGACCTATTAATTTAAACTGAGGATGGCAGCACATGAAAGAATAGGGTGGGTGGATGCTGTTGATTTACTTTCAGCAAATATTTGATGACATCATTAGGTTAACATGGGTTCGTTCAATGGGTTTTAATTACATTTTAGTTGAAGGATTCCCTGTTCTTCTACACGCTCTGGAAGGGGAAGACAAACATTATTGTACTGTGAGTGACACAGATTTTACAAAAAAAAAAAATAAATACTAACCAAACCGTTCCCATCTTCTCATTAGATTTATAACTAAAACCATATCATGTAGAGGAAAAAAAAACAACCCAAAGATCTTAGCAAAAGGGGTTTTGAAAGATTTGGAAATGGGTTGATATAAAATGTGATAATCTAACAGAAGGGGGAAAAAAGAGGGAAATGCAAAGTGTTGTAAGGGCTTAAAAATAAACTAGTGTGTGCCTAAGGGTCATACCTGCATTTCACACTTAAACGTACCAGGACTGGAAAAGGCTGGCAAAGATGCAAAACCCAAAAAAAGTGCCTGAAGCAACAGTGGAACTGAAAGAAAAACAACAAAAAGAGATGGAAAAGGACCAAGAGACTTGCAAAGTAAAGAATGAAGCAATAGAGGCAGAAAAGCCCAGGTGAGAGGGAGCAGAAGGGCTGTGGTTCAGCCCTGCACCACAAGTGCCTTGTGGCTTTGGTGCTGCACGTTGTGGAAGCCAGGAGCTTCCTGCATCCAGCCTCCAGCTCCACTGGCCCATGCAGTTTGTTTGCTTAGAAAGCAGCATCCTGGCAATACTTCCTTTCCCCTTCATTTAAAGGTAAAGCTAAATTATGAGGACAAAGAGTTAGAAGGGCTAAATGTCTGACAATTCTTCATCTCTGCCTCTTGCTCCCTCCTCCCATGAAACAAATAAAAACTAAAGCAATTTAAATTGGGTGGCTTGCCAAGAATATCTTTTGCAAATGCATTCACTGTCATTATATGACAGATGTCCACATTTCCATAACATTTCAGCTGAGCTTATCTGCCCTGAAATACCCATATGAAAATTCAGGGATATCTTCAGTTAATTGACATGTGGATGCCAGATCTTGATCTCTCTCTCCGCAGCAGAAGGCACGGACAGCAGTTACACACCACATCAAGTCTGGGAGGACACTCCTGTTTTCAGTTATCTGAAGTTACTTGCTGACATAACAGATCTGTCACAGCCCAGGAAGCTGTAACCGGGATCCGAGTCCATTGTTTGGTCTCTACATATTTTCTTAATTATTGCTGAGTATCTTCATTACAATATGCACAGACGCTATATTCTGACTAAAGCACTGGCCATACTTTCATGCTGGAGTTTTTTAATGTTAGCAGTAAAACTCACTCCACAGTGATGCTGTACACTCATGTACATTTTGAGGCAGTAGAAGGCGACAGCACTGCCGGAGCCCACGTGCTGCCGAGACCTTTACTGCCTCAGTCCCACAGGGGAACTACTCTGGCCTGAAATCCATCCATCAAAACAGAAATGTTCTTGCTCAAATGCTTTTGCCTCTATGCACTGCTGTCACACACCCTTACCTACACAAGTGTTTGAGAAGCACCAGCACAAGCTGCACATCCCTTGTCTCGGGCGCAGCCGGCACAGTTTGGCATTCTCAACAGAAGACCCAGCTGTGTACCATAAATCTTGGAAAGTATCTGCTTTCTTGCACAAAAATCCTATTTGTGGCCAGAAACTGAAAGGGTCTGGATCATATCTTGTTATATGCTATTTGAGAGAATGAAAAAAGGAAAAACAACAACAAAAAAGAACAGCAAATTAGAGCTCTCAACAACACAGTAAACCAACAACCCATCTATGGCTTCTCATACCTTTTAAACCCACTACTGTGCTATAAACTGCCACCAGAATAACTGTGCAGCACAGGAAGAGACATTAACAGCCTTCAGTGCATATGTGCATTTTTATACCTTTCCTATTATCTGATCAAACTAAAATATTGACTCAGAGGTGGTACTGCATTTCCCCTGACAAAGAAGCCCTTCAGTACAGCAGAGTGAACTAAAACTCAGATTCCATTTGAACAGTGATGGCAGCACTTAAAACCACTTTCTCTGGAAATGTTCTTGCCACTAAATATTAATAAAACCTTTACATTAGAGAGCTGCGGAGTTTTGAGAAGAAAACTAATAAGTATGAAGAGAGACAAGCAAAGCAAAAGAAATTGGAAAAGAACCACACCTAAGTGAAAGATGAAAGGAGTGATTCATTTGAAGAGGCTGTCAACAAGTGTGCGGGTGCATTCATGAGTGACACATAAGCAGAAAAGGGCGAAAAGAAGGATATTGAAAGCAGAAAGGAAAAAGAAGAAAAGCATGGCAGGAGAAGAGAAAAAAAGCCTCAGAAGTCAAGGCAAGGACTCTTCAGTAAAGACCTAGTAGAGGCATCGCACTCACGAGTGCGAGTCGTCACGTCGCTCATGGAAGTGCAGTCCTGCAACTCCCGAGCCCTCCCAGCGCTCCAGGGAGCCATCGGCGAGGTGCTGTGCAAAAAGGCACTCTCTTACTGAAGGAACTGGTGAAATGTTAAGGCCCAACACCCTCACTGGGTAAGAGCTGTGCCAAAGACCTTCATCAGACGTGGAGCTCATCGTATATTTTCAGCTGATTTGTCAAAAGCGCTTGGTTTGGCTTAATGCCCAACAAACTCCCATTCCTCCTATTAAATGGAATCAAACCAGTGCCAGGGGCTTATGCATTTCCATCCCACGTCCTTGTCTTTGTCAGAGGGTCTGATCACCGCTGAGAGCACGTTCAGGGGGTTACTCACAGGAACAACAAACCCCCAAAACAAACTCACGTAAATGTAATGCTGAGATAATCAAATGCACAGGCAGAATAAACTTCGTGTCTACATTTCTTTCCTGTCCCCAAAGCAATGACTTTCATCAGGAGGAAAGGTAAGATATGCCAGGAAACATTAACCTTTGTCAGCCATTATTTCTTATAATAAAGTATCCAGAGACACTAGGAAATTTTTCAGAACTCTACTACAGATCCTTGTGCCAATAAAACCAAACATAAGACACTTTGACCTGTGTATTTAAAAACAAAAAGTAGTTTGCAGTCTTGGTCACCTAGTTCTTCACCTTTGAAACCCCACAATCAGCATATTTTGTTTCAATTACTTTTGCAACAGCTACAGGCTTAGGTGCTATTTTCACAAGCACTATTTTCTGGTTTTGGCACCCCATCTAAGAGATGTTCAATGAACTCAACACCCACAATGAGGGTGTTCCAGTCTTTGGCAAGATCTGGTAATGCATTTCATGGCTCTTTACCTGAGCACCTCAAACTCCAGACAAATAAAACATACGGCCACTTCTAAAGATTTTACCCACAAAGAATCTTCTGCACAATTTATCCCCCAGTATTGTTCCAGACCCAAGACAAACCACAACAGTATTTTTCAGGCAGATTTGTTAACATTTGCCCTGAACACCATTCTTGACAAGAAAATAATATTCTTTATCACTGAAGATCAACCTTTGTCTTTCCTACTGAAGACTGAGCACATGCTAATGGACAGACACATAATCATTCTTGCTGTCCTCTTTTTCTAGATTAGCAAATTAGGGTACAGACAAGTTACATAAATTGCTGTGTCACCTAGCAAGTCAAGAGCTAAGCTAGAGCTATAGAGGCCCTTCCAATTATCATTTTATAGGTGAAGAAAAAAAAACACCACACTTTACATAAAATCTGCCTTAAGAAAGGAAATTGTTAGCCTGAGGCTGAGATCTTTGAGCTGATCTTGGCTTATATCAATGAATACATCAGAGCCAGTGGATTTTACTTCTTACTACATTTCACTGCTACCTTAGATTTTACATTCAAATAACAGTACTACGTTCGATAAAAAGCTGTTTTCTTCTTCAGACTAGTATCTTCATTTAAACTAGTGTTTGATTTAAACAAAATGCAACTTCTTTTTTCTTCCAGTGGGCAACTTCATTTGCAGACTTTATGGATTTTCCTAAGAATTACTTAACAAAATGTAATACGAATACACTCTAGTTTGCGTGTGTTTATATGAAAAATACAAGTGACTCCAATTCTTAGTGACCTTCAGAATTTTCCATTCTTAAAAACATATTGGGAAAACCTTCGACTTCATACTTGCTTATTTATTCAATTTAATTTCAGTCTTGCATTTACGTATCTAATATATTCCTCAAAATATTAAAAATAATATAAACCAATTATTATTACTTAAAACATTTGCATTTTTAAAGCAAAATATTTTCCTTAACTATAAAAAGTACTTGGTATTTTAACAGCAAGAAGCTCTTGGAATAAAACCAGAATGTAAAGGGTCAGTTCAATGTGATTTTCAACTCTTAAATTAATTAACTATAAGTAGAGGCTTCCAGTAAATTTTTCTTAGTAAAGTATCAACACCTGCAAAGGAGAAAAATTAATGAAAGCATTGTCATAGTTTTAAATAAATACCCCACTCAATCACAAGCAAGATGAATAACAGCTGTGAGAGCCCTTGATTACCCAAATGATCAGCCTGAGTGTTCAAATGCAGTAATGTCAAATGACAAGTAACACTGGTTGTATCTCAAGCACGAAGACTGGAGCGTTGCTGTCTAGCTGCTGGCTACTGTTCCCACCAACAGAAGACACCCACCTGGGGCAGCATGCGATTTTCCTCCTCCAGCTGTCTTACTCTTGCCTCCAGCTGCCTAACATAGGACAAGGTTGATTCTAAAAATCAAAAAAGAAAAAAAAACTCATATTATCCACTGAGATCTGCTTGTGTTTACTAATGCCAGAGCCTGTGCCCCATCCTGACTTGTACTCACAGCAGATTGCCTCTCTCAAACGTCCATTAAACATTCAGCTCTGCTCCTCGCAAGGGCAGTGCAAATAGCGCCGATACTAGAATAAATCAAATCCCTTGTTGCTTGTGATTCTAAACTGCTGCACTTAAAGGTGGCCCCTTCTCAGACACAAGGTATCTTACAGAAAGGCAGCACAGACTTGTGTTCTTCCAACCCACCCCCAAAGCTGTATTTTGGAAATACTCCACAAGAGTAATGCGTTATCCCACCAAGTCACCACTGAAAAGCCCAGGAAGACAAAGTCAAAGTGGCCCCTTCTGCAAGAAGTGTCCTCCTCCTGCAGGAAGACACAGTCAGAGTGGCCCTTCCACACAGTCTGGTGGCACACACAGCCCCTGCCCCCTCAAGCCTGTGGAGAAGCCAGCAGCTTGCCAGCACAGAGGCTCAAGCCTCAGCCAGGGACCAGAAACGTTGTCCCAGCTCAAGCCTGTGCTAGAAAGCAGAGGTGTGTCCCTAGGGCTCCAAGATGGTCTGGAGCCTGGTTGACAGCACGACAGCCCTGGGTGCAGTGATGTTCACAGCATCTGCTCCTCACCCCACACAGGCCAGGGCAGTGTCCTACTAGGACATGCTCTCACAGCTCTGCTTTGCTGCGTGGGCTCAGCTGAAGAGCAAAATCTTGCCCACTCTATTCACAAGTAACCTCACTGACCTTCATAAAATAATTTGGTAGATTATGAAGAATATGAGAGACTCCTAGCCTGCTCTGTTTCCAAGAACTTAATATAAGAGGAGATCCATGATTCATCCCTAAAAGCATCTGAGACCTTTCTTATCACACATTTCTTGG
This sequence comes from Calidris pugnax, assembly GCF_001431845.1. NCBI lineage: Eukaryota > Metazoa > Chordata > Aves > Charadriiformes > Scolopacidae > Calidris > Calidris pugnax. The sequence continues at coordinate 3,370,733 of NW_015090786.1, read as the reverse complement.
GTCAGACAGAACTTCTGCTATTAAAGTCCTATATCAAAGAGAAATACATGCCTGAGAAAGTAGCACTCATTGACTGTAAGAGAAAAGATATCTCCTCAGTCCAGAAATCTGCTGTGACTCTTGTATCTCCTTGGATATAGACAGAAGTTCACTGCGTGCTTCTGACTCAATGATCCACTCAACTTTCTCCGAGATGTCAATTCCAGTAACATATTTATACCATGTAACTAGTCAAAGTATCTCTCTGATGATTAATGGTACAGAATCCATGGGTATTGGGACAGTACTGTCAGCCAAGCAAAGCTGCATTGACAACAGAGCTATTTACTGGTTTAAACTGACAGAGGGATTTGTGCACCAGTTTCTTCTGATACCTAATCACCGTGCCAGCCTGCCCATAAAATAAAGGTGATGGGAAATGAGGTGTCACTTACTGCTCTGACGAGACTGCAATAGGCTAAAACATGCACACACAGATAGTGCATGGGAATTTACACAACATGAAGTAATTTGTCAAAGATGATTAATACACAGCAAGGTACTGGATTAAAAATAGCATTGTACAATAAAAGGGAAAGAGGTAATCTGAGGTTCTGCGCGCTCTGCTGCATACGGATTTTCATAGCTAGTGATGGGTGCATCTCTGGAGAGTCGCTAAGCCTAGCTCAGATGAGCACTTAAAAGATGAACAGCTTATTCAATTAACTGTATACGACAGGGTCCCTCCCATCAAATCAGCTTCCTACCCAGCAGCAGCACTTTTGGGAGGAGCCGCAGAAGCTCCCTCACCATTGTGGCCATTAGCATAGGCTATAGCTCCCAGCACATCTCATCTCTTCTCTCTGTTGTTTTCTACAGAAGATGATTTCTGTGGAGCCATCTTTTTGCAGTGACTGAAGTATGTGCTTTCTTTGGCACTGGCCGTTTCTAAATTCACTGGCTACAAGTTCACTGCGATGTTAGTTTGGGCTTGGGCTTCATGCTCGAGCTGTGCCCCACCGGCCCATTTCATGCAAGCTCTCATCTAGATTTTCTTTGACTCTGGGTCTTGTGTTATTTTCTATTTTACCATTTATTAGCTTTTCATGTGGTGTATAACTCTTGGCAAAGTTTGCCTCTCAGTTCTATTTCTTCACTCGTATGTTGGGAGTCCAGAGTTGAGATCTCTGCTGCTTCAAATCACCCAACTCTGCTGTCAGTCCACAGCTTACCAATGCCAGTTCATACCAGCTGAGGATTTGGTCTGGAATCTCCATGCCTGATAACCCTTCTAAAGTGTGAAACAGTTATTTAAATCTCCTTTTGTAATCTGATCAAAACAGAAAATTAGGTCATCTACCAGAGGCTTCATCTAGCAAATCCTTATTTATGTGAGTCTTCTTGACACACAGACTAAATGCATATATATTTCAGTATCTGTTAATATATTTATGCTGTGATGCTATGAGCTTAGAGGAAAATATGAGCAGAAAAGCCAGTCAAGGACATAAGAGACAGAGGAATTGAAAATACACAAAGTGAAACACTGCCATCAAACCTGGAAAAAAAAAAAAAAAAAAAAGAGAAAGAAAAAAATTTGCATCTTCTAAGTATTTACAGGAAGTCCTATATGATCCATCTATTCTTAATCAGCCTGTTCTAAATACAGAGCAAATCTTAAAATCCCATCCAGAAACTAGTTACCTGATACCACTCCCATTGTCATTCCAGGCAAATTTTCACAAGACAATTAAGCAATTTAAAACTGAAGCAGAATGAACTGATGATAGTAATGCTTCAGCTTCAGTATCTGAGCTGAAAACAAATGTCTCCCAAAGGGAAAGCAGCACAGAAGCTTAGCATCACTTCCATAACATTACTGTTGTCTTATAATAAAGCATTTAATAAGATGCTACAGTGTGTCAGGCAACCACTGCTCTGAAACATAACCTGCGCAAACAAGATGATCCCCAGCTGATGTCATTAGTCATAAAACCTTTTTGTGGTTTATCCTTCCCCAGACAGATTTATCTCACATTGCTCATTTTCACAGAGCTGCAAGTACACATAAAAGCCCTCCCTTATTTGCAGAATCTTAAACTTGAGTTGTAAACTGCTTATAGATAAACTTCCAAATACAAATCTGCCAAGCTTCCTCTGCCGAGAACACAACCAGCGAAAAACAGCATCTGTATTAACACCATAAAAGCTCAACTAACTACATTCTGGGTAATAGCTCAGAAACTGTTAACTATGTTGAGATCAAACACATACTCAAAACAGACAAACAATTAATTTGGGTCCATATCTAAAAAAGATCTGAATCATGACACAGAATCATGCCAGTGCAGTAACCAAACTAACTGTTCCATCACCTGTGGGCTCCTGGGTGCCCACACCTTCCCATCTTCCCTCGCTGGGCACTTCTACAGGCGCAACAATCTTGCACAATTCCCATTTCCAGGAATGGATCCCTACCAAATGAGCTTCCCTACTTGACCTTCCTGTGCTCTTAGCATCGCTGAAAATGTGATCACTGTGTGGTGCTTCGGTCCAGGGCTGAAACTAAAATTCTTTTCCAAATTAATAGAGAAACAGTAATATCTTGCTTTTAGGGAAATTCAGTGACAATCCACCTCTTCTCCACATCCATCACTCTAACATGTTATTAGAGAAATCAATATTTACGTAGCTGATCTCTTTTTCTTTTGACATCCACACTCTTGAAGCTAGTAGATATTTTGGGGTTATGTCAAACTCAAATCAGAACTCCAGAGAAAGCAAAACACCAAGGGTTCAACCTACACTTCTACTTGTTCAAATTAGCTTGAGTAACAAGCACAATACAGCAGGTGGAAGATCTAAAGATCAGAGGAGTATTTGAAGTAAAGAAAGAGTAGGAGATGCAACACCTCTAGTACTGAAATAAATACAAGAAGTGCTTTAACTCAACAACTGAAATTCCTTTTTTTCTGCTCTTTGAAAAAACCCACAAATTCCAAATTATAGTGGCTATCTGCAAAAACTGAGCATGGGAATTCCACAGACCTCCTTTTGACTAACTGTAAAGGATAAACCCATCAACTCAGAAGATGCTACTTGCTTCATGGAAGTTAAAAAAAATTTATAGAATCTTTTAACTTTGGAGAAAACTGGTAATATAGTGGATGCACAAAGCAGACATCCCAGAGGAAGCAGAGCAAAATCCTCCACACTGAAAATACTTAGAAGGCAGGAGGCATTAGGAAAAAAGAGTAATACTGTTTACCTGTATTCCTAGCCATTAACTTATGGCCAGCATGAAGAGCAGATGCTACGCTGGACAGAAGGCTGCTCTGAAGCAGCAGCAGCTGGTCCTTCCATCCTCACAGCCAGAAAATGGAAAAACACAATTTCATCATAATGCAAACATCACCTCGGTTCCGTTAACATCGACATTTTCTGGTTCCACTGGCTCAGCTCTGTTTCGTATTCACGTTCCTAAAGGAGGTCACCAGAATCTGGAGAGCTGTCACATCCCGCTATGTATATTTTAAACACTTAGGGTATAAATGAGGGAAACTGCCAGAAGTTTACCTCAGCAAAGAATTTAGCATGTTATGTGTAGTGATACTTTGATGTATAGCAATGAAGGTTTGGTTAAGGTATATTCAACTTCAACGGGGAAAGTCATTTGTTATACTGCGCTTCCTGCACTGTGTTGGCAGGAATGTAATAACTGCACATCAAATTGGATTTTGGTCATTCAAATCCACACCCAGCACCCTGCAATGAAAACTTAATAATCTTTCAATGAATTGAAGATGAAAAACAAGGCTGTACAAGGGCTATTTTTAAACCCTCCTGTAATTAACTGACAGCTCCATACGTTTATGAAGGGGTTTCTATGCTAACTGGGGAGCAGATTCAATGACACGCAAAGTATCTCCCTGTCCTATAATTCCTAGTCATCTGATTTAATTACTTCAATATTAATATTCATGACTAAAACATGTTATTACTGCAATCCATCCCCTTTCAGCTATCTTGCTTCAATATAAGAAAAAAAAAAAAAAAATCACACTGCTGGATTGACACTAACACAAATTTACACCACCTGCATCTCTAAATTGGGAAAGTTACTCAGTGTTTACACTGGCAGCATCCAGCCTCCCAGTGGCAGGATTAGATGACCTCTGAAGGTCATTTTTAGCCCTGTCTTCTGTGATTTTCTATTATGGTTGCACATCTTACATAACACTCTTGTTGAATAAGTGCTGGAGAACGTCTTATTAAAGTGCAGCCGAATTCCCCTGTAACGCCGCGACGTTAGGATTAGTGCTATCATGTAGACAGAAAGACACTTGCCTAAGGCAAAATTTTATTAAGTTCACCAGAATGTTTAGCAGCTATTTACCACTGAGGCACATATTCTCGGGAAGTTTTGGGACAGTGAACACCGCAGCATTAGCATTATGATAGGGTTTGCATTTCTCAATATTGCTGTTGTCTGAAATTCTCCCACCCCAAGCTGAGATTTCTTGTGATTAAGGATCCAGCGCTTCTTGACTTCTCCCTGTAATTAAAAATATAATTAACTAAGCTTAGCTAGTTCACTGAGCATTTCAAAACTGAATCTAGCAAAGGGAAAAACTTACATATGGTAATTCAAACATCCAGAATGCAACGCTACCCCTGCCAATTAGCTTTATTTCTCAGGCAACATGTGCCATGTTTCCCCATTTCAGCACACAACACACAGAGACATGCACAAACTACGTTATCTCTGTAATCAGATGTTTTTACACAGATTTCATATAAAAATAGTGTTTTCTCAGTTGTAGCAGCTTTTAATCACAAACGATCTATTTATTACAAGAAAAAACACTTCTCAGTGCCTTGAGGCAGCTCTAGCCATGCCTCTAATGATTCATTGATGTTGTCTGACTCCGATTGCCGATGTGTTTGCATTCGCCTGGATTTAAGTGCCACTTTGATGGTGTAGATTATGCAGTTGTGGCAAGCGGGTCTGGGCTGAGCAGGCGGCCCTGCACTTGCTTGCCCATGGCGAGGGGCGGGCATGGCTCTGCTGCAGCAGTACCAGGGGTTCCACTCCTCCTGAGGCCACCCAAGCAACGCTCAAGGCCACCCAATTGCTGCCCGTGACACAACATACTAAAAATATAGGGTTAGCTTCCACTTCAGAACTTTAGTGATTTAGGTTGGCATTTGTTGGAGGTTTTGTTGCATGTTTAGCTTTAGGGTGCAACAAAATTTCCAGTTGAATTAATCTACAAAAAACCTCCAAACAAATCTTAAAAAGGGTTTAAAAAACTCTCATTGAGAAAAAGGATTATGACTACAGGAGTACCTAAAAATGATACCAGATGTCAGACGAGGTAAGGTTTTGTTTCCTGCTTCTCTGAAAGTATCCATAACACTCTCACTAACAGCTGGGTAACACTGTCACGCTAATGGTCTGCTGTAACACTAACCTTGGTTTGTTTGGGTTTTTTAGTGCTAGAGGTGACAACAGCAAAGCTTTTCTTGCTAGCCTGCTTGATATCCTGTTAGCTCCACTTCAGCCTGTGCTAAATGCATTTGCCACGTTATTGATGAAAACTGAGAAAATCAAATCCATTATGCTATTGCTAAAACCTTTCCCACTGGCTGCTAACTTGTTCTGGTATTGATTTTGTGTGTTTCATGATTGGTAAAATCCTTATCGACTCCACTTACTTAACTGCTTGGGTTTGTCCCTGTGCCATCACACTCTCATTTGCTCATTAGGAGTGTCCCCGAACTGCAGTCTCATGCCCCCAGACTGGAGGCCCAGCAGAAGGAGAGGAGGGGTGTTCAGTGGGCTCCTCTGCAAAATCAAATAAAAGACTAGAAAAGGCAAGCCTGAGAATAGAGAAGGTAGATGAGAGCTTGCTCAGAGATAAATAAGGGAGGGTTTCACTACTGGTACGCAGAAAGAAATCTACAAAAAGACATTCCAACCTTACACCAGTGCCTCCTGATCCCACTGATATGCATCTGTTTAGCAGTCTCTTGCTGAAAAGGCCCTGGGTCCCTGCAAACAGATGGCCAGTGTGAAACCATGCACACCTGCATGACCCCATGCATCCACAGAGACACCTCCAGTTTCTCCCAGTTCTGCTCTACCCATGCCAAGTAACCAGGGGTTTAAACCAACTGCAGTGACAAATACATCCCCTAAACGTCCCTCGTCCCTGCAACTCCCCACAGATGCTCACAGCTACCTTTCTTTATCACGAAGAATTGCATTTCATAGGCTCCAATCATCAGACGTTGAAGAAACATAGTGTAGAAAAGTTAGTTTTGTTGAGAATTTTAGTATTGGTACAGCAAATTCTAGGTAATAATTATATTGGCTTCCACTTGAAAGATTGCAATGTAGGCCAAAATTGAAAATTGCATCTACAGGAATTCTGAATCAGATCAAACCTATGAATCATCATTTTTATGCACATCTACTGCCTCGTTGGAGGGAGTTATCCAACCTATAAACTCCTTTTTCCTGGGGTACTATTTGTGCGACTCAAACCAAATTCAACTGATGCTCCTAAGAGATCAGAAATAGAAGCTTTCACATCACTTAAGGCACTGAACAAGAGCACATAGCCTTTTTCCTGCTTCAACTACAAGATAGATGCCAAAACTCAAAACAAAGATCGATAGCTACATGAATATGTGGAGGAACAACCAACTCAGATACTTCCTCCTTGGTAAGGCATCTCCTTGTGCGACGGAAACCAAGAGTTCATATTCCGAGTTTATGTGAGGGCAAGTTTGGATGGAGAGGCAAAGGCTGGAAGGGATCCTGTAGCTGCCTACACCATTAACTAAATTGGTCACCACGGACTGCAAGTGTTTGTCAGCAGACTGTGTCCCAGTGTCTATAGGCTGCAGACCACGGCACGCAGCAGTTGTGTCAGGGAATCATCCTTTCCTGACTCCATGAATCTCTCCCAGCTCACAGAGGCCTCCAGTGAGATAGTCTCACCCGGGAGAACCTGGACAACTATCCATTTGCAGCTTCAAGAGGTATTTGGGCAGCAGGCAGTGGCACAAAATCAAGAGGGGCAGTAAGGCTACTCCTCTCATGGTCTGTTTTTAGCTCCTTGGCTCAGCTGCAGTCCTGCTGTCGCCCCGTTTCCTGACACAGAAGCATCCCGCAGTGAGCTGCGGTGTGCAGGCAGCAGCACAAAGCCTTGCATAAGCCCTGCCAGGGAGCCAGCGTGGCGACAGCATCTCCCATGTGCAGAACACCACCGGCACACCCAGGCTTCAGGGGAGAAGTATCACGTAATAATAACCCAAGAAAACAGCAGGATTTAATACAGCTACTATCTGTGAGGCTTTTCTGCCTCAGGGCTACAGAAAAAGCTGCTGAGAGGGTCAGGAGTCTTTTACATTCACTCTTAAACTCAGATGTACAAATTTACACCTGGCACATCAAAGATCAGGAAAAAGGCAACCAACCACCTACAACACTGTTTGGCAAATTTCATAACTGCATTACACAGTCCCCCCCAAACTTTCATTTGTTTGTTTTTCCACCAAACTTTTTGTGGTTCCCCTTACTTTTGAGTGTTCTAAACCATTCCTGCGATACAGCGATCCAGAGTGCAGAAAGGTTTTCAGAATGCAGCTGGACAAAAAGAGTAGCATTTACATTTAGCAAACACAGGAGGAATAATAACTGCCCCAACCAAATGAAGAAATCAATTCCTTAACCAATGTCACAGAGGAGAAGGAAGAAGGAAAAAAGCACGCCGAATGCCAAGATGCTAAATTTAGATCAGCTCTTATTACCACTCCGCAAGTATCCGCAGACAAAGAACCTTCACATTGAGTCGCCATTGCAGCTCATGCAACCTAAAACTCAGAATTAAAACACACGTCCTGAATACCAAGTTACAATGGCAATCAGTTCTGCACATACCAAAACACATAAAGCTACATGAATGAATCAATTAAGAGACTAATATCCCAGATATTCTTACTGCTTACATCATCTCCCAACTAAGTATGAAAGTAAAAATATGAGAATTTTTAAATGGTTCTGCTATTTGATCTCAGTCAGCACTCAAGCAACAGAATAGAAATTCTCCTACATCTGGCCATCCCACTCACACATACAGAAACATTATGATCCTCCATTGAGAAAAGTCAGTACACGTAGAAATTCTCCTACATCTGGCCATCCCACTCACACATACAGAAACATTATGATCCTCCATTGAGAAAACCAAGTCAGTACACAGCCTGTATGCCATAAAGGAGAGAAGAAATTTAACGTATTTATAGAAAGCTTTCACTTTATCTGTAACAGAAAACCTCAGAGTCTTTTCATAATATTGTGGTTATGAAATAAACATATCCCAGTATTTTATGGATGATGAGGTGTCGATAAGGGACATCATTATTCAAATACAGGTACAAGATAAATGTATTTGATAAATAGTGATGAACAGCAGAGCTGTTTCTCTGTGATGCTTGAAGTCCTTATTTCAATTCTCAACCACAGCATGGAAAAGAAAAAGGAAAAAAAATATTTGGGTTTATTGCCAGAGCTGTAAACACTTCCAAGAATATGTTACTAGCTGTGTTAAAAGCCCTGCCAATATACAATTTCATATTGGAATAATGAATGATACTTTCTAATGAGCATGAGATTTAATTTTGCATTTCAGACCTGTCCATCAGTCCCCCCCCCCAGCTACAGGCCCCTGCCTTGGGCACGAGACATGCCAGGTAGCACTTGAAGGGACAGCATCACAGAGCCTGCGGCTACACACAGTCCCTGCCTCCTGGAGGACTGGACAGCATCGCTAAGCGGAGAGGGCAAAGAGGGCACCCACACCTCTCACCTCTACAATCAAAGGCATCAAAACATCCAGCATTTCCACATGCCCACAGGCATTCTCTGGCCCAGGGCAGGCTGCCTGCGGGGCAGAGGTACCTGTTTCAGTGGCCTGTCCCTGCAGTAATGAGCACTTGTCAACAGTGCGGCATCCCCTCTTGGAGGCAGAGCATCAGGAGGAGACACCAGCCACAGCAGGTCACCACTGCACCACTGGGACACTTTGTCCACCTAAAAAGAAGTGAGAGAATGTGCTCTCCAAAATCCTGAGGGTATTATTGCAGGATGGATATTTACTGGGAAACACTATATAGGGAAAACTACGAAAACAGCAGGACTCAGAAGGAAAGAGAACCTAGATTTATACAATGACCTGATTTATACAATGACCTGTCTCTCTGAATGAGCAATGAGGAGCACTCCCACAATCAGGCAAGAGCAGAAGCTGGGGAACTGCCAAAGGAAGACAGGCTAATGTGGGCAAACATAGAGTAGATTCAAAATTATCAGGACAAAAGGGGGGTTGGGATTCATTTCTCTATACAGAGCAATTAAGACATAGGATGGACTTTTCAATGTAGTAGAAGATGTTGCGAGATTAATTGTGTCCTGTAGTCTGAAACCATCCTCTTGCTTCCCACAGTGCATTAAAGAGCCATCATATAACAACACCTCCCTGTCCCTACTGAGGCCGGTCACATTCGAAGCAGGAAAGATGACTGTTTTGTAAAATTACTCCACCAGCAATCTCAGCACAGGACCTAGTTCTGAGGAAAAATTAACTATCCATTTCATGCTGGCAGCTACACAAGGAGAAGGCTGTCTGTGTAGCCTCCATCTTTTCTGGGAGGCTTTTTTGGTCTGATTGTGGAAGGGAGTATAAAAATAAGTATTCAAATGACAGAGATTTTAAGCCAAAATCTGTCAATGCAAGTATGTCACTATCTGTAGGTACTCCATCTCCAATAGCCTGTCAGGCCACATAACTTGAGAGCCTGGGCTGCTTCCTCCTCAGCCAGAGCATCCATGTCTCCAGACAAATTTCCTGGGAGGGGAAAACCTCCAGAGATCAGGAATTAGTCTAAATATCCAGCTCTGGCTGAGATCAGCACCTTACCAAACTACTTCAGCACTTTGAAAAAATCTGTAGATGTTTCCTGCATCTCCTAGATACACCAACCAAACCTGATCTCAGGGGGACAGAGATGCCTGTACCTGAGCAGACTGGGCACCCAACCTAACGCAGAATTCTGCCCCAACTTCACCTCTTTATTTCCTTAATTTCTGGAGCTCTGACCCTGATCCCGATAGGATGCTGAGATCAAGCAATTAATCCAGTGAGACTCTCAGCAGTCATTGCTTCTTCAGAACCACATCCAGGGCAGTGACCACCGCACGAAGGGGACTCCAGTGCTGCATGTTGAACCCTGCCACATTGCATTTTAAGCATACACGCTCTCCCAGGGACAGGGTTTAGGCACCTTTTACACATTTCCCCAGGCATGTGATCAGGCATACAGTTCTCTCTAGCCTGAGCCCACGTTTTTCCCTGCCTCATTGCTTTTCCTGCCTTCCTTGAGATCTCTATGGCTGTATCCTACACTGCTGCTGGGCCGTAGAACTAGTCAAAGACTGCATTTTGTTTTGTGAAAGTATACAAATACAAACACACACCATTAAGTGATTCAGAACAATAGCACTTGTGAGAGGCACGACACATGGGAACCTACGCTTTACCAGGACTTCAGAGGAAACCCAATGTACCACATAAACACAGTTTTCTGTTTTCTCAGTCCCTTTTCACAGTTATTTCACTACAATTAGAATATGCTGCCATTGTATTCACATGATGCTGATTAAGATACTAATAATTTAAAAGTAGTCTCAAACACAGGTAACAAAGCACAGCACATCTCATTACTGATAGGCTGCACTATACACACTGACCTGCTTTAAAGCTGTCAGCTTAATGACTGTATAAGGATATACTTCCCAGACCTGGCAAATGGTGGCTGAATCCCCCTGTGCTCTCTTTCCCTTTCTGCTAGCAGTGTATCTGCAATGCCTTCGTCGCAAAACCAGCCAAGACTTCCCAAGTCAGCATGTTCAATAGCCAGCTGCCCATTTCCTGGTCAGCATAACTGATTTCTCCAGTGACCCCAAATAGGTTGCGTGGGGACAGCAGATGTGACACGCTATACTGCCTGTCCTGCTGGCAGCCCCTCCAATCATGTGACTTTTGACCGGTATTAATGAAGCAAATCCTTGGGCTTTAATATGACGTGATCGTCTTCCTAATCAAAGAGGTTAATGAAGGGGTTTCACTTTACTACACTTTCAAAACATTTAGGAGAAAGATTCAAATATATCTCAAAGCTGCCTTAAATAAAAGATACTAAGTATTCTGCAGAACTGCCCACGCAGCTTTGTTGCTACCATTACAATTAATCACCCAGTAAGCCCATTTCTGAATCCACATCTCCCTCAGAAACATGTGAAAAGATGCCACACTGCTGCTGGCCGCCCCTGCACCCTTTCCTTTTATGTTTCAAGTACCATTTAACTCAACAGGGACAAGATCAGTCAACTACAGGGAGTACTCTAGAACCTGAAAGTGGTAAACAGTTGCAATAATTCTGCAAGTCTTTAAATCTTCTGCATTTCTTTAATCAGGGACATAGTACTTTGTTCAGTTGTACATGAGGCTTCGACATCCAGCCAAAGCTTAGAACGATTCACAGAGCAGTTGAACTTAAGAGCTCTCACAGCTGCTTATCTACATCATCGGAACAAAACAAATATTTTAAACAAGGTCTCCTCTGTTTATTTCCTGGTTACTTCACTAATGGGAAAACAATTTACGTACTTCCTCTCCCCAAACATATAAATAATTGAGAAAATTTGGTTACAAAGGCTGTTGGAAACTGTCACGTCCTTCACACTGAGCTCTACACAGAGCAGTTCATTACCAGCCCTTCTGCCACGGCACAAGGAGAGGGGCTGCCTGAGTCCCTCTTGTCCCACTCGGCAGCAGGGCCCTCTTACACCACACCATGCACACAGAATAACAAGACAGACTTCAAAAATCAAGACTGCACATGTTTTTGTGAGCACATACGTGTGAGGTGAGAGTCTTTTTATTCACTACCTGCCTTAGAGTTAGTAGGATTTCTTTCTGGACACAGTCTGAAGGCTTTTTTATAGGATTACAAGGACTGAAAATTCGCTCCTTCAGCAGACAAAAAGACAGAAGAGATATTTTTTTTCTCCTTAGCTGAGCATTTCCTGAGCAGGTGGTATGGCATGGTCACAGTTAAGACATCTTTCTGATTAACACTAATACTAAAACTGAAATATAATAATGTTGGGAAATATAATAAATTCTAGAAAAATAAAAAATACTGACATTTTACTCTCCCAGCAGCTGCTCCCTAGGACTGAATCTCCTGAGACCTTCTAGAATGAAGACAAAAAGACATAATTATTCCGAGAGTTCTGGGCAATAAAAGGCATACATGACTATAACCACAAACTGAAGGAAAACTACAAGTAAAACAGTTGGGGTGGACTTACAAATCAGATTATATTACATACATACAACCCCTGCAATTCATGTTAAAAAGACAACAAAACATGGCTACCTACTATTTTATTACACAGGGAGGAGCTTGGATACTATAAGCGCTGAGGGCAAAGAAGGTAGAATAGGTGTATGAATGAGCTGTCAGGGTAGCTGCTGTAAAAAAATGCAGACAGCATCCTAAAATTTCTGAAGAAAATTGAGAAATATAGACAGCCTCAGAGGTTTAAGGCTAGAAAAATGCCATTAAAACAATGCTGTCTGGCTTCCTGCCCTGCAGAGACAAAGGAATTTTGAGAATAATTCCAGGAATGCCCGACTTCCTTTTCACTGGTGGAAGTGGATACGGTCAAAAGAAGGCTGTGGGCTTTTTGTCTACAGAAAATTTTGGCCAAAATGGAAAAGCAATTGGACCAAAATTAGGTTTATGAACAACATTTTTCACGTGACATAGGACGTAAACATAAGATCTGCAGTAATAAATTATTGCGGGAGGTTATATTCTCTATTTCTGTGTTTTTTGTGAAGTTTGACAACCAGTTCCAATCCATCCGCATTACTTCCTGCCATTCATTGGGATAACCTTGCTTTCACCTTCACCAACGGAAACAGCAGGAGAAAACCTCTATCACTTATCCTCCATTGCTTCGTTTACATCCCGTCGCACACAAGAAGGAAACCCGCCTGCCCCAGCCTGCAAAGCACCACCAGAGGAACATCCCCTGATGCTTCCTCCATCCACCTGCTCCTCTGGGGGGTACGGGAAGAGGCATCATAGCACCAAGATTTTTCATGCTGCAGTTAAGTGTTACCAAAGTCCCTAAATACAGTGAGAAATCTTACACAGAAGATGACTCCCAATAACCCACTGGTATTTCCCAGATGGTAACAACTATCTGGCCTCCACCAGATTTTACCAGAGAACTGCCCTTAGCTCCTCTCGGGCACAATCTGGGGCTTACGGGTCAGGGGCAGGCTTTGCACGGGGCTTGTGCCACTGGCCCTAGAGAAGGCAAGGTTTCACAAGAGGCTGCTGCTCACAAACTCAACAGAAACTTCCAGTCTTATTGAAGACGAACAGAAAAATCTCAAAGCATGGGATTGGAGCGTAAAAGAAATCTCCTTTCCTCCCATTCTTCTAATAGCAGCAATTACGACATACGGACTCCAGAAACCGTTGACACACAAAACAACTTCTTCCTGGAATTGTGCCAGGAGCTCAGGAAAATTATAAGCTTGACTTTCCTGTAGCATAAACACATTTCAACGAAGCTCCACAACAACAACAGCAGCACCAGAATTATCAGGCAGAGCAGCTGCTCAGTGCTACCTGCCTCTCTGCTGACAGCCGCCAGCACGGCCGGGCCAGCCCACGCTGTCCAAGGAAAATGGCATTTTCTCAGACAGCTGAGATAACCTTTTCTTGAGCACTCAGGATCCAGGGCTGGCAGGAACTGAACTCTTCCAACGGAGTGGCAGGTTCCATCATTTCTCATCAGACAAACAGAATTTGGTAGACCAAAGCAGTTGGGCAGCAAATGGAGCTAGAAAAATGGTAACTGACTGCTTTGTTTTGGGGGGTTTGTTTTGGGTTTTGGTGGGTTTTGTTTGTTTGTTTGGGGGGTGGGTTGTTTTTTGTCCCACTGTTACAAACAGGCAGAAGAAAAAAAGGCATTTAACACATCTCTAAAACACTTCATAGGCTGTAAAGTGGTAGTGAGTTGATGTTTTTTTCCACAGTTTTTTACTGTTCTCACACCTGCCTGTTTCAAGCAGGTCTGTGGATAAAGTCCTTCCACACCGATGACGCAATATTCCCAAATTTCATTTTCAGTCTTTGTTAAGGGAATGCTTGCAGGGGCAACTGACATAGTTGGCTGAGTTTTGCTGAGAGCATTTGTTATATCATGACCAGAGGCCTGGCTCCAGAGACAGAACAATTTACACTGTATAGGACAGCACAAAAAGCACTACAGTTGCAGAATATGCATGGCTACAAGGAGGTTATTAAAAGGCCATGGGCTTTTTCTGGTTTCAATGAAGTATGTCCTTTAGTAAATCATACAAGGATAATATGAAGAGTTAACTTCACTGATCAGAGCTCCAAGCTGGCATTTGACACTGGAGATCAGAATAAGGATTTGGTTTCTGTATTCCCCACAAAGGGAATTGTTACCTGCTCTTATGACAGGCATTTGACACTGGAGATCAGAATAAGGATTTGGTTTCTGTATTCCCCACAAAGGGAATTGTTACCTGCTCTTATGACAGGCAGCGAACACTCTTGATATCTCTGTTTCATTTTGCTTTTCTATAAACTAACTCAAATTGCTCTAAGGGGCAAACTTTGCATATTTCAGTAATACTCACGCTCCCACAAACTGAATCCAAGGGCTGTTCCTTATGATCAGAGAAAAAGGAAAACCCCTAGATTCAACAGTATTATACCAGATTTACCCAGCTGTACAAATTTGGTAACCATGCTGGAGCCTGTAAGTAAAAAGAACTAGAGCTGCCCGGACAACATTCTAACCTAACATTTATCACTGTGTCACTGTCACTGTTTCAGTTGGGATGGAGTTAACTTTTTTTGCTAGCAGCTGGTGCGGTGCTATGTTTTGGATTTGGGATGGGAATACTGCTGACAGCAGCACTGGTGTTTCTCGTTGCTGCTAAGCAGTCAAGGCCTTTGCTGCTCCTCACACCACCCTGCCAGTGGGCAGGCTGGGAGGGCACAAGATGGTGCTATGTTTTGGATTTGGGATGGGAATACTGCTGACAGCAGCACTGGTGTTTCTCGTTGCTGCTAAGCAGTCAAGGCCTTTGCTGCTCCTCACACCACCCTGCCAGTGGGCAGGCTGGGAGGGCACAAGATGTTGGGAGAGGACACAGCTGGGACAGCTGACCCCAACTGCCCAAAGGGATATTCCATGCCATGTAATGTCATGCTCAGCATATAAAGCTGGGGAAGAGGAAGGAAGTGAGGGAACATGTTCAAGAGTGATGACATTTGTCTTCTCCAGTAAATATTACACATGATGGAGCCCTGCTTTCCTGGAGATGGCTGAACAACTGCCTGCTGGTAGGAATCACAGAATGATATAGGGTTAAAAGGGACCTCTGAAGATCATCTAGGCCAACCCCCCTGCCAAAGCAGGTCCCCCTAGAGCAGGTTACACAGGAACTTGTCCAGGCAGGTTTTGAACATCTCCAGAGACGGAGACTTCACCACCTCTCTGGGCAGCCTGTTCCAGTGCTCTGCCACCCTCAAAGTGACTAAGTTCCTCCTCATGTTTAGATGGAATTTCTTATATTCAAGTTTGTGCATGTTTCCTCTTGTCGCTATATTCAAGTTTGTGCCTGTTTCCTCTTGTTGTATCACTGGGCACCACTGAAAAAAAGACTGTCCCCTTCCTCTTGACACCCACCCTTTACGTATTTATGTGTTGATCAGATCCCTCCTCAGCCTACTCTTCTCCAGACTAAAAAGACCCAAGTCCCTCGGCCTTTCCTCGTAAGAGAGATGCTCCAGGCCCTTTGTTTTGCTTTGCTCGTGTGCACAGCTTTTGCTCTACCTATTAAACTGTCTTTATCTCAACCTACACGTTTTTCCTCACTTTTACTCTTCCGATTCTCTCCCCCATTGCAACCAGGGGGAGTGAACGAGTTTTACTCTTCCGATTCTCTCCCCCATTGCAGCCGGGGGAGTGAACGAGCAGTTGCACGGTTCTAGCTGCTGGCTGGGGTTAAACCACGACAGTCACCTAAACATCAAGCGTGTAACTAAACACCATCTAAAAATCACTGAATGCTGTTGCAGTTGAGAGCACCATTTTCAGCTGAACAAAGAAGAGGTACAACATAATTTGCAGCAACATCATTTCCTGTAGGACTGCTCTGCCCCCGAACTTCTGGTTTTGAACCTCACACAGAACTTTAAGCATGGACACTAAACACAGATGATCCTATGACCAGGACACTACTCCAGGGCAAAAAATGATCAACTTCACCCTCTTATTTCAGACTGGTCACTGAACAGACAGCAGCTTTCCTTACAAGAAATACCAGTAATGAGAAGAGCCTTTTGTCAACCTCCAGATGTGCTTGCCAATTACCCTCCTTACCCAGGACATTTTACATTTTGATGAAAACGCTTATACTTGTGTTAAGCACAAACCTGTAAGTCACTGTTCTGTCTTAGAAGAATACAAGATTAAAGGGTCAGGTCTCAAAAGGATTGGATCTCTTGGTTAGAAAAAGATTACAGGACAGACTCACACTTGGATTTGAAGCTTTCAGTATGGAAAAGAGAAAGAAAGGGAGGCAGAGTCTGAGAAAGGAAACCTGACCTGAATTTGAACTAACAATCGAGACAAATCTCTTATTGTGGAAGTCAGAGGAATGCAGACCTGGTTGGAAAAGTAAAATCAGAGGAAGTAAGTAACAATCAGTAAACTTATTGCCAGAAAATCACCGTATCTTTACTACCTTATCCCTAACATGAACACAATGTTTCTTACGTTATGGTAAAGAATTCTCTATAAAATTAAAAAGAAGTGATTTTTTTTTTCCTAGACAGTTTTCTTCAAGTCATCCATTACCTCCAAAGAAAGTCTACAATCCCTTGAGCATCAAAACATTTACCACTGAACATGTTAAATGTTGGCAATAGCCAATTTTGTTTCAGAAACGCTCACTCTGTAGAATCAAAATTCCTACTTTTCACCACTAGCTCTTGTCAAAGCCCAAATAATACCCACTGCTGGTGCCACCTAACCAGTTTCTTTCCTCAGTTGGCAACTAAGTACATTTTAGAACTGTAAAATAAATACATTAAAATAAGTTGAAAGTGTTTGTTGAAAGCTCTTATGACTATACATTTGTTAAGTACCATACTCACTGCAACAATGGGTGCAACAATGCCAAAAGAGACATTTTACTGTTTTATTAAAAATATTTGTGCTAGCACATAAGATATGTAACAACTCCAGCCGAAGTCCAAAACCAGAAGTCAGCAACTCTATCATAACTGAGTTCTCAAGATAATACATAGAAAGCTGAAAAAAAAAATATATACTCTGCAACTGCACAATGTGTTTATAGTAAGAATTAGCCAGATCTAATCTCTGGCACCTTGATTGATACATAAATTTCATCTGCAAACCATTTTTCTCCACTTCTATATAAATGTTCACAAATATGAGTAAAACTAACAGCAGAAATGACTGTTCTAACTGAAAACAAACTCTCTTTCTCTCCAAAGCACAACAGCAAGTGCTCTCGCTCAACTTTATGGTAGTACAGTAATGGTAAGTGAACATGCCAGAAGGCTGCCTGGAGTGACTGTGACTAGAGCTGACATTTGGACATAGAGAAATATCCATTTCTATGAATTTGGTAAAGGTGCCTCACTCCGTAATCCCGAGATGTTCACATCCAATCTATCTCACAGGGATTTCCTAGGAACAGGACAACACATCATAGACACGTACTGCTTTAAGAATCAACTCATTTTCCTAATCTTTAATCAGACACATATGACTTTTAAAAGTTTAACATACTGACCTAGGACTAATGCATTTGTTGTGATTTGACTTTCAATTTTAAGAATACTCATGAAGTCGCAAGATGCTTTATCCACAAAGGCAAGACTAAAATTCAGCCCATGCTTAACCTATTTCCATAGTCTTTTTCCTTCATCTTGTAAGAACGTTCAATCAAATCTGCTGATTCAGCTAAATGTCTTTACAGGAAAAAGAATATTTGTCCTTTGGATTCAGATTTGGAAAATATCATCGAAAACACAAGTTTTCACAAATCATGTAGTAAATGCTGATATTCTGCAGAAATGTCTTTGCAAGTTATTTACTGTTTGGAGATCATATTTAAGAAATTTGACATCACAGAAAAGCTTTCCCACACTGTAAAACAAATAATTTCCCATACTGCATATTGTTACCGTCTCAAATTAAATTCCTTTCCCCGTTGAAATAATGGATCAAACCCATACAACCTACAGTTAATTTAATGCATTGAACAGATCACGTATCAAGCCAAAGTCACTTTGATCCTAAAAAAAAAAAAAGAGACTGTTGAATCAGCAGTGTCATACACTAGATTAAATTTGCCGCTAATCCAATCAGATACACCACTTACTTTGTCCTACATGTTAAGCGTGGACCCCCACAATCTATTAAAGACCAAGTATATCATTAAATAGTGCTGGTTCATAATTTCCAGTTAATGTCTCAGCACAAATTAAAAGGGAGTTTAAATTCTACTTCCCTTTGCTGATGTGTATCTTTGTGATCGGCTGCTTTGCCACCCCTGGCAGGGTGTATTGCCACTAATCGTTTCCGTTTTTACAGTGCAATAAAATGGGTCATATAACTTTGGAGATGACTGATATCAGAGCAGACACGAGCTAGGAGCCAGTGTAACTGGGCACAAAGCACGAATCTGGCCGAGCCCTCTGCACAGCTGGGCACAGATGATGCCAAGGCAGAAAGGAAGGAGTGAGCCTGTGTTGTAATACGCAACCAGCAAAGGGGTGTATGACCTGCTTAAAGTTTAGCTGTACTCCTGGGCAGAGATAGATGGATAAATAGTATATTTATACACTTTCGATATTTTTATTATTTATTTCTATTGGTACATAAGCTTCAGGCAGGCTGCTGCACCCCCTCTCTGCACCTTGGCTGAAGTTCAGCTGCACATCCCTGCTGTCTGTGGCAGCACTGCCCATAACTTGATGGGTCGCATAAGACCCAGGGGAGGCATGACTCTTCATTTGCAGAATTTACACATTAGCTAATTTAAATACCCAAAGTGGAGACCAACCTTAAGGACAAATTTGGACTCTCCCCTCACCACCTGTAAAAAAGGCTTCACCATGGGAGTTGCAGCCTCAGAGCAGGGCTGGGGTTGGACTCTCCCCTCACCACCTGTAAAAAAGCTTCACCATGTGAGTTGCAGTCTCAGAGCAGGGCTGGGCCAGCTCTCCCAGGACAGTCTCCTTTGCTTCACCGGCAGCCTGGAATCAATATTATTGGATTGGTATATATTTCCATCATGCTGAGAGTCATTTCCCAAACACTAGTCTTTACCTGCTAATTGCTAAGTTTACATTTTCACCAGTAATTGGCTTTCACCTGCGGCTCTTGCTGCTATAGACTTTAAGAGACCTTAAACACTTCTCACCGAGAGCTCAGTTTAACCAAGCATGGCGAGTTGCTTCACACTATAATTAAGTCTTCCTGGGCCTGTGAACCACAATATAAAAGTTAATCAAGCATAAAAAAAATTAGGGATGTTGTTACTCAAAACACCTAAATTTTACAAGTCATATTTCTTAACTGTGAGATTATTTCACATCTGTCTTTCATTTGTTCTAGCTTCACTGTGAAAAGATTGCTGAAAAATTACGTTTATTTGAAATGTCACCTTTAGCAATCTTCATACCAAATTTAAGCTCAATAAGCTCATACTACATTAAATTGAAACTCTGTTGAATGAGAGATGAGTTTGACTGAACTGCAGTTTTCATAATGTAATAGCACATAATCAAAGGTAAGATTGCTATCCCCAGAAGAGCTCTCTCTAGTAAAAAACCTGTTTCATGGTAACAGGGTAGGTTAATTACTATTTCCCCCCAATAAAATTACTTTTATATAGTTTTTGCTTATTACATTAGAACAAATGATGCGTGCATATTTTTAAATACGGTTTCTCTTTTCATGAAGGTAATCACAATTAGCAAACTCCTAAGTCCTTTCACAGCTTTTAGTCTTTTACTTGAAGAAACTCTCACTAAGGATCACAACAAAGTCTTCAGATTTTACCCCATTCTTACTAATGTCATTGTCTGACAATTTCTGGGTCTGCAAATTAATAAATAAGGATTTTCCTTACGTCTTCATAACCATCATAACTATTAGCTTCAACACTTAGCCTGCAAATTAATAAATAAGGATTTTCCTTACACTGCAACTTCCTTACATCTTCATATCCATCATAACTATTAGCTTCAACACTTAGAGATACACCAACAAAACCAGCTGAAAGCCCAGGGAAAACAGTAAGAGTGGACATATACCTCCACATCCTCAAAATTTTGCTTCCTATCTTCTTGTCAAACATGTCTCCTGTATTTGACAGGTTTATCAGCTGGATAGATATGCGCATTGTCAAATTTCACACTCAAGCATCAGTTTGACCCAGGGGCAGACATTCACATTGTATATTTTTGCAGCTGGAGAACTCACAGAAGACAAACATGCTTGGAAAAAGGCAGCAAGATCGAGGTCATATGAATGAAGATTTAAGATTAAGATTTATTTATGCAAAGAAAAAATTTTTAAAATAATAATAAAAAATCCCTGAAAATAACATTCAAATTAAGTTAGATTCTGATGCAAAGAGAAGTCAGAGCACAAGTTTCAAAAGCATGTGTCACTTAGGGCGTCTTTCAAAGTGCTAGCATACACACAGGAACTTTTTGAATGCTTATACAGCTATATTTAACCTCTAAAAAATATGTAACATTTAATATTAGAATGCTGCAGATCTTGTATTTGCTGTGAGAATAGCTCTACTGCCAATTAATTAATGCCATTAATTAATTCAGCATTTTACAAAAGTATCGGAGGATGAAATGTTTGACACAATACAAACAGAGATTTCATCAGAGCATTTTGAAGATCTGCAAAAGATGTTCCTTTATGCCAACCTCAGTCCTGGGACGTGCAGCTTACCAAGAGGGGCAGTGGTAGGACAGCACTTATGGAAAAGTAACACCCGTTCTGCACACCAGCATTTTCATCCCAGTGTCTTCACAGCACTTACATTATCAACCAACAGCTTTCTCTTACACGTAGAACTTGCCGCACAGCTGTTATTTAGGATGTTCAAGGGTGGATGAATGATTGTAGTAAAACTAAGATAATCTGAGCCAAGATCGATTTAAAAATCCCCGTTGCATGCCTTTTCATGCTGAAAGCTTAATTATGCTATTTTTTCAACTTAATACTAGCATAAGGAAGGCCTCTATTTGGTCGCAATGTGGTTTGTCATTTCTTTCACCTGTCTGAGCTGTCATTTGTACTTTTGCTGGTTTGACTGTTTCTCTGCATCCCCCTTTGCAGCCAGGCATGGACCCAAGAGTCGTTTCTCAGAGATTCAAGTTCTGCCCAAGTCATACATTCATTCTAGCTTGAAAACTGTTGCTGGCCATCAGGCCAACACACCATTCGAACACCAATGTCCACGAGCTTTGCAGGGGTGTTTTCAGTGATTGTCCTCACATGCATCCTGCTCCTACCATGTCTGTTTTGCTATAGGAGCAAGTAATAACTCTTCCAAATGGGAGTTATAAGAACCCGTTGCACAAGGTGTTATATAGTGTGGAAGGAATAGAAAGAGAATAGAGTCATAAAGGACCTCCTTTAATGCAGTTCAAGGAATTGGTAATATCTGCCCAGCCCCACTGCGTGTCCCACTCTCTGCCCCACATACATCATATAGGTGAGCCAAGCCACACGCACAGGGACCCAGAACAGATCCTCTCCTTTAAATGCTCGTTTCAAAATGCAAATTGCCCATATTTATGTTTTTGGGGCCTCTTACCACCTCCAGAGAGAGAGGCCCTCCTCAGCTCAGTTCAAAGAGTATTCACTCACTGACACACCTCCATGGGAAGAAAGTTATAAATTTAAAAAGACTTATTGTATTTTCTTTTAAAGCTTTCTAATTCTGAAAGTGTCATAAATGTCATGAACATTAAGATGTATGTGTTCATGGCATATATTTCCTGTAATTAAACAGTTCAAACAATAACCCCATCCTAAAGAGCTACGATGGGAAGCTGTATGGTTAAAATCATTAATGTGCAGGGGCTGACTGAAAATTTGGTCCTGATTTGTTTACTTGAATTATTCAATGCAAGCAGGTGTGAAGAGAAGCAATTTTCCCTAAAAATAAAGGACAAGCTCTGTATTCTTTATTCTCTCTCTGGCTTCTGTGTCAGAAAATCAGAAAAGCTTTCTAGCTTCCCTTTTAGAAAAAAAAAAACATAAAAGCTTTTTTAAATTACAGGAGCTGTGAAGTGAGTGACTGGAATGATGGGAGCCTGTCCAGGAAGCTGTCCTAGAGGACGTGCTGTCAGTTAAGGATTTGGTTGCAGCTGCAGCAAAGTTGTCAACAATCTGAAAACACGTCTTGCCCACAGCCACTGGCTGGTTCCTCCGACAAACAGGAACGCAGCGGAGCCACAGCTCTTCCCGAGGGTCTGGACCTGACATAGCTGCCCTTGAAACACCAAGTGATGCTTTTTGAGAGAGACACATGGACGCCTACCACAGCCTGCCTCTACCACCTACGTGTGCTTATGGTTTCAAGTGCGATTTAAGAGATTTTGACACCTATAGCAGGATTTAGGTGGAATTCAGACTACTATATCCAAAACTGTGCTTTCTTCTTTAAATGCACTGGTTTGGGCTCCCTCAATAGGCAGAATGCTAGGGAGTGAACTGCATCAGCACAGAACAGTAACTGGTTTACAGAGCAGCACGTTTCTCTGGTTCTTTCCACTATCAGAACACCTGCATGCAGCTCCATGAAAGCACAGCACTTTGATTTTCACTTCAAGTTATGTAGATACCATACAAATATTTACATGTATTTGCATTTTCCTATAACAATTACTGTATTAATAATTGCTCTAGGCACTATAAGAGGAACTCTAGCTTGTGTAAGAACCACAGTCCCACTGAAGTGACAGGACAGACGGCCCCAAGAACAGACCATAAACTGCCACCGGCAGCAGAAAACATGGGCGCTAATCCCAGGTTGAGACACAACTTTCTTTGTAAATCACAGGACCTTTTCATTTCTCTCTTCCCCTCTTTCAGAGGCAACCACTTCAGTAAAAGGAACTGCCTCACACTATGTGTTTGCATACTGCCTATTCCAGCAGAGCTGCCATACTGCCCGGGCTGATACACAGGCACTGAGGAAACCACGCGCCATCAAGACAAATTCCCCAAGAAAGAGCCTGCTGCAAGTAGCCAAAATGGAACAGCTTGGCCTTGGCTGGCAGCCAAGCAGTGTCCCAGCTGAAGCTAACAGTAACTCTTCCACTTCTGCAATGATTAAACTAATGGGTATATTTATAGTGTAAATGCTGCATATATCCACTGTAAATGCTGACATCAACTGTAAATCCACTGTAAATGCTGACAGTGATTTGTTGTTTAATAAATTATGGGTCTGATTTTCAAAGGTAGCCAAGTACCAGCTCTGTTCCCGTTGAAGCCACTAGGAAAAAACAAAAACACCTCTTGACTTCAGTAGTTGGATGAATACTCAAGACTTTTAAAAATTCTTAACTATATGGAGATGTAAAAGCTCGCTGAAATAAGTATATAAAAACATAAACTGCTTAAACAATTCTTTAAATTTACATCAAAGCAAATTGTGCAGTCTGCAGGTATTTCATATCAAAGCCGTAACAGATGTGAAAGACAAAAGGAGCAAGAGACAGAGAGAGGGGGAATTGAGATTCATGACTCTTGTGTTTCTTAAATCCAGGTATAATGCATAATGACCTTGCCCTGACGTATAATACATGACAGTACACTGTTTCTTACAGAAAAGGTAGCTATATCTTGTGGCAGTAACATGCAAAATTTAAATTACATTAATAATTAAGAAGAGATTAATAGATACCTTAAATAAAAAATAAGTTTCATGAAAATAGCATCACATACATGTTTTAAAACCCTTAACTGAAAGTGTAGTAAACAGTAAAGCACTTGCAGGAAATAATTTTTACTTCCACAAAACAGTCTATCCATTTATAACGTATTTACCTCGGTAGCTACCATATACCCAGAGTTTCAATACAGGGTTTTCTTAACGGCAACTTAAAGAAGCTGGGATTTTATTAAATGTAAGCAAGGATCAGATCTTTTATCTTTACTCATGCCGAGCTCATTTTACTCAGGACCTGATACTGCACATATGTTCAAAGCTGGTATTAAGAGTACAAAGGTTTAGCCACGTATCACAGCTCCCGGGACAAAGCCCATTTCCCCAAGAAATCCCAATTTATTTCAAAAGTATCTCCCCATCCAATCACTAGCAGATGTGATCCTCAGTACCTAGATATTTAGCTACATCCAAGAAGCCAGATCCCATAACACCTGTGTTAATGAAAAAGGTATTTTCAAAAGAAGTGCCAGTGAGAAGAACCACCTCTGTCAGGCTCCTGCACCCTTTCAGCACTTAGAAGAAAAAGAGCAGAAATCAGCAGCTGCAATTCAGACAGAACAGGTCTTCCTTGCCCCTGAGGCAAAAGATAACAGTTATAAGAATCTCATAAATAATTATTACTAAAATAACTTCTTGCATGAGGTTCTACAAATATATTAGGCAAATGAAGGGCACTTAAAAAAGTGAAACACTAGCTCATTTGGAGTTATTTGGGTGCAACAAGCTCTCAGCAACTGCTCTCTACTGTAAATTATGACAACAGGCTACATTATAAGATACCCTGGGGAAGGGACGACATCGGAAACCAGCCACAGCTTTCGATTGCACAAGGTGGACAGACATTTCTGCATTTCAGAAATCATTCTTCAGATCAGAATACTGAGCCCTCAACAGGCAGAGCATTTCCCATCTGCAACGGTGTTCTCAGCTGAGATCTTACTGGTGAAAGGCCTGAAAAGCAACAGTATTGCCAGTACACCATGCAATCCCCCTCCCCTACTGGTGCCTCACACAAAGCTGAATTCAGAAAAGCCACTTCTGAGGAGCTCATAGAACCCAAAGAGCAGTTAACGAAAGAGAAAAACTTCCCTTCCAGGACACCAGAGACCTCATGCAGCAGATTTCACCTGAGAGTAAATGTTTCAATGTTTGAGTTATAAACCTCCAGAAATAGGACTTCAAGATTATAGTTTTCACATTCCCTTGGCTAAGGTGTTACTCTAAAAAGAAACTGCTAAAAAGAGATCTATTACCTGAGGAAAGATTAAAATTAAGGTTTCAGGGCAAGTAAGTTAAATGCAGAATGTATATGTATTTAAGAGACCCATTTATTCCATACAGTTATATGTCTCCCTGATCTTCCTTTTCTCTTCATACAATTATATTTAGAATTAATAGGATTTAGAATTATATTTAGAATTACTAGTCAAAACTGTAGAGCTGTGTCCATCTTTTTAAGAAGCTTTCAAAACCAATTTTCTCAAAGATTTCTCAGCCAGCTGAACTAGATATGGATTTGTTTTCCCATCTTGCAATTTTCCAGATATCTGAATTTTTTTTTTAAATAATGCTTATACAAAATTCAGCTTAAAAAAGGTACCTGCTAATAACAACCATTTGCTTAATGGTAGTTGTACAGACATTGCAGTAAGAGATTGCTTACATCTGCAAACAGAAACCATTTATAAAAATTACTCTTATAAACCACCACACATAAATCTATGGGAAATCAATGTCCATGGTTTCTATTAGGAAGTAGTAATGAATTATTACTTATCCAAGAGGTAAGATAAGCTCTTTTGCTTTTTTCCCCTATAAAATTCTGAAGGCCAGGTCCAAAGGCCTTAACAGTCAGTGAAGCTCCACGCTGACTTCCGTGGGCTTCAGATGACACCCTTCGCCTGTCCTTAATCTTGTCAACAAATTCTATCATATCCTTCAGAGAAAATCCTGTAGTTGTTTTAAGTATGTCTAATCCATAAGGACAAAGCTTTAATGAGTTTCTAAATTTATATCTTAAGAAGTAAAATAAAATAAAATAAAAAAACCCCTGTGACCTAGAATTTATTCCAAAGCACTGCTCCTCTTTTCATGGGCTCCGCACTCTCCTGCAGTGGAGTTTCCAGATCAGATTAACTCAGTACATGAGCCAATAGGCAGAAAACAGGAGAGCAATCTCATGCTACACAGAAACACGGTTTCACCATATCCCTCAAAAGACAGCTAAGGGGCCATGCTCTACCTGCAGGTGGAAGTCAGTAAAAATAGCAGTTATACAATTTGACGTACAACTTGCTAATGGCACACGCACACGTGTGTGTGCATATATAAATGCTTGTGTTAATAGGGAGATAAAGAATGCAAAAAAATCTTCACCGCTATCACTCTCCAGCGCAGGAGCAACAGCACATTTTACCTATCAATGAACAGTTTCTTACTTGTTTAGCCAAACACAGGAATGGCTTAACATTCACCAAAGCTTCCTTCTAAAGGGGACTGTGAAGCAATGGCCTGGGGAGACTGTGAAATGTTTGTCACTGGGGGTCTGAAGAACAAGTTAGAGAAACATTTGTCAGGGAGGGTTGGGATGGAGCTGACTCTGCCCTGGGCAAGGAAGTGAGTGAGTTAGCTGACCACAGAGTCCCTTCCATGTGAGTTTTCTGTGACAGTGTGTGTGTGTGTGTCTGTGTGCATGTGTGTGTGTCTGACAGCATCACACCAGCTCTAGATGACAGATACTGTTTTTACTGAAAATGAGAAGTCAGATAAATGAGGGATGGAACAGATCCCTGGGAACAGGAACAGGCTTCTTGATTCTCACTGTCCATCCCTTAGGTGGTTTAATAAAGGGCAGGATATTGTACATCATAAAACCAAAGAGAAAATTCATAAGAATTGCTTGTGTTCCACTGAGTTTGTTTATAATTTGACAGTTCTGCAATTTGAAAGGAATTGAATGGTACTTGCCACGCAGACTTTATCAACCTGAGAACAATAACATCCTAGACTGTTATCTAGGGTTTATTACACTTCTAGTAAAATGACAAATGAAAGCAAACACCAGCCTTTCACTTGTTCCTATTCAAGAATTTAAATTCCTTCAAATGACCCAATTCTGTACCCTACAGGAAACTGCAAGTCAAAATCATTTACTTAGCTCCTCTTTATTTAATTTTTCATTTAAATTTATTCACTTTAAGGTAAATAAAAGGAACTAAAGCTGGTAAGCAGCTAGGGGAGTGGAATATGAGTGAATGAATTCATGGGAAAAAGAAGGAAATGTACTACATGCATGCAGAATGTACACAAAAATATATAGACAATAAACAATGCATTTATCATCACACTGATCGTTATAGCTGCCTGGTGTAGTGCTCTTTGCATCCCTTCTCTGCTTTTATTGGTGTTTTAGTGCCATTGTGGAAAGAACAATACTCCTTTGTGTTTTCACATTGCCAGGCACATTTGGGCTGGTGCTGTGATCTAGCCCACGTGGACCTGCAGAGCTAATGTAAGATACAGCAGGGAGGACCAAGACAGAAAGTAGCAGAAGGGCAGCAACCAACATCTGCTGCAGTAGATGAAAGTACAAGCCAACTTCTTTAGTTTTCTCTATTCTTGAACAGATTTGGATATTGCTCTTAAGGCTTGACCTGGAGTAAGTCGTGACTACATCAGAAAGAGAGGGCACAGGGCAAGAAAACATAACTTTGCATTATCACACCTTTTTACTCCTAATGGTGATAAAATAATCCCCATTGGCATTTTGACCTTCTCCCACCCGGTGCCAGGTCGAATCCTAGAGAAAGATCTGCCTTTTGTAAAAACAGATGGGGTGCCAGGCACACAACAACGAAGAGTGTTCCCCATCCCATCACTGGTATACAAAACTGAGGAGATGGAGCAGCTAAAACCCCAAACCAAGCACCTCTTGTACTGTGCACCTCTTTGTTTTTCATCCTGCTGCTTCTGTCCTGCTTGATCCTGCTGAATACAGAATAAGTAATGCCTTTTCTTTTATTTGTGAATACTGTTGGAGGGCTTCTCCCTCACTCTTGTTTCATGTTTATATCTATTCAACCTCTCTTCTAACTGTTCAGCCACATTTTCATATAAAAAAGTGTGTATATCTTTAGAATTCAATCCGTATGTTACTTCTGAACATATAGCCTAAACAAAGTTTCTACTTGCAAGTTCCCTCAATTATAACTATGCATGCACACTAAAATAAGCTACAGCATTTAATGCTCACAGACTTCAAAGTTACAGCATCCTCAGGATGAGCTCACTTTGAATGCCAGCCAAATGATGCACACAAGCTGTGTCTATACTGCAAATACAGGCAGACTTTGCATGGAAGATTCCCCACCAAGTGAACACATCTCCATGCATGGAAGTGATCTCTTCGAGAAAGAAGTAACACCAACAATGGAATAGGACTTAAGTATGAAATGAAGCTTCAGCATAAGAGGGTAAATACAGCCTTTAAGTGGACAAATCAAGCTCCCATTTCAGCAACACAGGAATTGCCAAGCTCATCTGAAGTCAGACAAGTCCCTCAGAAATTAGTTCAAGATGCTGCAGAGCAGCAGGCAAATACCCCACCACAGGCTGACACAGGTTAATTTGTCCCTCTCAGTAGGGAACACATCCTGTTCTTTAACAGACAGGAGTAAACAGAATCTTGAAATCTAATTATTGTGGAACACAGTTTGTTCCAGTTGGTTATAATGACCCTGAACATTCCAAATATCCACATTCCAGTCTTTTCTCAATTATGAATACGTTTTAAGTATCAACCACCTCATTTGTTTGTAAATTTTAATTATATCTTTAAACAACATGTTTGTTTATTTAATTTATTTTTAATTTCCAGCTATTGTATTTCATTATCTCCTACATTTTCTAGAAGTAAAATAATGCTTCAATCGGTTTTCTGCACTTACACATTGTTTATGTATTTCCAAATTCATTCTCCTCCTCCTCTCCTCAGAGATTAAAAAAAATCTTTTCCATCTGTCCTTCATCAATTTATTCTTTTTTGTCCCTGAGACAGAGACGATCAGAACTTCACTTCTTATTTACAACAAAGCTTACACAAAATACAGATGTATTACAACGTTGTCTGTAGCATTCACAACTCCATCGGGCCACCTTTCTTTTTCTAACCAATGCTGCACATGCACAGGACCCTCCTTTCAGCTGAAATGCCCAGGTTCAACACCAGGGTGATAATGCACTATCTAGATAGATAACAAGAAAATATTGTGTTGGTTTTTTTTTTTAATATTTAAGTTAATGTAATACATTGACTTTACATAAAATCCTAGTGGAAATGGATAAATTTATGATATTCAAATAAGTTGATCTTGAGGAAGTTTGTTTTGCTATGAAACACATCTTGAGTAAGTTCGTTTTCCCAGGCATGAGTCACATATTGAGCAACCACTGTCCACAATGTGTTTTTACTCCCAAAGACATTTGAATCTTTTTCTTAAGTGATGGAAGGACAAATATTTGAGAACTCCCCTGGGGAAAATCTTTGTTCACTTGCTACTTGACTGGGGTTTTCTTCCTTGTACTCAACCACACCTTGGTTGTGAATTCTGCAGATGCTCCCTTTGCTGTCATTCCAATGTCACTCTCTTTTCACATCCTAACCATTTATTTGAAAACAGTTTTTCTTACTTGGTAAAAGGGTATTTGAAGGCATAGCAGTAGTCTAATATTTTCAGTTTGTGTCCTATACTGTGGCAATTTAACCTCATCCCTTGCCTAAAAATCCTTTCATTATTCTTGTTTAGAAACTTACAGATGTGTGGCAGTCATCACACAGGGACAGAAAGTAGTATGTGGCACGAGCTTAGAGCAAGCTAAGAAAAATTAACAAGCAAAAGGTAAGGTTTTTTACTAGAGGTAACAGTGTTAAATATAGTACTGAAGTGTCCCAAATCCAAGAGCAGCACTTTCTGTATGCGTGCATACACTAGAAACACAGGATTTTCAGGTGGCAGACTTTGGTCGAGTCAGGCGAGGAGTAGTATTTCTCCTCAGTTGAAATGCCAGCGCTTTCTGTAATTTCACAGTCAAGTTCACAAAAGACAACTAATCACTAGAAGCACGTGCCATCAAGGAAACAAAAGCATCTCACATTCACCTGCAAGGTCAATACTTTGGCAACAGCAAATAGCATTTTCTGTGTGAATTTGTAGGTATTTATTTCCCTGGTTGCTCCTGCACTGGTACAGCAAGAGCCCGTGACCCCAAGGAGTATATACAAGTGCCAGCTGGGACCCCTGCTCTTGTAGTTCACAGGCCAGCCTTGTGTTAGTGGATAGCAAAATGCAGAATGATGAAATTAAAGGAAAGAAGACTTAGTTTATACAGATATGAAGGTATTTGCCTCCTTTTCTTTAACATAAGATGTTCCAAGATAAGAGTAAGGACCATTCTGCCAGCAAAGGTATATAGAAGTTCATGTACCCATAGCGATTAGACATACTTTCAGGTACAAATCAAGTGCAGAGTAATACAAATGCTGTTTTAAAAGTAAGAGATGGATCCTGCTGTTTAACACCACTACAGCATCTGCATCATGGCCTAACCTGTTAACAGATAACTGGACTTCCCACCCAGACCTCTATGAAATCTGAGCTGCAGCTGATAGAGTGTATATGAGCTAATATAAGCAGCACAGCTAGCCCACTAGTTGTAAAATGCTGGATATTCTATTTTAATCCAGTACTGATGCTTCTATGCTAAAGTTTTCCTTTATCATTCCCAAGAAATACTGAAAAAAATCTGTCACCTTTTAGTAAGCTTTAGTTTTACACCTTTAAGGAACAAAGCTAAAAATTAATGGTGTTAACATATACGCACAATAAGAATAGCAGCTGATAAAAATCTGTGTAAAAATGAAAGACAGCTTATTCTTCTTGCAACTTTACATGCAGCTTGCATTTCTTCCTAAAGCTTCAGAAAAGGCCAAGAAACAGACTATCAGAAAACCATCAAGCTAGAAGTTCAAGTCAAGCTAAAAAGATCCCAGCTGAGCTGCTCACTTTTATATATAAGAACGCATGGATTATGGTAAAGAGCTTGATTTCTTTAGCTTTGAACCCCAAAGCAGAATGGTCAAACCCCAAAAACTTTATCTACAGTTTAAGTAATCTTATTTTTAGAGTTCTGCTGCAGCATCAATCACCTTTGGATTTGCTATCAGGCCTTCCTTGTACATCAGACTACAAAATACACACATGGCCCTGCTTCAGCTGTCAGCTCATTCAAGAGAGCACATTGCTACAGCACTATGGAGACAACCACAAAACTACACTTTTTGCATAGGCTTCTACAGAGAAGGAAGACAAGCAGGAGTTTGGAGTCAACTATGCACACCAGATGCCTTGGTAATGGAATGAATTGGTTAAATAAAAGCATTGGAAATTTAACAAGAAGCACGTTACGTACATGGGATTTCTTTAAAAAAAAGTTCAGTACTGGAGCCTGCTTTCAGACAGAGGTTCAGGCAGTTACGCTTTTGACAACAGTGACAGAAGAGTTATGGATACATAATACCACACTTTGCAAATAGATTCACTGTGTATAACACAGCTTCACTGAATTGTAGATCATGAGTTACATAAAATACATTGGCTGAGCTTACCTGTTAAAAATGACTCTTATTTTATTAAGCAGTAAATCAGGGTATGAAAGAAAGATCTAAAAGAAAATCTTACGTGTCACTGGGATGGCCACTGTCCAAACCTTTGCAGCTTTTGTAAGAGCTGTCATTATGTGATGTAATGTATGACATAGCTTGAAGATCTGAAAATCTAAGCCAAATTCTTAATCTGTCAGAAGTCTGTTGCACTATGCCACCTTGCATTAGCTAAGGATTTGGCATCTCATGCCTTAACATTTTAAACTTTTATTTGGTGATTTGAATCACCAAAACAAACCGGTACCTGTTCCCCGTGACTGCAGGGGGCTGCTGGCTGGAGCCACATTCATGAGGTCCTTCTTTCACCACTGCTAAAGGGAAGGAGAGATTTAACTTTCACAGCTCTTTAGTTGGAAATCATTTTCTCTCCTCCTCACTACAGTGTCTTTGAATTTCTTTAAACTCTTTTGGGAAGAAAAGAGAAAGAAAGTGAAAGCAGCAAGATATACTAAGATGTACAAATAAGTAAACAAAAAAAATAGTATCTCTTTTCCAGCTATTACTAAAAGAGATTAAATTAGCTCCTGTAATCAGACCCACCTCTTATCAGAGAAAGGATAAGTGAAGAAATAGCTCTGAGATAAGAACTGGCCTCAATAAAAACATCATCATTATTCCCTTTCCACTCCACAACCTTAAACATATTCAGTCTTACTTGATTTCATCAACATATTGCCTCGGCAAGTGAAAAGATTCCAAAAATAGTATCAGCACCAAGACTACTTGCACTGCAACATATTCCCGGACACTTTCCTTCTGATCTATCCCTTCTGATGTGACATCCAGAACATCACTAAAGCTTAGTATCAGACTGTGGCATTCAGCATCTGACGCTGCAGGAATTACAGTGTTACTGTGATTGAACATCTCTCCCTGAGTAATCCCCACAGACTGGTATTCTGCATGAGAATTTAACTTTTGAAGAGGACGCTGATCTTCTACACTCTGACACAGGATGTGTTTCCAGGTCCTGTGCATTCAGCATAACTCAAAGCAGCTCTGATAAGAATTTCAGCCAGCAGATTTAAGTTCTGCTGTTCTGCAATCTCTACTTAACTTTGAAACAGCGACTATTTATGTCTTCCATCTATACAAAAATCACCCTCAGCACATCCCATTGCTTCCTAGTTTCTCCCTTTTGTTGGGTCTAGTACAGTATCTTCATAACTTAATACCAAATCCGCTCATTGCTTTAACCACTCATTGCATTATGCATAAGGAATACTGCCTATAAACTCTACCTTGCACTTCACCATCCTTCTGCCCTTCAGAGGCTTTTATGATTCCTGCTGACGCTGCCTACCTGC
Organism: Calidris pugnax; assembly: GCF_001431845.1. NCBI lineage: Eukaryota > Metazoa > Chordata > Aves > Charadriiformes > Scolopacidae > Calidris > Calidris pugnax. The sequence goes on along the minus strand of NW_015090786.1, from coordinate 3,337,506 downwards.
CCTTCTGGTTCGTCTAAGGAAAAGAATATGCAAGAAAAAAACCACAAAAACCAACAAACAAGAACTGGATCAAATCAATTGCCTTACTCATTAATCAGGCAAACGTTGTGGGGTGCTTCATGTACAAGAGCTCTATTTCTGTTCCATCCAGATTAGGAATCAAAACTTCAACTACAGCACACACCAGCCTCAGCAGGTGCAAGAGTAATGTCACTTTATGCACAATAATAGAGTTGTTTCAAATTTGTTTTGGATTTCCAGTACAAGACAGACATTCATTCCTTCTTTACTACATTTTTGCTATTCCTTTGTCATTCAACTGGGAAAAGCTGAAGTGAAATGTATAGTGCAAAATACAACGGCATCAAATCCAAATTCTACCTTGAGATGGAAGCATAAAGCTTCTGCAATTGTCTAAGGGAAAGGAGAACTTTGTCAAGATGTAAACAAGATCACAAAGTAGAAGTGTAATGTTCAAATTGTCTGAATTGCCAGAACCAGAGGCTGGAATAATGCCTGTCCTTCTTGAAAATGGAACAATTCCTACGATTCAATGCATGGCTCCAGTCAACCTCCTTTCCCTGCACTCATGGACATCTAAAGACCAAGCTATTAGTCCATCATTGTTTTCTACTCCAAAGTTTCATCCTGTTTCAGGATTCTCTCATTCCTTGCTGTCTGACAACACTTTTAGCTTTTCACAAGTTCCAATTGTACTAATTATTTATATTCCAAAAAGTAATGTTTTTGATGCATATGCTGTTCTTGGCCAAAGGCTTTTTTTACCCCTTTTTCTACCCCTGTGGCCTGTGGAACCATTTTTGCTTTGCTAAAATGTCCAAAGAAGGGACACTTTTACAAGCATTAAAAAACGCAGCATCTTTTTTGTTTTATATATAAAATTAACCATTTTTGCTTTGCTAAAATGTCCAAAGAAGGGACACTTTTGCAAGCATTAAAAAACGCAGCATCTTTTTTATTTTATATATAAAATTAAGCCCAACCTGCCATCTGTTCAACCCATCACATCTAACACTTCCTGCAAAACAGAGCTAGTTTGATCACCACCCATCTAGACTTTGATAGAGTGATCACAGGATCCCTCCTAAAGTATAGTAACAAATTTTAGCGTCTCCTCTGTTAGCTATCATAAGGTAGTTTAAACCTATGATGAGATTCAGAATTATGGAAAAATTCCCCTATTGTTCATAATAATAAAAAACCCCACCCTTTTATTGTTGTTATTACTTATGCTGTAAAGAAAGTGAGGAGTACCCCATGGAGACAGAAGGGAAACTGCAATAGCAGTTGCAATAGAACTGTATTTGCAGTAGGAAACAATAAAACACATTCTACCATTGAGAGCAAAGCCAAGGCTGAGTGGTTCTGGGAACACCCATGGGAAATGTGGGAAGTTTATACCGGGGGAACAGCAAACAGAGCCCAGATTTGGCCAGGTTTGTTCTGCTATGTCCAGCAGTCATGTACAGTAACAGTACAGCCAAGCTCGGATCACTTCTGAGAGCTAGTGAAGAGCCCACAGAGGAAGACAAATAAAACTATTTTTGACCTAAGATGCTTTTAAAAAAGATTTTTCCATAACTTCACATTTCAGAAGTCAATAATTTGAAATCATTGTTTTATGACTACACTGAGCATTAAGCTTAGACCTTGAAAACAAACCCAGGTCTGCTGCAACATCAACATTCATTCACTTTTTACAATTTTTCCACGGGTGAAGACTGAGATGCCAACAGTCCTTTAAGGAAACTGTCTCTTTCATATCTACTGTTGTTCATCAGACAGTTAAGCCAGATGTAAGTATGAAAGTCGGAACACTGATCATTCTGATAAATCCAAGATGACAGATAACAAAAGAGGGAGCTGTAGAAAGAATAACCATGATTGATTTTTACTAAAGCCTATATTCACTAGCTTGTTGCACTGCAGGGCTCAGTATCCGTAATGTCTAGCAATCAGTCGTGAGCAGCCCAGAGTCAGAGGGCACGGCCACTGTTCTCAGGGAATCAGAGGAGGGGGAATTGCAGAGTCACCAGACAGTTATTTACTTTACCAGCCAGGAAAGGCAGAAACCTGGCTTATATATTTTGAAATCCTTTAGGACTGAATTTTCTGCAAATGCATAGGGAAACATAAGGGAATCAACATTTCTAAGAAAGCAAACAGGTCATAGGAGGAAGTTTTTCCCCAGAATGGGAATAATCTCTTCTTGACATAGTCCTGGACAAGTTCCATCTCAGCATGCGTTTTTGCTTATAATTAAATATATCTTATCTTCCAAAAATATAACACTGAAGAGTAGCAGGGACAAGGGGCAAAGAGATGATATAAAACAGAAGATGGTTGTGATAAAGAGAATAAATAGGTGCTGTGATGAGAGAAGAGAAAGTGACTTGAAGCAGACGGGCACACGGGTCTGTGTTGTGTAGAAGCACAACAGAGCATCACACAGCAGTTCCTGACAAGAAGTGAATGATAATACATTCCACCACCAATGTCTGCAGAGAGCCTTGAAAAAATACTTTAAAGCTCTTGGTCTTTGGGACTTCAAATAACAAGCAGAAAGAATCTCAGCTTAATATTTCAATCTTTATTCTCATAATATTTATGACTGACTCAAAAGATAATCGTTTTTCCATCATTAACACAACTTGATTCTTTCCAGAGGTTAAAAATCCAGGTAACAACCCAGGCTGACCTTGCTCGGCTTACAAATTCTGAGAAGAGCCTTGCTTGCAACAGTACAGCTTCTTTTCTTTTAAGTAAAGAATTAAATAACACACTGAGTCTTTACTTTTGTTTGCGAAGACACTGCTGAGCTCTTCTGTCACTCTGGAACTGCACAAGAGCCAACGTATAAAGGAGGATTATGAAACAACCTCTGAACAAAACAGAGTCATTGGCTCACCTGATCTCTGTAGGGCAAGGACCAAAAGCACTAAGAACTTGAAAAACTTCATATAAGTCCAACATTTAGGTGTTACTGAGACTGACAGAGAATATATCCTATGTTACCTAACTCCATGGATTTATGAAGTGCAGTTGACACTGATGCTTCCACCAGTAGACATGTATAACCCTGAAGCCTGATGCCATCAAGCTGCTTTTTACTCCAGCAAGACTCAAATATGCCTTGCTCACCTACGGGATCTAATGCATATCATCAGCTCACTCGATATATTCAAAATTACTAAAGTGAGAGTTTCAGTAGAGGTTAGCTGTATACACATTCATGTAGAACTGAATTTAAGGAATCCACTTAGGAAGCAGCATAGGGATTTTCAAATCCCCACAGTGCAAGAGTCAAACCCAACTCTTGTTTGGCCCAGGAGAAAGCCCCAAACTTGGTGTCATTGGGTGCTTGCTCTCCAGCCCACCGTACTCCAGCTGATCATTTTCTTTCAGAGAGGCTGCCTCTAACGCACCCCTCCCCTCTCCATCTTTTGCTGGATGGATTCTCCTCAGTTTTCTAGTTTTTGCTACTCCTGTGCCTGGGGTTTACAACTGCAGCCTGTCAGCTGAGATCAGCCCACAAACTGCCCTGGGTAACAAAGGCCCATGCAGAGAGGGATGATCTATACACTTAAGCTGAAGTCAATCTCCTGAGAGCTTTAAAGAATAAGACTAGTGATTTGATAAGGAACCAGAATAAAGTGAGCTATAAACATCTTTTGCAGCATGAACTACTGCTAGATTAGGTTTGTAAAACATCTCATAGGAAAAAGGGGGGTATTGTGAAAAGTACACATTTTAAATAAAGAAATAACCATTTTTGAGTTTGTTTTTTAAAAATTATGTTTATCAATCATAAGATTCCATATAGTACAAGCAAGTGATAACATGAATAATTGACTGAAAATTAATTCTGCATGCTGGTTCTACTGTTTTAAAGGTAATATATCATCAATCACCAGCACAGAACCACAGCATCTATTTCACGTATGAAGCAGCACTTTCATCATGGTAAATTTAGCTGTGTCTTATTAAACTGACTGCAGTCTCTGGCCAGCTAGTAGAATCTGAATAGGTTTTCACATTATCTTCCTCAGAGCTCAAAATAAATCAAAAAGTCTCAGCTTCTTGCATCTTCATGATTTTTAGAAAGTGACTTAACCATTTCAATAACTGCACTACTCAACCAGGTTCAGTAGTCTGAGAACTAAGGGTTTAAGGAAAATGACTCCTCATCCCTCACAGCTCTGGCATAACAATCATATCAAAAAAGTCAATTTAGTCTCTATGCAGCCAAGAAGATTTTGTTTATTCATTTTTTGGTTTGGGTTGGGGTATTTTTTGAGTGTCAGTAAATTACTTTATACCAACAGAAAAGCATAGAATCACAGGCAAACAATCCAGCTATATCCTGTTTCTTTAGAAATCAATGGCAATATTGCTACAAGAGCATCAAACCATGTATGATCAATTTCTCATTCAAATTCATTTCTTCTTCCCATCAAAATGAAATTTAAGCAATTTAAGCATTTTCCAAATCCTTCTTCTCCCCATGGCTTACTGGCCATTCTTTTCTGGAGGAAAAGAAATTTTCTTCTCTGTTTATGTTCTAAAGGATGTATTATATGTGGCTGACTTTGCCAAGGTTTTATTCCAACCCCACCTGTTTCCTTCACTATATACGTATTGATTTTTCATAATTTAACTACTGTGGGAAGCAAAGATTTAGGGAAAGAGTTGACTATCAAGTATGAAACATATGTTCCTGTGAAAATAAAAATCAAAGAAGAATTCTTGTGTGACCAGTTCTTTGCAGCAAGATAAATTTTCTCTCTCCTTCTGGCATTCAGTTTTTCTTAAAAATCAAAATGGGGTTGAACAGGTCGGAAACATTATTTTGGAACTACCCATGTTATCTGCTAACCTACAGCACCCCAAATGTTGTGAGGTCAATTGCTGCTCCTGGCAGGCGTCATTCTTATCCCTTGCCACTGTTTGGCAAGAAAACAAGCCCAACAATTCCTAGTTGAATATTTTCTTGATACTACTTTGAATCTCTCTCCTCTGTGTGTAAAAGAAGTAACAGGATATACTTGTATATAGATTTCTCTTCTTTTTTACATCTTTAGTGAAGAGGGTAACTGAAAAAGCATATTATGCTCCTTTCATTTAAGATAACATTAGGTCTTCTGGGCCTTAAGTAAGTCACATTCAGAGTTCTGCTGATTTACCTGAAAGATTCTGGGCTTATCTTTACAACATTTCTGTTACTGTGATGAAAATAGGGTCCAGCACTGGGATCTGAAATGCTCGCCGCACTAACAGTCAGAAGCTACCAAAGCATATGCACCAAGACAACTCTCTTGGCTTTCTTTAATCTGAGATATTAAAAAACTAAAGTTTTTAAAAGAAAAGCATCTGATAAATTTAGAAACACCTTTTTCATCTCTGTGGAGTTATAAAGCTTTGCACCTACCACAGAATTCTGCTTGCCTGTCTTTTTACTCTGCACTGCTAGCAAAGTCCTGCTCATATGGCTGTCTCCATATGCCTATTCACAGGCCAACTCTTCAGAAACAGGAGTCAGTGCAAGTACTTCCACTGACTTTAACCTCACCTAAAGTGATAACAGGAGTAACTGCAGCACAGCAGAACATCATCTACAGACTGCACAAGCCTTTACTTCTCTCCACAGCTTCAACAGCAACCATCGCCACACATTTCCCCATCTAGTTCTATTTTCCTGAAAAGCAGCGAAACATTTCATGCAATTCCTTGACTTAAGAGGAAAAAAAGCTCTAAACCACAGAACCAAAATCACATTCACAGTAATTGTGACTTTTAATGTGTCAGGGACTAAAATATCTGCATTTCCTCAAGAACAGTAATTTTATCACCCTACCATTATCTACTTAGCAGGCAAATACTGCTAGCCCTTAGTTGTCACCAAAGCCATGTCAAAAGGAAACAGGCAAAAAATCATTCCTATCTCCAGAAATGTAATCACAGTTCATGATGTAACAGCTTGAGTGTTACTCACGTATAGTTCTTCTCTTGAAGCCCTAGCTATGGCTTGGTGCACAACAAGGACGTCTCATAGACTTTCATAATATTAATTCATTGCAGAGAGCAAGTCTAATTTCCTGCCCTCGGTACAGTAACAGACTAGCAACACTCTTGTATTAATTCTACTTTTTCTCTTAGTGTTGAATCTCAGACAGCCTGTTTATTTAAATATTGAGCTTATTTGCACAGCTACAATATAACCTATACGTTACCACATTGTGTACATTCTTGCGCTTGACCTGTCTTTTTGAAAGACATTTAGAATTTCCCATGAATAGGTTCACATGGTACCTGGAGTTTTGTTAAAAAGCATATATACTGCATGAAAGGAATGGGGAGGGAGGTGTGTCAATGTAGCCCACATCTACATATTTTCCTGAGTACATATTACCTTACAATGAAATTGGAAATATAAAGATCCTCTCTGATAAAGATTTTAACTTTTCACCAAATGCCCTGGCAGGGGGTGGCAGACCCCAGGCACAGGCATTGGATTATTCTCCCCTCTGTCTTCGAGAGGGGTTACACGTTTTTGAAACAAAATCAAGTTTATGTTATCTTTATGCAATTAAAAAACAAATAATCCCTTTCTCTTCTCAGTGACCTTCCAGGAAAGTTTTCAACCCCACAATACCTTCGGTTCATGTTAAACGTAACAAAATTACCATTTAGACAAACTGAGAGATTAAAGGTACTTAGGGCTATGTTAGAAATCAGCGTAAGGCTAAAACTAAATGTTACAAATTATTCAAGAAAGCTTACAAACCTACTGACTTTGTAAGATTATTTAGCTAAATTTCTTGATAATCTTGAAAACAAAAAACCCCAAACTTCATAATGATTGACCATGTTAGTTATATGGTGCATTATATCTATGTAGCATATAATTATATCAAGCAATGCATGGAAGCCTTTGTAATTTAATTTAAGTAAAAGCAGTGGATTAACTTCATCCGATGTGATAATAGGTATACAGACAGATAGAACTATGTGTGCAGTTGAGTGAACATTTTCTATTTGATTTAAAATGAGACAAGCAGTCCCCTAAATTAATAAATGCTACCACGTATGGACACACATAAAATGAATCATCAGATTCTTCCCCCATTCAATTAATCTGAGATTTTTTTCCAAGTGCAAAGCACAGACACCTATGGGAATTTCATATTGCCATAAACTTCATCCTGCTATATTAATCAGAGAGCACTGTCAATTACACAGCTGCTAGACAAGGACTAACAAAAGGAACCAGGAGGAATTTCTACATTCCTGTCTTACTATGAATAATACATTACCCACTATCAAAAATAAATCAAGGAAAAACAAACATTTTAGAAGAGTCTCATCTTTTTAGCGAGTGGCAGATTTGCAGTGATACTTCTCAGTGTTGGTACAGGTGAAAGTCACCCTTCACAGGAACAGGCACAGCGCTGTTGGAGCTACAAAAGCCATGTCAGGTCTGGAGAGAATTCCAAGCTTATCTGACAAGCTGTGTTATGCAGAGGTAGAAAACACATGCACTAATCTTTTCCCAATATGCAAAAGGAATTAAGGCTATTTCTTACTACACTGCACCCAGTGTATCAAAGGCAACAAAATATAACTAGAAATTCAGTGAAATTCAGTGAAATTCAGTGAAAATATAGCCCAAATAGAAACCATTAATTAAGTGCTGCATCAAAGCAGCACTCAGAGGATAACACTGTGTTTTACAAGGGCAAGACAGTTATTCTCACACCCAACTCTCAGCTGGGTTTGTGTTGTGTAAGAAAATAAGGGCAGACCATTATTCTTTTTGAGGATTCTGGTCAACAATATCTGTGACTTTGATCTACTTAATACTTCTTTTGCAATGCCCAAAGCATAGTTTCCAAACCCAGACTTAAAGTTTACTTATCAACATGGGTTGAACTTTAAGTGTGCATCAGCCTCCCTGAACCACCGCCAAGTTTAATGAAGAATAGTTTGCCCTTTTAAAGATCACATCCTCAAATCAGCAAATGCTGCTTTTGTACTTAAAAAGAGGAACACACAGAAAAGCTTACAGGAGGCCATAGCATCACTTCAGCACATTAGGTTAAAGCAGTTTGTAAATGACCACAATTCAGATATAAGGCTACACAGATTGAAACTGAATCTTCAGTGCATTAAGAAGACTGCAACCAAAACTATCTACTAAGCTATTTTATTTCAGAGTAATGTGCATTGTCCCTGGCCTGGTGGACCGTTCTGATTATGCTTACACACACAACACTACGCTTTCAAGTGGCTCTACAATGCTGAAAGAACAAGGTAGTGAAAGCATCTGGGTCATCCATTGAAAAAAATCTTCATAATGTCCTTCTGTACTGCAGGATCATCCTTTTTTGCCACTTGTGCCAGGCTGCTGAATCTGTACAATTTCGCCACTGAATCTTCAGGCAAATCCCATCAGATTAAAGCAAGTGCAACAGATTTTGCACTTTGAAGAACAATGGCTTACAAATTCATTTTTAAGAATATATACTGTTGACTGTTGCAGAACTTAGCTAATTAATAGCAAAACTGAGAATAATTGGATTGCCTCCATTCTTGTTTATAAAAGGCAGCAAGACACCATCTCTGCCCCATATAACTGATAGAAAGACTAGCACTGCAAAGTTTTTAATCTCACGTTAGAGTTTTAGTTGGCGTTCTAATGTAATTGCTTTTCAACAGCAATAATCAAAGGACTCATAGGAATGCCTTTCACAAATCGTTAAGATTAATTTAGTTAAAAGTGGATAGAAAACATATTTTGTGTTTTCCTTTTTAAATAGGAAAGCTCAGATTTAATAGCAGAGTTCATCAACTAACACAGGCTTTTCACTGATGCCATGGCAGCAATTGTTTAAAAGATTAAATGTTTAATAATGAAAGACTTCTGCCTTCCCATATGCAGGCGAAAAGTCCTGCTTTACAGAAAACTCTGGTAGAAGACTAGAGGATATATAAAAAGAAATTTACATTTCTAGACTATTAAATGTTAGGATTGCTAACGTAGCTGCAGTCGTGCTTCTCCACTCTCAATCACAGGAAAAGACCTGCAGTAGGCACCTCCAAGTGTTCAAGACACCAAAAGCCACAGGTAGCTCAGAGATGCTACTCAAATAGAAATCCTGCATGCTGACCATGAGTTGGTCAGGATGAGCAATACCACAATGGCTCCACCGTGGCTGGGAGACACTGTAATAATTGTTCTATTTTTCATTTGATAGCAGAACGAGGGGGGCAGGATATCAAACTGATGTCTGTGGCTGAATAAAAAACTGCACAGTCATTAACAAAACCCTTCAATTATTACTTTTATGACCCACAAAAAAGTAATATATAAGTAGTCATTGCCTACATTATTTCCAACAATTTCAAGTTTAGAAATGCTGGAGCTCTGGTTGCCCTATAATCTAAATCTCTCCTGCACCTCTGTTTCCGGAAGCAGGGATACTGTTAAAAACAGTGCAAATTCACCAAAATCCTACTTTTGGTATCTGGATTATGACATTTTCCCCTTCTTTAGAGTCCTTTACTTTGACATTTTCCTTTCTTCAGAGTCCTTCACTTCACAACCTATGCACTCCTTAATATAACTCCGAACCTGCCTAACCTCATCTGGTTTCTTTTTCTCAAAAAAACCCTCAGAAACTACAAATTCTCTTCTGAGCAACTTGACTGTCTGTACTCACTAGGGTGCAACTCAAACCTTCAGCATCAAACACAGCCTGCTCCCATTATAGCTACAACACTACCTCCACATCTGAGTGACATTTCCCTAGAGATGGCAATCAGCTCCTGAACCCAGTTTCAGGACTGAGGAGAAATGAGATCCTGTTCAGTTTATCCTTCTCTTTCCTTTCTGCTTCCAGCAATTGTGCACTTGCTACTCCATCTGTAACCTCCCTAGGGAAGAGAGCTCTCTGCTCCATGCTCCAGGCCCCCAGGCACAACTGGTGGAGCTGCTACTTCTCTCTCCTTTTCTGGAGACTGAAGATGCTTCATCCCTTGTAGTGTTCTACAAGATATATGATTTGTCAAGAGCTCTGTTCTTAGTTCAGTGTTTCCAATGCAGCAGAGATGGAGACTGAGATGCTTCCCCTGCTACTAAAAGCTGCAGACTCAGCTCCTACTAAGTCTTCAGTGAGGGCAGGAACCCAGCATTGGGGTGATCGATGAAGGGAGCACTCCAGGGAGAGAAAGGCCAGAGCAATTTTTTGACTGTCCTCAAACCTGGACTGAGAGTCTCCATGTCAAATATAAATCTTACTGAAAGCAGACAGTGGAAGAATAGAACTTCTGAAGGAAATCTTGCAACTTACCTTTCAAAATCAGAACATTATGGGCAAAAAGGGATTGCTGCCTACTTCCCTTGGAATAGATTTCTAAGTCCAGCTCATGTTTTCATGACACTACTTAAAGAAACACCCCACCTGCTTCTAAAAGCCTGTGAACTCGGTGGGAACATGTGTGTGAAGTCAGCCACTTGCATAAACAAAAGCAGTATCAAACCCTAAATTATGTCATTAGCTAGATCAGTATCTCCAACATGACTAACATGGCAAGTCATTTTGTTTTCAGAAGCAGAAAGATTCCAGCACACCTATCTGCACACATGTGATTTTCACTAGCACAGTATGCAAGAGTCTAAAACAGGCATGCAGTTGTTTATTCTAAGTAGCAAGAAGTGCTTCAGGTATTGGTTTAACACAACCTGGCCATATTTTCTGGCAGCTTGTCTTTCAAAGTCTGCCTAAATGCATCCTTAACGTGCACTCAAGCTGCTGGCCCCTGCATAACATCGCTGCTGGGAAGCAGCAGGGCAGTACAAGAGCCCATCATCAGTCTGGCACCAGTCCTACACCTTAGAGCATCTCCTACAACGACAGGTAATATGGGTGATGTTCATCACTTTCCCATATCTCAGCAACTTACTTTACTTCAGGAGGACCACGTTAATCAGAATCCTGGCTTCCCCACCACTACGTAAGAAGAGTAGTTTTAGACCTGCAGCATTGCCTGAGAGAAATATTTTTGCTCATTTCTAAAGAAGTTTATCATCTCTCACACTGGATAAGAGTCTAGCAATGTAGACAAATGTATACAAAAGTATTCTGGTTATTCTACTCCTCAAACTTTTCCAGCTATGCCAAACTCTTCAGTCTCAGAAATATTTTCAGTTTCCCTTCATTGTACATAGATGAATATGTTGCTATTTGCATTTTTTTAATGCATATTCATGACTCAAGCTTCACATGGCTCAAGCAGAAGAAACACTATCACTTGAAAAGTGTGTTTATTGGACTGAATATAAACCATGAGACGTAACCAGTTACCCTGTGAGTATTCTGGACACTATATTAGAAGGTTCTGTCACTGATTGTCACTGATATCTCAAGAGCTCAGTTTAGAAGAAAATTACTACATTCAAAATGTCTTTCAAAATATCTGGGAAGTGTTTTGATAAACTATTTTATTTTTTCTGCAATTGTTACTATTATATTTCTTACTAGTCTCTTTGAATTTCTAACTACTTACTGTTCATTTTTCTTATCCAGGGTTCAGAGTTTTATTTCTTGACATACGTCCAGTAAAAGTTTACGATGACAAAAATTTGATAATCCCATGCTGTAATTCTAAAAATGGTTAAATATATTAGGAATGTTTTTACAGGAGAAAATTATATGGCTCTGCAGAAAATTTTACAAGCAAAGATATTTAGACAAGTGCTATATCAGAAGTAGCACCATATGTTCTCATACTTCAGCATGAAAGACAAAATGCCTGTAAAATGAAAAGCAATGATTCAATGATTTTTTTTTCCAAAAGCTACTGCCCTCAGAACTTAAAAACATGCACTTATTTAAAGTGCCAAATAATCAGACCAGTCTAATTAGGAAGGAGATAATTAAAAGACTAACAGGTTGCTAAATCATGCTCAGGACACACAACCTGGTGTTTGCTCTAGTTTATAAGACTAAAATAGTAACAGCACCAATGTCCCTTTAATCTCTGCATAGGTTTGAAACGCTAGATTGCACTCAGACCACATTGCATCGTAAGAAGTCATCATTACAAACTCACTACCTGGCACAGCAGGAAGCTGCTGGAATTGCAGTAACTTTCTACTCATAACCAGAATTGTGACTGTAGGCCTGTCATCACATATCACTGACTGGAAATGTTTAGGCTGTCATTTTTGAATGTCAAAACCCGATTCCCCACTGGGTATACACTACTACAAAGCTTTAAATTCCTGGACTGAGTTCTGATCGGTGCCATTCATAAACATTTTTAGAAGTTACTCTGCTACAGTTACTTTGCACAGGAAACTTCCATCTTTTGGCAGACAATGAGAACCTTTACCCAGTCTTCCTTCAAACACGGCCACTGCTTCATAGGACTTTAAGTAAACCCTTCAGACTGCAGTATTTGAGAGATCAGGAGCAGCAATCACCTACCTGCTAGAAAGGAGTCCACCAGCATTCAGCCAAAAAATTTCGAAGTACACTAGTTCAAAAAGTTCCTATCTTCCACATCTGCCAAGTCACACAGACGTTCAGGCTGGGACTCATCATGGAGATTTATATCTGCTATGTACCACTTCCCAAGCACATTCACAAGACGCCACACTATTGAACTGATACTAAGGGCCAAACGACCATCTTGCCAAAATACTGTGTTCTCATTATTTTTTAGTGTATAAGAGCTTTTATTTTCAAATGTTATTCTGACGAAAGATGGATACTCCTTTTGATTTACTAGCTTGCAACCTGAAATCCTCAGCTGATATCTGATCATGCCTCCAATTCATATCACCAGCTTGATTTCCCAAATGAAGACAACTACAGCTACACAACTATTCTGCAACGCTAAAAAAAGGCCACAAGAGAGAAAAATATCACCTCCTCTAACAAAGCTATCACAGCACTTCAAGTCTGGATTCACTGTAAATCACTTGCTATGTGCAAGGACACTTTTAAGCACCCCTATAAGTGCAAAAGGTACATTAATATCTTCTAATATGCCTGCTGCACACACACACAATAATTAAAAATAGCTTTGTTCCCACTGGTCAGGTTAGCATAATTCAGGAAGGAAGGAAACATTGTCTTAAAAGCTGATTTTGAAAGGAAACACATTGAAAATGTTTGTGTCGAGCTCATTGTTCATAAAGGTGTTTTCTAGGCACATGAGTAACCTCAGCCCCAATTTTTACATCACACTCAAAGCAGACTAAGTAAAAAGCTGTTAGAAAAGTGGCATGATGCAATGGAATAATCAGGAGCTAAAACCCAGGAAACCTGGATTAAAGGTTTAGTTGGTAGCTGATTAATCCCATCTTGTAATTTGTTTAGCTCATGGTTCTTCACATACAATATGATGACCACACTATGTATTTTGTTGGTAAATTGCTTTAAGAACTACTAATAAAAAGCTCTAAGTAATAACCAGGAACAAATATCAGGTGTAAGAGTTTGCTCAAGTTAACAGGACATCCATAGCTCTTTATACACATCAAGGTCTCAACTTCACAAAGCCATTTTTTTCTGACTTTGTGCAACTGATATCTTGCCTGCATTCACACACATAAATCAATGCATGTCCCACATATTGACGCTATCCTAGTCAACACCCAAGAGATCTCCAGGGTTAGAACTACTCCACAGTTAGAAGCTGGAGCAAGGAGAGGACTTTCTGATGGCCTTCCACAGCAACCAAGTCAGCAAAACAAACCAGCAATGTCCTCCTCTCCTCTGGCTCCTCTGACTGGTACCGCAGTCCCCACCTGTGAGATCATAGACTTGCTTTGGACCTCTCAGAAGCTCACAGGACTAACTGAAACATAGAAGCAAGCTTACACAGTACGAACCCGGGCAAAAGGTTTTGGCCCAACAGAATGGGCCTGAAAAGAATGGACATAATGCAATGGTAATCTCCAGAAAATGCATAAACGTCATTAGTCTGATGACCAACACATTACAGATTTTCAGTCCTTCCCTCTGCCAGACGTTCATGAATTCAACATAATTTAAACATACCTCAGACACATAAAATAGATATCACTGAACATTTATTTTGATGGCTTAAGTATATACTTGGGTTTGAGTATTTCAGAGTTCGGCTTTATGACTCTGAGGGTTATGTTTTCTGCACAATACACAATTAAAAACATGTGCTTACAAAAACTAGAGCGAGGTAACAGTACACAAGATCTGATGACCCCACTGCAGTGATGCCATACCAGAAGGTGAAGAAAGCCACCTGAGCAGTGAGGAGCATACCTTGGGTCAGAGGATCTCTCTGAGAATACTCCCCACACTATGGGAATAGGCATTAGCAAACTTGCATGCAATTAAATTGATATCAAGCCTTATCTGACTGTCACTGAAGTCTCACACCTCCAGACAGTCAGTCTCCAGCCCAGTTGACTGGTTTGCAGCTACCAGGCCACATCTTACAGGGCATGGAAGATAAGCACAAGTGGAGTTGAAAGCAGACAGGCCCACAGGTGACATCATGCCAAGCCAAGATCCATAGTTTCATCCATCCCTGGATCTCCACAGATTTGCAGCTGGCTCGAGCCCCAAATTAGAAATACATTTGGATTGCTAAAGGGATGGTGTTTACATGCCCATGAACTGGGCCTGCAATCCATAGGCCAAAGAGCTACTTCTGATTTACACCATAAAGACAGAGAAATCTGATTGCTGAAATCTGTTTCTTTACATATGCAACAAATGTCTCTGGATGTGGCTAAAATGGAAAGTGTTCTCTGTTTTATCCTCTCCAGATTTCTGATCAGACTTCTGGAGCAGCGAAGAAACTGTCTCTCAAAGAACCTTTCCCCACTGCATTTCACCAGATATAACGGGACACAAAATTAATACTCCATAAGCACTGTACCATCACTCATGCTAGCTTGACAATTAGACCGACTGGCTGGTTTATTCATCATTAACTAGCACGACTATTCACACTCCTGAGGCACCTGAATACTATGCGATGGATTAAAAAAAAAAAAACAGACAGTGAGGCTCAGTGTTTAGAATTAAGATGCTCCTGGTTCCCTGGGAAACAGCATTTCCCAATAAACCGAACACAAACATTATTTGGATTTTTCTCACTGTGGGCAGTGAAAGTCTACTAATCACTTTCATCTTCCATTACAAATCCTTTCCCACAAGCTTCAAGAACCTCTTGCTTCCTGTGCATCATGATGTATTTCTGAGCAGCACTGCAAGAAGAAATCAATTAAAATCTAACAAAATTTGGGGGATATTAAAAGCGCTTAATTAAAAATGTTAGATTTGAGAGCATGTGTCACCTGACTATTTTCACAGTCAACACGCTGTTTCTTCTGTAAGAAGCAAAACAAATATCCAAAAATCTCACATTAGTTTTAAGTGACTTGTAGAATTGATGTCTAACATCAATTAACTACATCTGCTAAGTGCACCAAACAAAAAGCAGACAGCGCCAAGATTTGCTACATTTAAAGTACAGATCTTTTCACATTGATAAACTCAACAGATACTTTACTCTCAAAGCAAACAGAAATTATTTCTCATTCAAACATTCTTCACTAATTCTTCAAATATCCATTTTTCAAACTGTCATTAGAATCAACTCTGTTGATTTTCTTAGTTAAAAAAAAAAATAAACAAAACCACAATTAAGCAACAGAAGTGGAATAGAATATGTTGCCCAGGAAAATTGCCTGAAGTACACATTTCCAGGGTGCAGCTGATAAGCGTTGTCTTGTCATTTAGGCACATACAGTTTGTTCAATTTAGATTGTTGTAGAGTTATCATGAAAAAGGGTCAAGCAAATCCTTTTGTGCTACATCTCTTTTTGGACTTTGAGTACCTTTTCAGTATTCCAAGGGTCTACAACTGGATGTAATTACAATAGTGTGCTCAATACAACTATCCAACGCGTTCTTGACAAAAACAGGATGGAGTGACTTGAGAGGATAAAACTCTGAGATCCACGCTTTCAAGACAGTCTGATCAGTCATCTCCATACTGTCAGGCAATCCAGCAAATCATTTTTATCAGCCTGCACACAACTCTCTAGTACACTCCAAAAGGTTAAGAAATCTTTCCATTTTATTGCTCTTATAGAGAAGGTAAAATATGGAAATACCAAAGCCTTAACGCTGATATTAGGACTTCTTTTAATATGCTCAGGATGCTTTTTGTCCTCCTAGTTCTCAAAAATATTTGCACATGCTATGGTTGCAAGCAGTCAAAATGCAGCAGTATTGACTGGAGTGCAGATCAGGTATCAAGTTCCAGAAATAAGGAATAAATCGAAAAGTTCTTAGCACCTGTACCTGGAAGAGACATAGATTCTGGTATCTTCTGCTGTTTAGTTAAGACTGCAGAGCCTTTGGTCTTGTTGGTTGAAGAGCTGGTTAGGAAAAAAAAACATTGTTGGAACGCTTTGCTTTCATTTTTCCTTCATGGACTTGATACTGCAAAAAACCTAAAATTTGAAATTTAACTTCAGGTCACAAAAAATCCAAAAATGGACAAAAGCAAGCAAGATGAATGACAATAACAGACAAATGACTTCATTCAGAGCACTGCAAGAGCATGGATATTTAACGTCTTGCTTCTGTCTGGGCATCCAATTTCAGTGCAAGCCAGGTACCCAACAAGGAGTGAAGTGCTCAAATACTTTGAAGGATCTAAGCCAATTTTCAGGTTCTACCTCATAGCATTCATATGCTTGTGCTTGATGTATTCAGCTGCCTTCAGTGAAACGTTCTTTTTCTCTCTGATAGTCAAACAGTATTTTTAGAGACACATCTTAATGTTATCAGTAACATTTTCAGACCACAAAAATCGTAGAATGGATTTTTAACATCATTGAGATTCAACCACTGTAAAACAAAAATAGACTCAGAAACCAAGAGGGAATGTGGGTCACCTATCAATGCTTTTCTCCAGGTTTATCTGAACTTCACATAAAATGTAAGGTACATAATGATGAATCAGCCCTGCAACGTAAAAAGCATACGCATTTTTTTCTTTGAATCCAAGTTACAACTACACACTCCAAAACCCTACAACAAGCATTGATTAGGGCAAATTTTCACAATTCACTGGAATTTAGTGAGATGCAGTGAAAGAAATCTAGTGAGTTTTAAGGCCAAATATTTGAAGAAGGTATCTCACTACTGATCAAATGAGAGAAGTTTGATACTACAGCTCTGGAATAATTTGGGTAACCTTGAGGAAGCACCAAAATGAAGACCTTTAGAAGACATTCAATATTGTTGCTGACCACATAGCTCACTGTGCTCTCTTAGCTACAACATATCTCTTACTCATGACAGTGCTTGAACATGACTCTCATTAGTCTAAATAACCACTTCAATTATTATATGAACTTTTACAAATAGATATTAACAACCTTGTCACCATCCTTCCCCTCTCCGTAACCTGACACAATATTTGTAATAATTCAGTGCGAAGTTCACACAAATAAAAAATAAAGGGTTGAAGAAATATGTATTTGCTGAAGTATGCAGCTGCAAAACTGCTGAGTTCTTCCTCTTCCCAAGAACGTACAGAAACAATGCAAATATGCCAGAAATTTTATAACAGAACTGACAAGTTGAGCTAAGACTATTTGTTATTCAGAGTCTTCACATAACTGTTCATCTTTTAAGACAGTCTGGCTCAAGATAGCAGCTTCGCCATTCACAATCAATAGATTTGCAAACATTTTGATGCTGTGTACCAAATGCTCAGACAGATCTCAAATCTTGATCCTGACTCTTTTCTGTGTATCTTGCAGAATTAAAAGCACTTTAAAAATTTACAAAAACAGTAAATGTGCACAGACTATAATCATTTGTGTATTTATTTCTGAAAGACAGCTTTAGTATATATCCTTCCCCTTTATATATCCCCCCCTTTATATATCCTTCCCCTCGCATGTTATACTTGAACAATTAATTTCCTCTGAAACAGATTACTGTTACTACCAGTCTATCTCGTTGTCTTTCAGTCGCACTGTACAAGGTCTCTTCCATTTAATCCTTCCCTTTTCTCATGTTGGTCGGTATCTTTCTCTTATGATACTGTCTAAAAATCCCATCTCAAGTGATCAGATTTCAAAAGCAGCAATAGCACAATGAGGGTAAAGAGAGAAGGGTGGATTTTTCTCCTTGTTTACTTAAATATGCTTTTAGATTTCTTGATTATGAATACCCAAAAGACCAGATAAGATTCTTAATTCATGTATATAAAGGACTTAGTTAACATTACTAAAACCCTCCACAGTACTTCAAGTTTGCACTAACAGTGAATGCCATATTATTCAGTCCTTTAGGAATATTACAAGCCACAGTTGCAGAACGAGTGCATGGAAAAACTGTATCTGCATACAAAGGAGCAATGACCAAAAGAACCACCTTAAAGAAATTAGAAATTGCCACACTGGATCAGAACAATGCAATTACTATTTTATCTTCCCCCTCTCCCAACAGGGACCACACCCAGCTGTTTTAAAGAGAGGCAAACAAAAACTTGTGCCATTAACAGCAATGGAACAACAGACCAGAGTGACATTCACCCTGAACCAAAGAACATTACTAAAACCCTCCACAGTACTTCAAGTTTGCACTAACAGTGAATGCCATATTATTCAGTCCTTTAGGAATATTACAAGCCACAGTTGCAGAACGAGTGCATGGAAAAACTGTATCTGCATACAAAGGAGCAATGACCAAAAGAACCACCTTAAAGAAATTAGAAATTGCCACACTGGATCAGAACAATGCAATTACTATTTTATCTTCCCCCTCTCCCAACAGGGACCACACCCAGCTGTTTTAAAGAGAGGCAAACAAAAACTTGTGCCATTAACAGCAATGGAACAACAGACCAGAGTGACATTCACCCTCAGTTTCATAGAATGGTTTGGGTTGGAAAGGACCATAAAGATCATCCAGTTCCAATCCCTCTGCCATGGGCAGGGACATCTTCTAGCAGACCAGGTTGCTCAAAGCCTCATCCAATCTGGTCTTGAACACCTCCAGGGATGGGGCATCCTGTTCCAGTGTCTCACCACCCTCACAGGAAAGAATTTCTTCCTAGTATCTGATCTAAATCTCCCCTCTGCCAATTTAACACCATTACCCCTCATTCCATCATTCTACTCCTTGATAAAGAGTCCCTCTCCACCTATTGTGTAGGCTCCCTTTAAGTACTGAAAGACTGCTATAAGGTCTCTATATAAGGTCCCTATTACTTAGAAACCAATGTTCACCTCACACCAAATGAAGCAGATCTCATAAACACCACGGATTCCGATATTACCTTTCATTTTGTACTATCCAAAGGAACATACCATACTTCTCAGGACTTTAACCACTTCTGGGCTCTCTGCCATTTCACAGCAATGAGGGTCTGCCTAAACCTGCTAGTGTGGCTTAAGAGTTTAGTTACAACTGATCACCCTATGTCTCCAAATTCCATGACAAGGTGCTTTATCCCTTTTCTTAACTAAGACCTTAATACTGCAGTTACCTTCAGACAGACAAGAACACTGATGGTTACACAGTGGACTCTTCTACAGATTCACATACAAGGTTGTGGTAAAACCAATCATACCACAAGCACTGTATAATTTGGTTTTCATCTTTCCACAACTATGAATGCTGCATATTAAGTTGCACTTCTTTCTGCATTAAGCAAAATTCAAAGCTCAATGTTTCAGTCCTAGCTGATTCTCTTAACAGAGCTCACCCTTTAACTATTCAAGAAGCACATGCAGACAAGATTTATATCAAGATCATGACTTGACGATAATTCTCAATGCTCTCTCAGTAACTATATATCTGTGTATATGACAGTAAGATCTAAGATAAGATGTGCTTCAGTTTACTAATTAGGACATGACTTACTAGCTCAGAAGCCAATGAATTTTCATTGCTAGAATCATTGTCTTATGTACACAAAGCTTTATTATACCTCATTAAATATCCTGCAATTTGGAATGCCTCACTATCCTTGACTCCTGTCCATGTCTATGCACTTTGTGTGTGAATGGTAGCACAGAATTTTAACCCCACACTATACTGAGTGCTATGCTCTTCCCTAATTGTTAACTAACTCAACTCCGATCCCTGCAGAACTTGCAGCAGCTCTCCATTGTTAACTTCCTAATAAAATTTAAAAACTAAAAAAAAAAATTTCCCATTAGTAGATAGAACAGTAGACAAGACATTCTTTGATTAACACACACAATATACCTGACAAGGCTGAAGTTCTTAAACAAGCAGCACATACAAAGAGTTACTATAATATTCTAACTCTGCATTAAAACTGCCAGAGTTCAGAGAATTTGACACTTTAATCAATGTAATATGTCTAAAACATATTTTACTATTATAAAATCATAACACTATTAACTCAGAAAGCTCTGCAAGGCACTATGTTACATGAGGTCCTGTCCTTAGGTTAAAGATATTCTCTCCAAGCAGGGAGTCAGACAAGGCTTTAATGTGAGGGTTCTCCATTCTGGTACTAAAAAAAATAAAGTAAAAGTCTGCCTGCATATTTCAGGCAGATAACACTAACAACTATGCAAGCTCCTGATGAGATCTAAGAACTAAAAGCAAATGTCTTGCATCTTGACCCCATCACCATGAAAAATAAATTAAGCTTTTCTATTGTCTTCAGTACACAGTGAAACAAACTCCCACTCACTACTCAGAAAATACATTATTTTTTAAAACATATAATGAAATAAACAAAACAAAAAATCAGTATGTCAGATCTATCCCAGGTATAACACTAGTAAAGTCAGGATGTGCACAAGCTGGCTCACAGAGTGTTTGTCAAGACACCATCGTAACGGCACTGTGATTTATTGTTAGCCTTTCCCTTCTGGAGGTCTGTGGTCAAATGTCAGTAAAGTTCCAACAGATGCTCAAAACAAGAGATATGGCCACACATCTCAACCGAATCAGCCAGCCAGCATAGCTGCTGGCCTCCACTTCATACTGGTTAAATGCTTGGAAGATAAGGGCACTATTCCCAGGTCTGAAGGGAGAGTTACTGAACAGGCTGTATCAGCACTTCTGTGGAACTGTGGCATGAACCAGGGGAAATAAGTAACTTACTCACTGGCAGAAGCTGTACAGTCATCACCAATGCCCTCCCTCCTTATTAATACACCCACCCACCCATCACAGTCTAACACGGACCTTGTTCTAAAAGATACATGGTATACTGGTGATGATTTAAAGAGAATATAACTATATTCCCAACTCTGATTCCTGCAGTGCAAGTGTCATTGCTTCCATCAAAGAAAGACTGAATTAGCATCAAGTCCTTACTGCAAAACAAAGTCATCTGTGTAGCAGGATATGCAACCTACAGGAAAAAGGAAAAGTATAAAACTTGAAAATAGCTACTTCACACGTGGCTGTGGTGTATTCATAGCCCTGTAACAAGAGAGGTTGTTCAGCTGAATCCTTTCTATACTTTCCACCACCATGTGTAGTGCCAGTGTCTACCTGACATCAAATAGCCTGGGTCAGAAGCAAGCCTCTGTGCTCAGCACCAACCTGTTTGCCACTTTAATCACCCACTGAACTTTTCAGTAACATCCAAGTTTCTTTATAAGTAGAGGCATCAATCTTTCCATTAACACACCAATAGTTTTGCTAGAAAAATGATCCACCTCATACTGAAATATTCAAAGCAAAACTTGTTTTGTCAGTTAAGTTAAGGATACATTAAGTTCTCCCAAAAAGACGTACAACATGAGTTTCTAGTAGGTTCATTGCTTTGATATTATAAGCCACATTTTCAACTTGGTAAATTACTCCACAAAAAAATGAGTTTGGTAATAAATACAGCATGCTCTAATCACATACATATTCACGTATCATGCCCCAGTTCTCTTACAGTGTGTAACAGCTAAAATTAATTTACAAGTCTGACATAAAACCCATGGAATTCAATAGAAAGATTCCCACCGACAAAGTTTCAGAGCTCCACGCTTAAAATAATAAACTTCTAAAATAAATAGCAGAACACTTCATGCTGGCAAGCAACAAAATTCTATCAATCCTGTAGCCTTTGTTTAAGGAACAGGTTACTCTCAAGAGTAAGTCATGCTGTATCAGGCTCCCAACAGCAGATGTACAGTGGTGGGTGCCATCAGGAAAGCTCCAGTCACACACAAAAGTACTGCACACTGCTACTAATGAGAGGCAAATTATTGCTAATTCAACTTCAAGAAATGTAACGCATAAGCAAACCTACATCAAAACATGACATCTTTTCACTCTTTGGCAGCAGGATGCGAGCTATTTCCACAGAGAGGGTATCAGTTAACTCAGTAACTTTAGTGTTTTTTCTCTCTAAAAAACTGATACTGCAGTTTCCTCTTTTTACGCAGCACAGTATTTTCTGAGTTTTATTTTCCTTATAAGAAGCACATTTATAGCAGAAACTGATTAAAATTTAAGCTGAGTCTCCATTTAGCCTACAAACACCTTGGCTCAAGGAGAGGTGCTGTTGCATTTGTTCTGTAAGAGCCCTCACACCTCCAGCAGTACACATAGTGCTAGTCAGCAGTTTTACTTCTCTTCATAACCTCAGCAGGAAGCAAAGAGCACATATGAAAGCCTTCTGATAGTTTCCTTTCACACAAAAGTCAAAGCGCAGAGTAAAACAAAGGACTTCTTAAAATAGAAAGTTTACAATAAATTGCTTAGAATAAAAACCACCCCAGATTGCAAATGCTGAAAGCACATTAATTTGTATAGAGGCACTTATACCCCACATATTTGTGTCATAGTTAAGCTGTCAAGTATTATTCTAGGTTGCATAAATGTTCTCTTTAAAATGTTTTACCATGGGTATTTTCTCTTCTAATTGCAGCAATCTTTCTATCCCAAATACTTCTGTGCTCATTACCCAGAACATTTAGGTGCGATCACAGCAAAAGATCGTTATCATGTTTTATTTGGTTAGAGCCTTTACAATGGAATACGTATGTTTCCAATTAACAAGCATCAAGCCAAATTTAGCTCTCACATCCCATTTTCTGTCATTCCACAGGTCGAGGACACCCATTTCAGAAAAACGTCGGAGAACTCTGAATTTATTTTTTTTTAAGCTTTATAAACCTTATAAATGAAAGCTGACATGTCATACAAGAAAAAATACCAAGCTCAAACCTTTGAGCATAGAAAATGAAAGGAATTATGAAAGGAAATGTTATCACCTCATCCGTAATTCCTTCAGCTGTGCCTGTGGACCAAAGGCAGCTTCAGACTGAAGTAACTTCCCGCATAACCTCATGACAGCTTAAAATATGCATGAAGCCCAGATGATTAATGCACATACCATATCCTGTAAAGCAGACTACAGCTACACATCAGATTTCCGATAGCATTTTATATTGCCACTGCTTCAACTTTAGCTTAAGAGTTTGTCAGAAACCTGCAAATACTCTAACTCCATTCCTCATGTCTTCACATACAGTCCAAGTTCCGCTCTAGACAATTGCACCCCACTTGCACACATTGCTTCCCCGGGAGCACGCATGAGCGAACAAGACCAGAACTGAGGGTAAATGGAGCCATCAGCAGCGTATGGAAGCTCTCATTTCAACAGCAATAGCTAGGTCGTTTGCAAACACGCTTTCCAATCAGGAACTGCAATTTCAGGTAGACAGCATAGTACTCTTCAGAACGAGGTTTGACATGCAGAGGAATACCTTCTCCTCTCAGACCTGATTCAGAGTCCAGTTAAGCCCAAAGAAGATGGCACAGGCCTGTACTGAGTCTGGCAAGTTCTGCCTACATAGTTAAAATATATTATTTTATTCCTTTATTTACAAATGCATCAAAAGATGTTAGTTTTTGCTACTCATCACTTAAGATCAAAACCCCGCCACTGTTGCTGCTCAAATGACAGTCTTATAAGTACTGCCATAACAGCAGAAGTGCCCTGCAAAATAATCACACAGATGTGTAATCAAACATCTACTGGCTAGATATACTCCACATTTTAAAACAAAATAAGTTCCACCAACATGATATAGCAAACTTACTATGGGATTTTGGGATAAGAACCAAAAATAGCATCCTTTCATATTGCTCATCAGAGTTTAGGGCCAGGTTTCCATGCTGCTTCCTAACTCATGTTTTCACATCTTCCTTATAACAGAGGCAAAATATCAGGATTTTCATTGCAGCTAACTGCAGAGTTCCCCACCTATATTCCATTGGCAGGTTCACGTATACAGGTATACACAGAACATGCAAATTAAGATTTACACATTACTTTCACAACAATGAGTGATAATGGTCAGCAGTTTTACCACTTCCATATTAGATGTTCTTCTCCACAACTTTACAGTAGCTGACAAAATCAAAACACAAAAACCCAAAATGCCTTGCTGTGAAGACTTCCCTGAAGTTTAAGGCCCCTTCCCCAGAGCAAAGGTGTCAAGAGTTTTACTGCTGACCAAGGTCAGACAAATGTCAGAATTAAGCCTCACGCTTGCATCAAGTTATATAAATATGAAAGAAGAGAAGTTTGACAATTTACTGGTGAGAGAAGTCCTCTGCAAAAGTGTTTATACAAAGTGTAGGACAGGCAAAGCTCTGATTAAAGTCAATAAACAGATTCCCAAATCACCAGCTGCCCCCTCCAGCATCTTGTGGCCAGAGTCCAAATTGTAAATAGTCGAAATATTCAGCACAAAGGACGCCAGTCAACTCAGGTTTAATATAACAATTGTTTTCACTGCATTGTTAATAGAGCTGAGTTCTTAACAAGACTATTTGGACACAAAAAATGCATTGTTAATAGAGCTGAGTTCTTAACAAAAGACACAAAAAAACACAAAAACCCCAAAAATATCAGAAAAACACCAAGATCTTTGTCTCTGCATGAGTTTTTAAGAACATATACTTAAAACCTTAGATCACCTTTCTACATAACCAGTGACTGGATTGATGATCATCACGAGTGGAAATTAGAAGCCACTTTTAGGAAGTCTGGTTCCATATTTCACACCACCTAAAGCCAGGTTACTTTTAAACAGAAAGAAGCGAATGGAGAAAGAAATACATTATTTAACGGAAGTTTCATAAGACCAACTTTCATAACTTATGTATTACGCATCTTCACACAGCTGTCATACACTCATCTTATTAGTCATTTTAAAATTATCAGAAAGAGAAGTCTCTAAACTTACCACTTCGGGGTTTGTCAGCCCTGTCAAGTATACACATTTACTTAAAGTAATCTGGACTTGCCCCTACAGAGCAAGCTATCTTATCTCAAGGCATTCTGTAAGTTAATCACAGCGGGGAAATGGCCCAATGTGAGAGAGCAATGTGAGAAATGACGAGGACAGCACTGAGCTCACTGTCTCCTCCAGCAACAAGTGGTCAGTTCCACCGATGTCAACACAACTTCTCACAGCTGCTTATAAAATGGAAATACATGAACTGCATCCACCACAATTTATTAAGGCAAAATCATCACTTTCCACAGAGCTTGACTTCAAATCTAAGAGCTAAGGTCTAAGAAATGAGTTTTCAACTACGACACTAATTTTCTTCATGAAAATGTCTCAAAGCACCAAGAAGAAACAAAATTAAACACACTACATAAATTCTGCTAAGTCTATAAAATGTTATTTCTACAGCATAATAGGATGTTCAAACTTTGGTTTTAATCATTTCATTAGCTGTATTTCATTCATTTCAATACTGTTGTAACCACTTGTCTTTCAAATATTACAAAATACTTAAATTGAGACTATCTTAAGTCAGTGAGGATACACAGCCCTTAAAAGCTAGGTATGTTTATTGGATATTTTTCTAAAACGCAGCAATAACACCACAAAAAAAACCCCACCCTTAAGATCTTCCTTAATGTTTAACTTGTTATAATTAAACACATGCAAACTCAAGGCTTTGAAAAGCATTAGGAGCTATCAAAGTCATTTATATTGAGCCTAGCTGTTCATTTGGAGTCTTTTCCAAATCTTATGGAAAAGGATATAGTAAGAAGCCTTCCATCAATAAACAGGAATTTTTCAAATAGTTAAAGCTACAGACAGGTTAGCTTAGGAAAGTGGAAATTAAATTGGAGACATTCACCTCCATTCTGCTGACTCAGAGTCAGGACAAGCAACATATGCAATTTCTCTCCGACGTAAACAGAAATCTACGCAGTGACAAACAGCTTACATCTACCAACCCCAGAGCAGGATCAAGGCCACAAGCCACTTCTTGATACCTGACACTCAAGATAGACTTTTCCTCTACTTTTTTAATCCACCCAACATCTGCTGGATGGACAGACAGGTATACACCGGTTAACTCAATTGCTAAAGGAATAATGCTGATACCAGACTTGTTGCCTTTCATTTCACATAAAACATTATTCCTTTTCCAGAAATAATTGAAATATCACTGAAACTACCTTAGTAATTTTCAGAGTGAGTTTTCACAAAAGGTATTGACCCACCATTCATTCCATTGTATATACTTCTGTGGTGAGGTGACAGGTCATCTGTTACTTGTCTCCTGAGGGTACCTTCTCTGCTGCCTCCACTGAGGTGTTTGAGATGCTCTGGGCTCCCTCCATAGTGTTGTTTGAGATGCTCAGGGCTCGTACCCCTCACTTTGTGGAGATGTTCTGTACTTCCACTCGGCGTGTGCTTTTGAAGGTGATCTGGGCTGCTACTGCTGTGCTTTTGATGCTCAGGGCTGCTACCAGGCCTCTGCTTTTGAAAATGTTCAGGGCTACTACTCAAAACATGCTTTGGAAGAGTTTCTGGGCTGCTGCTGCTGTGCTTTTGTTGTTCAGGTGCTTTGACAATGGTTTTGTGATGTTCCGGACTTGGTCCTTTCAGGTGGTGATCAGGACTGCCAGAACTCCTAGGCTTCTGGAGGTGCTCTGGGCTGATACTCCTGTGTTTCTGATGCTCAGGGCTTCCTTCACCCCGAGTTTTTTGAAGATGTTCCGGACTAGTACTTGGATGATGTTTATGATGGTCTGGACTGTCTGTACTTCCCGTGCTAGAAGTACTACTCCCGTCACCGACATCTCGGATGTAAGTGCTCGTCGTGGTCAACTGGCACAAGCTGATTTGGCTGTCGATAGAGCTCCGGCTGCCGGCTCCACCACTTTTCTCCTCATCCAGCAACACACACAATTCTTTCAGCTCCAGGTTTTCCTTAACCACTTCTTCCTGCCTCACTTCCAGTTCTTTCAGCTTCAGTAAGTATAAGGCAACCTCTTTGTGCATAACACTAGCGCTGTATCTGCCCAGTCTCTGCCATTCGCGGGACACTTTCTTGCCCTTCTGCCTGTCATCATCCAGAAAGCAGCAGAGGTCTCGCAGTTCTTGGTTATCTTCTTGCAGCTTCTGGTTGATATCCTTTAAAAGAAAGACAATCATGACAGAGAAGTGTCTAAAAGAATTAGCATTATACTACTACCATGGCTATAAATCCATCATCTAAGCACTCAAGTGAGGCATAAATAATTGTGTGTGTAGATCTGGCATATTATAAAAGCATCATGCTTCAAGCAAAGCAAGCTGCTGCCCAGTATGAAGTAACTATAATGTGGAGATAATCTTGAAGGGTTCAAAGACTAACTTCTGATACAGCATAAAAGTTTCATGTGCTTAATTAATTTTCTTGCTAAATATCAGAATAAATCGCCCCAAACTGGGCAAAGATCATAAACTCTCTCATGGTGATCTCACTCCCTTGAGAAATATTCACCTGAGAGTCATTGCTGAAAAGAACTGCAAGGTATATTAGTAATCTCACTTAAATAATTAATTATTAACATTTATACTCTCTATTCCCTAAAAGATATTCACATATAAAGATGAACTTTTTACAGAGTTAAAATATTTGGGTTTTGTTTAATTTTGTTTCAGATTTGCATAAAAGAATCTTGTCAGTCATCAATTAATCAGTATTGCTTCAACCACACTGAAGTTAAATAATCTGCTTTACCAGATTTTTTGCTCCTAACAAAATGAAGTACGATTCCATACCCTTAAGTGAGGAACAGTCTGAAACAAAAATGTTCAAGCTATTACTATAGCAGAATAATATGCCAAAGAAAATATTTTCAGTATTTCATCCTCCTAGTTTTACTGAACTGACTTGTGACCATATTTACCTTTCTCCCATCTAAATATTCATTCCTTCTTACATATGATGATAGAAGTAGAGATTAGCCATAATTCTTAAAAATTTAGCCTTATGAAAAGGCCATTTTATCACTGTTTCTTAAGAGAAGCTTTTGTAACTCCATTAGATTTGTGTGCATGCATGCTTTTGATCTTTGTCTCAAATTAACTTTGAACTTGACCAATTTCAACCAATTCAACCAATTCAATCAAATTAACTTTGAACTTGACCAATTTCAACCCATGTCTGACAAAAGATAAATCTCAATAAGCCTACAAGGTAAAAATCTGTGCTGGTGAGAAATATTTGAAGTGACCCCATGGTGGAATAAAACAAGTTGTGGAAGGCCACAACTCATCAATCAGAAGCAGTAGGCACCCATCCACCAAAACCAGGCACGGCTGGTCATTGTTACTCATGGACCAGTTATTTCTCACAGGACAAAGGAGGTAGATGTTCAGATACCACAAAGGACTCAAAACCTCATCCTTCCAAATTTCTTTTAGAAGTTCCAGCTGACGCATCTGAACAAAAGGCGGAAGTTAAACATCACTTAAGAATTTCAAAATTGAGAGAGGAATTTGTCACTCCTTCCTACACATCTTAGTGTGTTTTGTTACTTATCTAGAAGATGCATAAATCCCCATGATGTCACATCACCTTTGCACATAACTGGGGGAGAGAGACTATTGAGAGACTATTGTTGTTTCTTAACTTACATTTAAAATCTTGTCATTTAACTTGTATTTTAAATGTAAGCTTTATTTTTACTAAAGTACTATCATCAATGACAGTACTCCCAAGACACCATATATTGTCAAAAAAATGGATGGGGGACACACACAGTCATAATCTGCAGAACAGAAGAACTTGGGAGACAGGAACAGACCTCCCCCATGAGTTATTTATTCTATGCCACACTATTATCAAAGACACTTTCACAATAATTCAGCTGTTTAAAGCCATTCTACAAGTCAAGAACTCTCTTCTAATGTACTCTCACATAACAATTCAAAACCCCACACTGTGTCTGTCTCTCCTCTCCTTCCCTCCAACATTACCTCACTGAAGGAATTTCCTAAAAAAAAAAAACCGATGTCCTTTCCCAAAGCCACAGGACAGAAAACGTTTTGTATTTATGCCTACTTTAAGATAACCTTCTAGGTCTATAATACACATGTAGATGTTACATCAGGGTAATTATCTGTCAGCAGTCACACTATCTTCCCAGTCCTCAGAACTGGGAAGGAAACAGGGACTTCACTTCTCATCCAAAAAAAGAGTTAACTCAAGAAGGGCTAAGTCATTACAGACTTGGTCTGCCTCTCCCTGTAGTTAGTCTACAGAAGCATACAATCAGAAATGGTTTGATCAGAGATGTGTTATCAGATATTTCTTTCAGACAATAAACTAGGGTTCTGATCATGAACCTGATCAATCATGAATGTGAAACTGAGCCCAAGGGTCTGCCATCGCCTGCCATACACTGCACTGCATCCTGGAACGACCAGCTCTATCCAGCAGCCTACCAGACTGCCTGACAGAGAAGCAAATCATCTTAAAATAGTGACAGAAATCAGCATAAGCTACACAAAGCCGTTTGAATGTCTACAGCTCTACACACTATTCTTACAGGTGCACTTCAGACAAGATCATTTAACCTTACTAAAAACCAATGAAGTCTAACACCAAAGTGACAACACCTAAGTGTTTTCATCAACCCAAAGCATACTGGGGCAGAGCGTACAACAGCTGTGCCTCACAGCCCGCCAAATAGTTGGTCATCTCTTAACCGGACACTCGATTTTTAAGCGGTATCAAACGCTATTCACTCCAGTGCTTGTTCACTCCTCATGAGGTTCTCGGTCACGGCTCCTCCCGGACCATACACCTGATGAGATCGCTGCCGGCGGGGCGGGCGGGGGACGCGGAGACACGGCAGAAACTTCAGGGGTCCCACCCTGCCCACCCCGCTACCTTCAAGCCGCGGATCTCGCCGAGGTGGAGCTGGAGGCGGCGGTTCACCTCTCGGATGAGGTTGCTGTGGTCCAGCATCGCGCTCATCTTCTCCGCCTCGGCGCGGCGGAGGCTGCGGATCAGCTCCTCCTTGCTCCACTTGAGCAGCTCCTCGTCCGACACCTTGGACAAGTCCTCGGCCGGCGCCGCCCCGCAACTTTCCGCCGCCACTTTCGACATGGTGGCGGCCCGGCAGCCCGGGGGGACCCCGCCGCCGAGGGGCTACGGCGCCCCCGGGGCCGCCCCACCGCCGCGGGAGGAGAAGGGCGAGCGCGGAGCCCGCGGCGGCTCCTGCGGGAGGGCGGGAGTGCCCCCGGCTCCAGCGCCGGCTG
>NW_015090786.1:3259113-3306621 GCF_001431845.1 Calidris pugnax | reverse complement strand
CGGGCGCTGTCCGCACGCCCCGTCCCGGCCCCATCCCTCCGGTGGAGCGGTTAGGTGTATGACGTCACCGGCGGCGGGAGCTGCCGCCAGCCGGAGCCCGGCACGGCTCCTCGCTGCGGCCCCCGCCCCGGCTGAGGGTGGCGGGACCCGGGGTCGGGGTAGTCGGTTAACCCTCCCCTGGGAGCGCCCGGCGGCGGGGCCGTGACAGGCGGGCAGGGATACACCCGCCTCCCCGGTGATCTGAGACTGAACCTCCGTGACCCGCTCCGCCAGGCGATACGGCACATCCCAGCGGCAGAGCTGGCACGATTAGGGCACTAATTGGTTGGATTCCCACCTGTAAATTACCCATTTCCCCCTGAACAATCCCCTGCAGCCAGGGGAAGGTGCCTCAGTTAATAGGCCCTTACTACTGCCAGTTTTGCAATTTTATAATCACTCAGCATCAAAGAACATTTCTGACTCCTGAGGGGAAATGTGAATTACCAGCACAGGCAGGGCTGGCTCTGCAGAAGGCAGCGCGAGGAGCCGTGCCCATCCCATCCCACCATCACTGCCCCAGCCATCTCCCTGGGCACTCCCTGCTGGAAGACCGGCCGATGCCACAGCACCAGACTAGCCAGGGATTATTTCCTCTCTTGTCCTATTTAAAAGATGCCACAAGAATGGTTAAATCAAACGCTAATCTTTGTTCTTATTCCTAATCTTCTCCTTGAACTACCAGCTGTCACTTGATCAGAATAAAAGTTTTCCTGCTCCTGGCCCTCTCGGGCTACACTTTGCATTTTCCCCATGGCAAAGTCCTGCAAGTTTTCCCTTTCCGAGCACTATTCAGAGATGTTCTTCCATCTGATCCATTTGTCAGGTACCTCCACTTCCCCAGCAACATGCTGGGCTCCACCTCTGGAACCCCTCTGGTTCCACCCAGCTGTGTCCCAGGACAACCCGGCAAGGGCAGCCCCAGAAGCCCATAGCGGCTTCCTCCCATAACAGTCACTTGCTAAAGTCCTGGCAGAAGAATCACATTTGAGCTGCCACCACAGGTGCAGGCTGCTCCTCGGGACACTGGAGAATGTCCCCCCCCCAGCCCCTACCACGGGTGGTACCCGAGTGCAAATGGGCATGTCTGCTGAGCTGAGATACGAACCCTGAATTCCACCACTCTCAACACAAGCTTCAACAAAGCATGGAGCTTTGCCACCATGAAATCCCATTTCCTGATCAGCGCTAAGTATTGTGTGAAAATTTTATTTTCGCTGAAGACTCTCCTATCAGTCTCTTAAATCCTCTGAAAATTTTTCCACTGTAAAGAACAAAGCTTTAGATAAAAGCATCTGACCAGCCACAGCAAAAATACAGTAAAAGGCCATGAAAAGGAGCTGTCATCTTTTATGCCCAAATATATTCCATTTTAATGCAACTAAAAAGAACAGCTTGGGGAAAAGGAAGCAATAAATAAAGGCTTTTCTTATTCTTCCAATTCAGCAGTGTATTAGTTGAAAGGTCGTATGATGTTAGATTTTTTAAAGTTGTATTTCTTTCCACGAAATAAACAGTTGAAATGTTTATTGAAAAATGCCTGAAAATTTTTAATCGAAAAGCTTCAAGACTGTCCACTTGCCTCAACCCAACGTTAATGGCACTTGTCAGGAGGAGCATCTGAAAGCTTTTGATCCCGGGGTGCCATGGAAAGCACGGATCCGAGACGAACAGCTTCAGGGAACACCGCGTTCTCCACCAATATGAAACGCCTCCACACTTGTGGCTTCAGAAGGCACAGCTTTATTGTATAGACACACATGTGAAAGAAGAATTCATAAAATATGGCCATTAGAAACAGTTTAATAAAGTCAAACTTCAAAAGTTTGGGACAAATGTAGCTCTAATAATGGAACCAAAAATGTATCAAGTGAAACTAATCTGGAACGTTTCCATAAGGAGAGGATCTAATTTCACATTCACTCAAGCTTGTGTAACAAGATCAAAACGCGAGTGGGAAGTGCTACATAATTATTCCCATCTCCTGGCAATTTTAAAACTTTTCTTTCAGATAGTCCACCTTCTTGCTCAAATGCCAAGTTTGTCCCTGTGCCTGGGTTGTTGTCATCAGCGCTGATGACAACAATTGCCCTGAAACAAACACTTTATTGTTCAATGAAAGCTGGCTTTTTTTGCAATACTTCCTTACTCCCCTTAGCAAATCTCATTCCCAGGCTGACAAGGAGAGAGGCTGGGCAAATGAGCGGGGGGGCTGCGGTGCTGGGATGGCTCCAGCCCTTGCCCAGTGGCTAGGGGAATGGCAGAACCCCTTCTTTTCAGTTCTCTGACACCACACGCCAAATGCTAGCAGCGGTGTGGACCCGCATCCAGGTAAATCTCCATAACTGGCCATGGTTTGCCAACTCGGCAGCATTTTTGCTGCTGTGTCCTGCTGACCCCTGGATATGCAGATACGCAGCCACTGCCACCAGCAAATTCTCCTGCAAGTTCTCCTGCTAGCACCGCCTTCTCATTGCCGCTTGCGGGCTATCTAGTGCTTTAAGTCTCCGATTGCTGGGTGGAGTCTCTAAGCATTATTACAAACAATAATAATGATCTAATGATTTTAAAAACACTTTTGGACATTTCTAATGAGGCCCTAAAGCTGTTCAATAGCCATCTGCCAAAAATGTGTCACAGCAAATGAATATTTTCATAGCCGTCATTTTACACAAAGATGGCTGAACTGTTTTTGTTCAGACTTTCCAAAAATACTTTTTTGAGAAGGGTTCAGACTTGAAAAATGTCATTCCCAAATTGGAAGGAAGTGGAAAAAGCTTTAAAAATGAAAAGTTCAAGTAATTTTAGGTATAGTTGCTTCTAGATATTCTACCCATCATTCGTGTGTCTGTAGCTGACACTCAACACAGCATCATGCACACTGGCTGCTCTCTAATCCTGGCCCATCAGTTCTCTGCTGGTTTATCACCCATCCCTAGGCAGAGCTCCAGACCTTCCCATTGCTAACAAAAAAAAGATGACTCCCCCTCCTTGCTTTCCCTTCTTGTCCTTCCTAAAGAGCCTCTATCCATTCACAGCAGCACCCCAAGTCATGTGAACTATCCCACCATGCCTCCACGATCCCAATGAGATTATGGTCCTGCAACTCCAAACAGACCTCTAATTCTTTCTGTTTGTTCCCCATGCTCAGAGACATCCAGTTGTGCTGATTTTCCAGGAAAAGCGATAATGCTTCTGCTGCAATGCTGTCCTCTCTTGGTACCTCCTCACTTAGGTGGACACCCTTCAGTCCTGTGTGTAATTTCTGATGTCTCTCTTGTCCACATCACCCCGCATCCCTTCCTTACGATCTGCTCTGTTATTTCCTCACTTGTCTGTATGTCATCAGCTCTCTCCTATCCATTCCTAGGGAAAAGTTCTCCTCACCAGGTTTTCCAGCATGATGGCAAAAATGCTTTTTCCTGATTTGGTCAGGTGGATCCCATCGCTTCCTAACTGTCCTTGACGTTCAAAGAGAGTTCCATGGTCATAAAAGCCAAATCCCTGTTGTCAACACCAGCTGTGCAAGCACTCATTGACCACAGGATCCATCCAATCACCCTCAAGCCCTTTCACCACTGTAGGAGTCTTTATTTTCCAACCTGACAAGCATAAACACTGGCTTCCCCTCCTTTATTCACTAAACCAGTATGTTAGACTAATGCATGCACATGAGAATATTTTACAATGCAATGTAGAATAACTTTTCCTAACAGAGCCTCATACGGTGTTCACAGAGTATTACCACATATAAAAATTAATAGACTGATACTAGGCAGTCCATATAATATTTTCTTCTTCATTGCACACCCACTTCCATCACACAAGGGAGATCAGGGATAATGCCATCTAGCTACAGCTGGCCAGAAACAAAATTCTTCATTACAGACACCTTCTGTCATTTACAGACAGAATCCTCGTCTTTTGCTCCTGACTTTCCAATAGATGAGAGTTAACAGCCAACTTTGAACAAATTCAAACTGCAGTACTTTCAAAACCCAATGTGAATGACACTCACATTCTCTGGTTTAAACCCATTGCTTAGGCATGACTTTTTTTATATTGTATCTCTTTATGAATCTGTAACGGCTATAGATACACCAGCACATTTCTCAGCTTCCAATGAGATTAAAGACAGTATGTTACATGAAAGGGAAAGTGACACAAAATACTGGTTGGTTTTTCAAAGCTCCTGTGCCCATGTACCCTTGGCATTTCAGAACGCCTCTCACCATTCCCTACTTGTGAACTCCCTCCCAGACAGCACTGGTCACCAAGCTCTGCACCGCAGCAAAGCCAACACACCAGTAACAGCTGTGGAAAGTGAAAAAGGAGTGGAAACAGCAGAGACTGCGTGCCCCTAGGACAAGGCTGGCTCTGTGAGGGCCCACTGTGCAGTTCTTAAACCCTCTTGCTGATGATTCAGCTTTATTGTAACCTAGATGACAAACAATTCCACAAATATAATTTCCAGTGCAATAAGCAATTTTTTTAAACTAGGCAACATGCAGTTTTCTCACTCCAGGGATATTTTTTGAGAGAGAAAACGGTTCATGTATTCCCTACACAAGAAAATGTAGAAGAAATCTAGAAAAAATGTTTTCAAATTAACAATCTGGAGAAGGGAAAGAAGCTCAGCTTGAGTTAGTCATTGGGCTTTTTAAAACTTCAGAAGTTTCAACTTTAAGCCCTTTAATTAGTTACCTATGATAAATAGCTTCTATTTATTCTGTAAGGAAAAAAAAACACCACCAAACAAATATAACCTTTTTTTCTTCTTGAAATTGTTTAAAAGCTTATCTCCTGTTTTCAAAACTAAGAATTTCTCACCAAACAAAGTTTGCTATGAACTTCCTCCTACTGCCACCTCCACATTTCTCATGATCTAGCTACCATGCAGTGTGTGGTGAGCTGGATCAGCTTCATGAGTCAATTAAAAAAAAATTTAAAAAATTTAAAAAAAAATTAAAATCAACCATCTAAAAATACCGACTGGTTTTCTAGTGGGTGATTGCACTGATCTGGCTCACAGTACTTATCTTGGATGCAAGGGAGGTAGAGTGAACACACAGCCCTAGGGATGGAGGTGGAGCAAGCCCATCCCTGTTGATGGCAGCCTGCATTTAGAGCCCGTTAAACACCCCGTGGCTTCAGGATAGCCATCAAAGATGCCCCAGGTGAGAGGAGTAGAGAGCAACCAGCACTTCCTGCTAACAGTTTATGTGGTGACTGTGACTCAACCAGGCTTGCAGATTTGACCTGGAGTCTAGAATAGAACGAGAAATCTTGAAAGGTCTTACATGGGCACTTCACTTTTTATTTCAATTGGAAAACTGATCGGAGACTTTTGCTGCCCTCCTCCAGGACAAATCCAGGATCCCCAGTTCATGGATTACTCACAGGAGACACCAGGACAAGGTACTGCCATTCAAACTGACTCGGAAATTGCTTTCACAGGTCTTGGCCAATCCTCCTAAACCATTTGTTAATTGCAGTGAGGTACATAGAAATGAACACGCTTCATAACTACTCAAGGTTAAGCAAGTGGTTAGATGACTGATCCTTAGAAACAAAGTGAAATTTAGAAACGGGAACCTTTCCAACTCAGCAGAAAACATACCTGAAACAATAACTTAAAGGCATCCAAAGCTGTTAGAATGAAATCATTAATTATAATGTTTTTATGGGGTTGATTTTATCGTGAAGAACTTGGCAACTTTTCTGCACAACTAACAGTTTGTTCTGGCGGGGATCCAACACAGATGCATAACCAGAGCATCTGTGGGTTTGTTTTAATTGTACTTCTGTTCATCGTTTGGGTAACACTGAACTTTGTTTTGTGTTCACATTTGATTAGTGAGTTAATAAGGGGCCAGATGCTTCTTTCCGCTATTGCTCATGGAAGTAAAGTAGATGACCATGTGACGGGAAGCGAGAAAAGGTGCATGCCCTACAGCATAATCCTTTGCTTCCCCCAACAATGTAAAAGTGGCAATTACTGGTACTGTATCTACAGGGATGAAGATGGAGATCTTCTGTCCTCCTCTAGCACACCAACATAACTGTAGTACAACATATTTAGTAATCACAGCATTGGAATGAGATTAAGGTAGGATAAATTGGGGCGGGGGGGTGGCGGAAAGAAAAAAGTTTAGGAAATTAAGCAGTACCATGCTAGGAAGACAGGCACCACTGTCTGGAAAGAGGAAGACAAAAAAATCCCTTGCCCTGATGGACACTGAATACTTTACATGAGCTTTTTTCTCCCTCCCCTTTTCCTGTCTGTGTCTTCTTTTCAAGTTCGAGTTCTGGTATCATGAATGAAAATTGACACAAATCGACTGGAGTAGTGAGTTCCTTGATAACTATACAAAAAAACAATACTCAGACTTCATGTCCATTCACATCACACCAAATACACGGTTCTGTCCCAAGAACAGTGATCCAAACCAGCTATCTAATGAAGGGAAGAGGAAAGCCTCTATACTTTATTATCATTTCCCTGAATCTACAACATAAAATACTGTATTTTCAAGCTAAAAGCTTCTTTTTTTAATCTGTCTTTTCAGTGGCATTATTGTAACTTGTTAATAAACCCTTTTTGTGAAAAATCGATTATTCATTGTATTTCTATAAAGCTATGTATGCTTAAGCAAAACTAATCTACAGCAAGAATATATGGGGCAGATCTCCAATGGTTTGTAATACAGTAGTTTTCATTTAGAATAATTTTCACTTATCCCAAAATGTTTAAGTCGGACAGCCCCCACCAATTCTGGCTAAATGGCTATATGAAGGCTTTTTATACCCATCTCCTTCATTGGTAGGATGGTATCTCGTGGTTTCAGTGAGTCTCCCCACTATTCAATTGTTCTCTCTGATAAGGTGGGCTTTTGTGAAATCATTATTTATCCATCACTTTCCCCTTTGCCAGAGGGACACTAGGGGTCTATCACTGATTATCTTGCTGTTTCACAGTGACAGTGTACACAGCGGAACTTGGTGCGAAACAATACTAGGATTTTCCAACTTATCTCGACTTCTCATTCTGAGGTGTTCATGTCTTTACTAGGATTACCTAAAGAGAAGCAAAATTATATTCTTTTGAATATTTCCCTAGACTCACTTTAAAGACTAGACTAGCTTAAAAATACAAACAAACCCATTCTTTCCAGCTAAGCATCGGTTCTTGAGAGCAAGATTAGAAACCAAGTAATGAAAACAAAGCGTAAAACCAAGAATCCAACACTGTTCATGTTCACTGTTCACTGACACATGTTCCGTATCAGTCTCATGTCCTCACTGCAACTCTGAATTCACCTACAGCACTTCTCAAAGCCAATGGCCAGACCAAAGCATTTAGATGCCATTTTTCACAGTGAGGCCTTGTTTGGGTTCAAGATTCAAGAACCAAGACAGTGACTCGGGAACAGTTCATTTCCTAACAGGTGTTTTTCAGAGTTAACCTGCAATGTTGCATTGCCAGCCCCAAACCCACGCTTCATCTAAGGGCTGCTTTGTTCTGTATAGCTCTTTCTGTAAGACAGAATTCCAAGACAAAAACCTTCCAACTTTTATCTAATAAGAAGCAGCAGGAGTAACACAACCTTTCTAGCAGATGTGGCTGTGATAACATTCCCTTCCTTTATACCAACTGCAGCTCTGATAATTCCTGTTCCTTCTCCTTATTCTTTACAACTGGGCTTTTTTTCCATTCCTTTTTAATTAAAAAAAAAACAAAACAGAAAAAAACCCAAACAAAACACTACCAAAAAACAACCTTCAATGCTTGGGCTTCTATGATGTAAATGATTCAGAGCTTATCTAATAGAAAGCGATACTTCCTATTGAATGCACTCACGGTGTTGCTACAGCAGTTTTAAAACTATTGCAATATTTTTTTAAAGTATATATCACTTATCTGATGAAACCCACAGTCTCCAACTCACTGGTAATTCTTCACAGTGATCTGGTGCAAGATGCTAATAATATGGATAAAGAAGACAGCATTCAGAGCCTGTTGGACTTACTCAAAATATAGATTGCTTCTCATTTTTTCCAGTGAAAGTGACACAGAAAAGCAGACACCTTTTATCTTTAAAAAAAAAAAGTTATTCTCAGATGATTTTTTATGAGAAAAAGCAGAAAAATTGTTGGAGAGGAAAGAAGAATTAATGATATGTCAGTGAAATTATCACAATGTCTAATGAAGTTGCAAGCTTAAGCTGGAACTAAAGCAGTTTTATACAGTCATTGTCTTTGCATCAGTTAGAAATTATATGAATGTAAAAGTAAACTGCCTGCTACTAGATACGCTTTTCACTTGCTCAAGCCTTATGCAGATACCATTGGCTCCAGCAATTCTAGCAATTAATTATCAATTCTGATAATGCTGTTTAGGATGAAATAGTGTGCTTAGTCACCTTGAGTTTATTTATTTATTTGTACTGCAATAGCACCTGAAACCTCTAGTGATGGAGTATGACCCCTTAGATTTGGAGCTATAGAACCCCAAAATGAGAAGACTGTCCGTAAAATACTACATAAAAAGACAATGCTCCTAGAATTTACAAGCTACACCTTTGACCTCTGGTTCCTCCAA
This sequence comes from Calidris pugnax, assembly GCF_001431845.1. Classification (NCBI taxonomy): domain Eukaryota; kingdom Metazoa; phylum Chordata; class Aves; order Charadriiformes; family Scolopacidae; genus Calidris; species Calidris pugnax. The sequence continues at coordinate 3,297,980 of NW_015090786.1, read as the reverse complement.
ACTGCAGGGGAAGGGGCAGAACTAGTTAAATAAGACTATAGATATAGTCTTATATATATATATACACTAATATATAGTCATTTTTCACTGTAACCCTACACAGATTCTGACTCTTTGAATGTGTTCAAATGATGTATTGGCTTTAAGCTATATTGTCAGTTCAGCAAAAAGTAATCAACCTCATATTTACCATTGTGTCATGCAATAATACTTTGAAATTCTTGACTGGTTTAGGTCTGCTGAAATATGCATATACATGTTAATACATGCAATACCACACTTGGAAGAAAGGTATAAAGTAATTGGAAAGGCATCTCACGAGGTTATTGAATGAACAGTGATCCCCACAGATCACCTTCCTCAGTAACTTTCATCTCCATGAACACACTCTTTAGTTATTCTGCTGATTCCTCTCGGCAGGAAAAATCCATTAAATATTTAATTAAGCTGTGTTCAATATATTAGGTAAGTGAACTACTCTATTTAGTGCTAGCTTAATGTTACATGCTGTATCATAGTGTTCTGCACGACAGTGTTACAACGACATACACATTATCGGAGATTTTATTCTATTTGCTTATGAACAGTAAAAACAAAATCAGGATTTCTAATCTAAGGGCACTCCTTTTAACTATTATTATTTAGTCAATTCAAGAGCAGATGCATGAACTCTGTGAAGCGCAGGTGCACTAACAGGTGGGCATCCGAGTGAGGGGGTGTTTTTGCTTGTTTGGGTTTTTAAGCGGAGCAGCAATTTATTGATAGAGAAAAATCCCTGTGTATGGCTTGCATAGCCACAGGCATGCCAGAGCATAGTGAGCTTTTTTAAATGAATGAAACAGAGGTAAAATGGAGAAGGGGGCAACTTGGCAATTCTGAGAAATAACATTTAACCTCAGTGCAGCACAAACCACTGCTTCAGAACTGCCAACACAATCTTGCCAGCCTCAGTCAATTTCCAGCAATTAGGGATGACATACACCGTAGCGTTTGGAATATACAGGGAGGGGAAAGGAAAGAGAATCAGATTGCTGGACGTTTTGTCACAGCTCATGTATGACAACTGCCAAGGGCAGATGCTTCTGAAGACAAACTGAGGCTGCAGTTGAAACAATTGCTTCCAACAAGGAAATATTAGAGGCCAAAAGTCCCCCCCCTTCAGTCGTCAGGGGACGAATATTTTCTCTGTAACATTAGAAAAACAATGTGCGCAAAGCAAGATCAATGCATAGGGAATTCTTGCAACTGCAGCACCATGTGAAATAAAAGAGGATCTAATCCAGAAACTTGATTTCTTAGGCTGACAAAGCAAACTTTCATCAAAGGTTAAATGAAAGATTTTAACTTCCTAGTATCTGAAGACAGGGACAATCAGGTTCAGTCCTACGAAGTCTGAAGAACTGGAGACAAAATGCCACTACATAAGACCCCAGAACCAACAAAGAGAAAGCTGCGATTAAAAAAAAGGGGACAAACCTCAATGTTTTTTTGTCATGAACTCAGTGCTATTGGAACAGACAGCTAATAGATGTTTTAGAATGCATCCCAAAACTCACTGGCTTCAATAGGTGACATTGCATTATTTGCAAGGAGTCCTGGATTGGTACCCTGCTCAATTTCCTATTAGCCTCATTCCTAATATCTTATTAGAAGCAGGCTGACATTTGCACAGAGAAAACGACAGAAAAATGTAGAAGAGGGAACAAGCTAACAAAAAAAATAGTTACCAAAAAAAAAAATCACATCAGCCACTTTTTTCTCTTGTCATCTAGAATCCCCTTACAGTTCCAGTAATGCGAATGGTAAGTAATTCCTTACATTGCCAAAAATGCAAAGATGATACAGAGAATTTTGCAAGTCAGCCATTTATCAGCAAATCCCAGCTGATTTAACTTTGATGTCTTTAACAATAAGAGAAATGTATTACTTTTCCACTGTAACGTTTTGGGGATGTTTTTGTGGCATTTTTAAGTGGAGGTTCTCATAAGTACTAAAACCAAAACATCCTGAAAAATGCAGAACACAGAGCCTTGTTGCAAGCAGACAGAGGAAGATTTGCCAGCTGCCCAATTACTGTTTTTGGAAATAAAGCAGGTTCTGGAACTAGACCATCTACAACTTCACACAAATCCAGAAAGCCCGTCATCTTGCAGGAGGATGGAGTGAAGCAGTTTGGACCAAATCAAAAGGAAAATCTCACAAAGGTTTTCTTCCAAGAGGATTAGAGGTTAGCTCAAAAGCAGCTATTTATAAATAAATAAGGCTGAATAGAAATAGTTATTTTCCATACATCCTTCTGAAGCATAGGTAAGAATGAAGGACAAGATCAGCAGCTTTTGTCATTGTTGCAGACAAAAAGAAAAAATTAAAAACTACAACCAGATACTGTTAAAGATACTACTGGTTTAAAGCCAACTCCCCTTTTTCAACGGGTGACAGAAATGTGCTGGCCCCAAAGAGAAATTGTGAATCATCTCATCGTTGTGCTATAATCCTCTTGTTTCCAGTCTTTCAGGGCCATAAATCACTGCTTAGCACTGTGACACATCCTTCTGTAGAAATACCATCACCTGGCCAGGCTGAATATGTCCTAACCTAGTCTTAGACAAAAATAATTTTAGGGGAGAGGGAAGCCATCAGATGCACATGTTCATGTAGGGCAAATATAAAAAGATTTATGTATCAATCTACATAAACCAACTAGTTGTCTTATTTGTATGGGACAGCACTATAGCTGCTCACTTCACCAGGTTTCTAAGGATAGCATTTGGCCTGAAATCATAGTCTCTAAATTTACATCTCAATAATCCAATTAAAATGTATGAGAACTAATTAAATGTGGTGGATAATGATAGTAACAATAGTACACAGTAATTCATCGCATTTTAGCGTTTTCTATCTTCAGTGCATTTTACAGGCATTAACTAATTAATAGATAACATGAATTTAAAAATCAATGCATGAGCATGGCATATGATTAGAATTAACATTTCAATTACTCTCCTTCTCTGACCACTACATTTACGAAATGCTCATTTCTTTGTACACAAATGTAATGATTAAAAAGAATTCTGTACAACTTATTAGAAAATAATTCTAGAGTTTCTGAACCACCCTATATATACCTAATGAGAAATCACAACTGCCCTCCTATTCTCCTCAAAATTCTGCCTTTAGTTGATTCCCACAAACCCCTGTTAATATAAACTCTTTTTCTTAACCTTTGCTCACACAGAGGGGATTCTGTGCAGTAACTTCAACCCTCCAGCAGCTATGCCACACCAAAACTAAGGGGAAGCTCCTCAGAAAAAGCCATTGGAGCTTCCAGAGCACTGAGACTGAAGTGTTCACGTGCAGACACAGAAGCTGGATTTGTGAATCTCCAGGTACCAAATCCCCATCCCTTCTTCCTATGTGGCAAATATTCTCACCTAAATCCTAGTGATTGCAACCTTCACTGACAGACCTTCAAAATCACCACTTCCAGTATCGCTGGAGTACAGAGCTTGCCATAGACTGAGACTGCTCTGGACCTGCTTTTAGCCTGAGCCCTCTGATTGCACCACAGCAGTTTAAATGTAATGCAAGTCTATCTGTGCAGGGACCAAACATGGAAGTCTTCCATTAGGAGGAATTGAGGCTTTCAGAAACAGCAAAACAAAGACACATTTTGGCAACTCATCTTCCCCTGCTGCCAATTTAAATCTTACAGTTTAAAACTGCTTCCTTTGAACATCTGTTGTTTTTGTGGCTAATGGATTGACCTTTTTGAGAAGGGAAAATTTTCTTCTGGTTTTTTGCAGGCCGCTGGTCTGCAGGGCTGTCAGACCTGAAGTGCCTAGGTAACTCACTGTTGTTGGGTTTTTTCAATAGTTTTCAAGGGGTTTCAGGTACTAAAACCCGAACCTAAACAAAAAATCCCCAAAGCCGTTAAGAGCCCATATACACTAGTTGTCATACACAGCCTCCTTCAGCTGACAGTGCAAATGCATTTGCCTTTTTTCCAATCAAGAATTTGCAGCGCAGGGTCTCCCTCCTGATGCTTTCGTATCACTGCCCTCTCTATCTGCAGAGAATTTAGTTTGCCCTCCTGCTGTTTCACACACTTTTTTAATGAAAATTAATTCATATTGCAGCTTTTTCCCTGCTAGATGTGCAGGCTGAGACTCTCTTTGCTCTGCTGTTCTCTGGCTTTCTTTACGGACAAATGCAAATTGTCCAGGTAGAGTTTCCTGTAAGAATCTCTTTTTCTCCTCATGCCCACATAATTGTCAGGCATTATATTTGAACTTGTCATTATATTTGAACTTGTAAGTGTGGAGGGACAGAAGCATTTATCCAGCCTGATACAATTACCTCTTTCAAATGACATTTCTGCTCACATCTTAACTCTTTAGGTGGCTGCAGAAGCCTCTGAGCAGCTGGTATCCATTCTAACTTGTCTTTTTGGGTGCTAGTTACATGTTTCCAATCAATGAAATCAATAACACACTTTTCATGTTTTCCCTATTACACAAATAAATATGGATCTAATGCCTCCAGCATACAGGTCAAGGTGACAAAGAAGTTCACGGATTTGACAGAGTTGGAAGGGACCTCTAGAGATCATCTAGTCCAACTCCCCTGAAAGCAGGGGAGTTGGACTAGATTGCAGGATTCCCCGGAGCACATTACCCAGGACTGCATCAAGGTGGGTCTTGAAAATCTCCAGAGAAGGGGACTCCAAGACCCCTCTCTGCAGCCTGTTCCAGTGCTCTGTCACCCTCACCATAAAGAAGTTCTTCTTCATATTTGAGTGGAACTTCCTATGTTTCAGCTTGTGCCTGTTGCTCCTCATCCTATTGCTGGAAACCACTGAAGTTCTTACTAATAATTCAATTATCAGATTTGTTTTGACCTAAGTTAATAATACACTAACAAACTTCTAGCAGGAAGGGCCAGCACTGATTTTAATCTTGGTCATGACATCATTTGTTTCTGACTAATAGGGCTGCAAATATTTGTTCTTGTGCTAATTAATATTTTTTATTATTTTTAAAAATTGAATATTTCTTTGATTTAGAGAGAAGCTAGCTGGTGAGATCTACATAGCAATATTCCAAGTTCATTGCGATTCACTCTCAGCTGAGAAAAAAGCTGTATAACTATGAAAATAAGTTTCAATTGATCACTTCAGAAAAGCATTTGTGGAAGAACAAACTGTGTTTATTCATTGTTAATAAAGTTTTCTGGACTCCGAATGGAAATTCTCATGGGCAATTTCACTACCAGGATGGTCCTAAACCCTTAGTACCATCCGTGAGGAAGATTTTGCAACAGCAATAGAGAGGCAAAGGGGCTGAAATAGGAAAAAAATCAATTTTCAGAAGAGCAAGCAAGTTTGTCCCATTTCAGTAGGCTTGTGAGAGCTGCTGGAGAATAAATGAGCACTGGAGAGGAATAATGCTCTGAGCCGAAGAGTTGATTTTAGACAAGATTCAGGCACTGGCCCAGAGCATGAGGAAATTTCCATTGCTGTTAGTACTGTACGTCATCTGGATAAATAAAGGCTTTCCTGAGCCATCCCCTTCCCATTGCCTTTCAGAAGTGCTGCACTTATAAAGCAGTAAAAACCTGAATACTGCAGGAAATGCAAAGTATTTCTCTTTTATAAAAACATTCTAAAGGAAAGAGGTATCATATGGAGAAATAGTTCATAAGAAATTACAGCCTCATAGCTATCCCATTTTGCTTTTCCATTTATGATTTCTACCCACCTGCTCTCCCACCCACACACCCCCAGCATTATTAATGCTTATGAAAGAGCATAAAGTTTTCATAATAATGTTTTTGTCCATTATCTACAGAATAATATAGTTCATTCAATACATTCCCTTGGAGGAAAAAAAAAAACACATTTTGGTCTGCTGTAACTAGATGCTCTTTCTCAGGACAATACATTGCACTCAACTACCTGATTTTCTTTTGATTTTTGTGAGGGTATAAAACAGTTCTGCCTGGAGACAGTGATTTTGATTGGGGTGATGCTCACCCACAGATGATGTCAGGTGTGCTGTTTGTTACATATCATCATCCTATACCATGTGTTACATGTAGAACAAAGAGATTATTTCTGATCCTAAAAGCTGATTCTGTTCATCTCATTACTGAAAACAGAGATGTGCTAAGGCTCAGGGTTTTGTACCCAAAACCTACTTCAACGATATACTTTGCTGCCATTTATTGTTTGTTTCTGGAAAGTTTGTTATTAGTCAGAAATTTGGTGATGTCACTAAATCATATACTTGGAAAACAATCTAAATAAGCATTTGCTTATGCTAAGTTTAGGGCTAGACTACAAATTTGAGAGTCATTTATGGAGCCAGGGATTTTGTCTGACAGTTATTTTGCCCTAATATCTACAAGCTTAATGTTAAGGTTAAAAGAGTAGGAGCATCTCAGGTAGGCAAGGATGTTCTGGCAGAAGAGAGGGGAGGCAGTCTTTGAAGCAGCCAGCATTCGGGCAGTTCAGGGCTCTCTAAATGGAAACCAAAGTTTCAATGTGCCCATGACAGCAAAACAACATCTAATGCTGAACACAAAAGCACTGGCACAGAGTGCTAGTGTCAGCCTATAACATTGGTGGCCATCTTCAGCATTACCTAAAGCTACTGAGCAGCATTCAAGGGTAAACAGTCCTCTGTTATTCTGCTTTATAGTGATCTAGTCCAGAAGGAGCCAGGCAGGGGCAACTATAGCAAGGCCTGTGGCAGAAAGAAGAGTTTGCAGACTCTGCCCCATCAAAACTGGAAGTACCTACACTGAGTTTAAGGCTGCCATCCAGGAATTCAGGGCTGTTAATACAACAAAACTAGCCTGTAGAATATTGCAACCTCTTCAACACAAGAGATGATACGATTCCCATAGCGTCCCCAGTACTTTTCATTCCTACATGCCTAATCTCCAAACAAAAGTCATATCAACATGCTTTTTCTTAGGGCTGCCCTCACCTAGTAGCCTTAAAAGCACAGGCAAACTAAGGAAATCCAGCTTGCATCTCGCAAGGAGCACTGGCTGACAGCTAGGTGTCTGCTGGCTAGGATATGGTACTGTTGCTCCCCAAACCCTCACACAACTGGAGCCAGGAATGCAGTTTAACGATTTATTGGGAGACAAGAGCGATCTCGTTTGCAAGAGTCCTCAGTGGGGACTTACCAAAGAGGGGACAGACTCCTAAATATCACTCCCCCAAAATGAAAGAAACGATTGTATAGCGGCCTCATCTGTTCATGAGAGGTACTGCACGAGAAGTGGAGAAATGCTCAGCAGTGGTCATTTCAGACAGCTCAGTGAATTTCACAGAATCACAGAATCTTCCAGGTTGGAAGGGACCTTAAAGATCATCTTGTCCAACCGTCAACCTAACTTTGACAAAGATAGACACCCGCACAACAAACAAAAAGCAACACCATCACTAAACCATACCTCCCTACATCAACCCGTCTTTTGAACACCTCCAGGTTATTTAGTGAACATTTATCTAAAAAAAAAAACCAACACAACCAAAAAAACAAAACAAAACAAAAAAGAAACAAAAAAAATCTCACAAAACTGAGTTATTTGAAATCTCAAAAATAACTCTGAGTTAGCACTGAAATTAGAGAAATCAGAAATAAAGTAAGATAGTACTGAGGACCCGAGAGCTGCATTGCTCTCTGGCCTTTATCTACTTAAGTCAAATACAGCTTAAATAAACTTTCTCTTTGCCAGGCTGTGGTTAGAAATGTTGACCCAGACTTATCTTCCTTAGCTTTTTGCCACCTACCCGAATGTGCTCACAGGGAACCGGTTGCCCTGTGTGCTCCGTGGTGGGGAGCAACACCGAGAGAAGATGGTTCAGCTCTCAGGGGGCCCTTCAGACACCTCCCCAGCACGCAGACCCTGAGGGACAGCAGGCCAAGGTCAGCCTGGGCCCAGCCAGCTGTGCCCACAAGGCTAGGACAGTCCACAGGTTAGATGGGGCAAATCTAGACCTTTCTTCCAGCTTAGGAAAAGTACGGTCCCATCTGAGAGAGTTCAAATAGCATGTGACTGCCAGCCCCATAAACCAGAGACAAATGCTACCCGTGCTCAAAGTTCAGCCCTATATGGGGATAACAGTGAAGCTGCTAATGGGCAGCAGGTTCCAAATAGGCACAAGCTTGAATATAAGAAGTTCCACCTAAACACAAGGAAGAACTTCTTTACTTTGAGGGTAGCAGAGCGCTGGAACAGGCTGCCCAGGAAGGTGATGGAACCATCTTCTCTGAAGACATTCAAAACCCACCTGGACACATTCCTGTGGAAGCTGCTTTGGTGGGGGGGGTTTGGACTAAATGATCTCCAGAGGTCCCTTCCAACCCCACATGGTTCTGTGAAATCCCTGCCTGTGGTAACTCAATTAGGGATAGTGGATGATGACTGGCCACCACACCTGGCAGAAATTCTTCACAGAAAGCAGAGCCAGCAGCCTCATTCAGCTACAATTTTCACCTGGGGCTGAAAGCTTGGCTCTCCCTTTGAGAAACTTTAAAATATAAGGCAGGACAAGTGCACGTGACGTGTAAGCGCGTTGCTGAGATCACCCAAATTTCAAAATACCTTAGGCCTGCCCCAGCCGGTGCCCTGGAGACTGAGCAGCGTTTGCCGTTGTTCCTCTCTCGGCCAAATCTCCTCACGATCCGCACGCGCCCCGTGAGGCCGCACAGGCCCTTCCCGGCCCGCGCTCTCCCCTCAGAGGAGCCGGGGTCAAGGCGGCGGGAAGGCGGCGCCTGGGCCGGCAGGTGGCGCCCGCGCACCGCCGTTAGCGGCCGTTACGCCGCCGTTACGCCGCCGCCCAACGGCCGCGGCGGGAAGCCGGAGCGACGCCCCGTGCCGTGGGGGAGCGCTGGCGCTGGGCAGCATCAGGAGGCCTGTGCACACACCGTGCTTCTCAGCCGCCGGGGGGATCTACCCCCCTCATCTTCTCTGACCGGGAGAAGGCGCTTCCGTGGGTACCGGGCACGCGTACCAAGGACGGACTGCCGTTCCACCGGGGTTCCCCGTCCCAGGCCCCGTGTGCAGGGATTGCTGGCAGTGGTTTATCCGTCTGACGAGTCGGAGGTTATACGCAGCCATCAGTTTAAGGATGGCTGAAGTGACCCCTAAGTGTACAAACTGCTGCTTACAGCACCATTGGAGGTACCTCAGGAATCCCACATAGGCTGTAAACCGAAGCAAGTGTCTGAACAGAACAGGACCCCTGTTCTGACTCCTTTCTTTAGCTACGCCACAAGTCAGTGTGATTAGACCTGTTTTTCAGACAGAAATCCCTCCAGAGGGGCTCGGAAAGGACAAGTGAATTGCCCCAAGTGACAGCAGCCGAGGCTGTGGCCGGGGAAGGACAGAAGTCCCTGTTCCGACTGCTGCGCTAGCCCCTGGGGCCACCACTGTAGCGGCTTCCACCCGCTCTTCCTCTCTCCCTCCCTCACACACGAGCCACAAAAGTGTGTTCAAATACAATCAAATCAAAATAAAAAACCAAATCAACTTGAGCAGTTTGCTTTTACTGCCCAGTGAAGTGCCTTATGAAGATCACTGGGCAGTAACTCACAGCTACTGCTCTCGAGATGTGCTGAAGAAAAACTTAAGGATGTTTCCTGAAAGGGCCACAGTCCATCCAGCTACAGCTCATAAACCTGAAAGCAGCTGATAAAATGAGCACCAAGAAAACCAGAATTTCTTTGTTCTATAGCCATTGCAGCCTCTCCAAAAGCATCTGTGCCTAGAAATGCGTTTCGGAAATATCCTAGTCCCTTGATGCATTCCCTTCCTTACAGGAAGGCAGGAAGAAAATATGCCCCTTCAAGTTCTGTATTTTACGAAGTACAGTAGCTAGATTTCTGTAGAATTGGACAATTCCCTCTACTGAGTGATACCGCCTCACACTATCTGCACAGGGACCCCTGCCAAAGACTGCTGGCAGAGGTGCCTGACAGGCTCGTTCATGCTTGTGGGGCTGAATAAGTTCATTAGGCTTACAAGGAAGAACAAGCTCAAATAAAACTGCACACATCAGTGTGCCCTGCCTTAATTAAAATGTACGATCATCACAGAGCTGACACCCAAAACACTGCTGACACAAAGGAAGCACACAAGTCCCTTGGTTAATAGTGATTTATTTTTTGTCAAAACTTTTCAGGCGGGGGTTTTGGTTTGGGTTATGGGGGGGTTTTATGGGGGGGGTGTGAGGGCAGTGTCTCCATTGGGCATAAGAAGCTGCACCATGTGGAGCCAGGTCTCGTGAATTTCTGGATGTTTCAGAAAGCACTTGGAAAGTAAAGACTGTCAAGGTAATAGTTGGTGATCTTTTGGTGATATTGTGATTTGTGTTTTTGTTATGAAGATTTTGTGAAATATTGTACAAGTATTGACCATTTTTTTCTTCTATTTTTGTAGCTGATTGCTACACGCATACAGAAGAAAAAGATTTTGTGGAGTTTGGGGAAAACCAGAAAACCCCAGATCATGCCACTAGAGTTTTCCACTTGCGTTTTCCGCTGTCTATAAAAGTTCTCCATCTATATCAGGACACACAGGGAACAACCATTCCCATAGTACAGAACCCAGTCCCTTAAAATTTTCCTCAGCGTCACAGGTCCCTGCCCTCTGCCCAGCAGTTGTAGCACCAACACTGGCAGTGATCTTCCTTTAACCTCCTTCCCCAGCCTACCTGGAGATACTAGGGAGTCTGATCAGTCTTTGAATGGTGGTCATAAAGCCAAAGGAGCACTGGTATGTGCTTAAGAGGATATATGTATATACACATCAATATCTCAATGTGATCGAGACAGAAGAGCAAAGGCAGAATGTACTACACCCACCCCAGCAAGACTACAGCCATTGCCTCTTTCATCTTCCACCCCTTCTCCAAAAGGTGTCTCCTCACAGCAAGGCTAGATCCTTCAGACTGGCCTCCAAGGGGTTCTGCACTGAAGCAGGGAAATTTAGAGCATGGATGGTTTGCAAGAGTAGCCCTTTGGGCCAAGCACTCTGTGTTCAGTGTCAGGCACACCTGTGGCACTAAGAACACTTCAGGGAACAGGAACTGCAGAGCTAGGCCAATGTTTGCTGTGCGTAAGGATTATAGGACAGATTTAAATTGCAAGGCTACATTTACACATCAGAATGAAATATAAACATCTGACTAATTATATAGGTTTCTCTCCAGAAGGCGGGGGGGGAGGAAGAAGTCAGTCCCGGGCTGCACTTTTAATATTGCCAGACCTCAAGCAATGAATGTTTGCCACAGGTGTTTCAACACTCCTCTGTCCACTAAGTGTTCATGAATATACAATATGCACTCTCTTCTGACGGCTAACTAATTGATTCTTGGATAGAATTAGCACTCCAAAGGTGAGCAAAAATGATCTATGCAAAGAAGCACTATTGTCACATCAAGGATAGCTTTAAAGGAAATAAAAATTTTACTTGGAATATGATAGAAAAAGCGTGTCAGCAAGCAGAGTTGTGTTGGCTTGTGTTGCTTATGAATATACAATATGCACTCTCTTCTGACGGCTAACTAATTGATTCTTGGATAGAATTAGCACTCCAAAGGTGAGCAAAAATGATCTATGCAAAGAAGCACTATTGTCACATCAAGGATAGCTTTAAAGGAAATAAAAATTTTACTTGGAATATGATAGAAAAAGCGTGTCAGCAAGCAGAGTTGTGTTGGCTCATGTTGCTTGTGAGAAGAAAAAGATATTTGTATTTTTTTCCTTTGTTCTATTACTTGTGATATAAAGAATTTAGATTTAAAGCTATTTTTTTCTGTGCCTGCTTTTATCAACATGATATCTTTCCAATGATCTTGTTCATTCCGGTCGCAGAAACTGGGGCATATACTGTTATGCCATTTGCAACCCATTACGGCATGTTGTTCCAATGATTTGCAATAGAGTGCAATATAAAGCTGTTTATAAGGCAGTTACTTGTGTATATAGTTTAGTATAACCAAAAGATATTGAAAAGAAAGGCTCCCACAGTCATCATTTTTTTTATTTGCTCATAAAACTATTTTGGAACTTTAATATTCAAGTGTAAATTTAAGCCAAATTAAAGTGCTGAAATGTTTACTGAGAGTCATATTTTAGGAACAAGTAACTTCAAAAGTATTAAGAAAACAAAACCTAGGATCTGAAGGCATACCTCTGCACAGAACAGCAAAATTCAAACAGTATGGTTTAGCTAGAAAACAGTGCGTTCAGTCAAAGTGAGAAAGCAATGAATAACCCTCTTATAAAGGTGCTTCATATTGACAAATCCCACCAAACACAAGAGGCTGAGAGACGTGTTCAAGTCCCTTTGAACATCAGGTGAAAAATCTAAATCCAATGTACATAGACCTTTCCTTAAAAGAGGCAAGTCTTTGGTAGGTAAAAATAGTTGAACTTTGCTAATTTCAGCACAGGACTTGAAAGTGTTTTGCAAACTATCTGGACTTAGCAACGCTCCAGGGAAGCAAGGGTGTTATTATGCCCATTTTATAGAGAATGTGTATTAAGCAAATTTTTGTAAGAGGTTTTTGCTGTCATATTTTAAAACATCATCCATGAGGTAGAAACAATTTTGAAGCGCAGCTGTCCTGAATGGTGTTTTAGGTCAGCTGTGCTGACTGCTGTTGCCAGAATGCTGAACTATTAGTCTGATTCAACACAATAATTTCTGTGTTCCCAGAATTGAGACAAGAGAGGCTAAAGGCCATCAGAAAGAGTACAAAGGCCAGGGAGCAAATTCTTCTATATTACACGATGAGCAAACACTATCTGCTTACTAATAACCCTGATCCAAAGGGAAGATCCTCTTGTAATGGACGTGCAGACCAGGAGCAGATGCCGAGGGGGCCAGCACAGAGTGTGAAGCAGCAGCACGGGATCCTGGAGGTCTCGCAGGCAGAGCTTGCCTGGTGGGAGGAGAAGACTTGCCCCAGCTGGAGCTGCCCTCTGGGGCACTACCAGAGACTGAACTTTCCGGGAGGGGACAGCATTTTCCTCCGAGGTGCTCTGTGGTGGCGTTTGGCAATTTTTTGTTGCTTTCCACATCATTTGCTGTTTTTCATTACTGAAAAAAAGGCAGCATAAAGTGGAAAAAGCACATGTTTTCAGAGAGCAGAGAGGCCGTTTCTGACAGTTTATACAGTATGCCATGCAAGATGGCCCAACTATTTTTCTTTTCCGAAAAAATTATTCCCCTGAGCAAGCCTTAATACACAGCTCCAAACTGACTGGCAACCAGGAGTAGATGAGCGCTCCAGATCACGCTCCATCACAATACAGTTACAACTATTTAAAACCCAATTAATTCTCTTTCTAACTTTCCCATCAAGCTGTAAAGTTCCAGTTGGCAAGGCTTTTTACTTTGATTTTGAATTCCTGCTTGGAAGATTAACTGAAAATGGATTTGGCTTGAACAGCTGCACCGAACATATTTTGTTTTATTTTGTTGCCATCTCAAATAACAATACTTAGCACTCTTCATCTTCAAAGCATTATACAAACATTGAGTCACATCCCCTCACAACAATCTCGTGACATCACCTCCTGTAAATAAAATCATTCTCATTGTAAAGAGGTGTAGAATAAGCAGGAGATCCACAATTTGTGCAGGGTCACAGGAAGAGTCCTTGGCAGAGGCAGACGTAGAAGCCAGTGTCTCACAGGCCCCTTCTGGTCCTCACTTTATTAATCTCCACTTCTGCAGACACATGTGGGTTGCTTTGGGGTGGGGTTTTCTTTCTTCTCTTTTTTTTTTAAGCTCAGTTCATACTAAGGTAACTTCCATGGCAGCTAGTATACGCACATATTAGCTTGCAGGCACTTTCTGCTGCCACGTGCCCTGTCACCTGCGTGGCTGGGTCTGCGGTAGGGAGTTCCCTTTTCCCTCAGTGCCTAAAAGGTAGTTTGGGCACGGTTGTATCCATGTGTGGTTTTGCCCTCAAGTCATGGAGGCTACATCCAGCCAGGGAAGATCATCCTTTTCTTCAGACACACTCAACTCTGGCAAAGTCGTGATCTCCCCAAGAGGTGGCTGCTTGTGGGGAGAGAGCAGTGCCAGGGCCAGCACTTCATCAGAGCATTGTGTACACAAGGCTAACGCGCTGGGCACGGGACTTATGGAGCCTCAGGTCCCTCTGAAGTCAGTGGAGAAAGGTATGTCCTTTCAGGGGGCAATTCAGAGACATTAATTTAGGTTCTGCTGACTACAGAGAGAGCCTGTGCTCCTAAATTAGACATCTAAATCAGCAGTCTGTGTGAAGCAGAAGTTGTGTGAATACATCCCTATAAATATACATTCTCTGCAGTGCCAACTCCCATAAAGTGAATTAACGTCAAACATGTAGAGCATATAGTTGTCAGGGCTTCTTTTCCTGAAGAAAACTGACAGAGAAAATATGCTATTTGTGTTCCTCGCACATCTTATTTTGCTTCCCCCCTTATTTGATGTTCCTAACTATCTGAAGAGATCTTTCAAGACTAAAAGAATTGGATTATTCCCTATAAAACTATAATGTTACACAGAGAGCCCCTAACCAAGGCATTCCAAGGCACAAGCGAGGGAACTGCTTCTCCTAAGGCATGACAGGTATATGGCAACAAAATCTAGAAGGTTCTGTTGAATTTCTGCCTCTTTGTGCAGTCTAGTATCCTCGTTTCATTGGGAAGAAATGGCATCACAACGAGGCTGAATCATTCAGCAATTAAGACACTGGCCTAGGGTAATTCCCAGGCCCATTACTCCCGCAGCACTGCTTTAAACAAGTTATTTCTTCTACTCCTGTTAGCCTTGATCTCAGGAGACACCGTCAGGTGCTTCCTATGTTAAGTCCTCGTGCCAGTTTTTGAGTTCATACGAAGAGGGTGGGCAGGATTCCCAGGAGCGATGCCCACGCGGTGAAGCGGAGGCGCCTGGCGAGGCGGCCTGAGCAGACTTGCACCCACACCACCGCGCTGCTCCGTCTCGCTGGCAAGATTTCAAGCCAGACCTCCCTTAAGCACAAATGGCAACAGCTCTGTCAAAGGCTTACACAAGCTTCTGGCCCATTTCAAAGCAGTGAAATATTTGTAAGAACTCTAGCTTACATAAAACGGAGGAGGGGGGAGCATTAAAGGAATAAACCCCACAAACCAACATGGCCGTTTTAATGTGTATTTTATGTTCTGGTTCTGCAAGTAAACTGTACGATTAGAACCCGTCCATCTCTGTAGAGACAGCTTCTCTGTCAGGACTGCGACAATCTGAGGCATGAAGATCCTCATTATCAACAACAAACTTTGGCCCTCTAAAAGAATTCTTCCTGCCTTGCCTGCAGGAAATTCCAGCCAGGAAGAGGATCCGTCAATTATGAAAGCTGGAGTCAATGAACCTGAATGCAGAAGGACTTATGAAACTGTCCAAAACCTCACCTAGAAGTCGGGTCACCCTTGCCACTCTTCTCAACACAGGTAATGTACTTCTGATATTCTCAAACTAAAAGGAAAAAAAAGGCAAATAAAAATGCCCCCAATGTGCAGCTTCTCAATTAGCAAGTCTGACTCCCAAAGGGTAACACTATTAGCGACACAGACCCAACCTACGTCTTCAGCAGCACTTTCTGGCATTTTAAGTCCCCCACAGAGAGCCACTTATGGCCTTTCTATCACTGGGGTAGGAGGAACACATAAAGACACCAAGAGCACATGAAGAACCCCACAAGAATAGGAAGGATGTAGCTGAAAGTTTTTGAGAACCTCTTTCACTCAGTATCAACTCCCAGTTGCTTTACTCTGGATCACCTTTGTTCCTTCTGAGACTTGTACTATCAACTTCACATCCAGAAACTGAAATAAATCCATCATTCATACTATACTCTAGCAAGTGTGTAAAATACTTAATATTTTCATATTTATCATCCATCTCCACACATTCTAGCTGCAGAATGGTAAAATATTGCATGATAAACTATGTGATGGAAGAAGCAGGAACAAAATCTTGCACTGTTCCTCTTGGACACACTTAGGCGCAGTGAATTAAGAGGTGCAAATGGATAAGTTCAAAATTGTTATTTCTCATTGTGCAATAATGCTACCAGAGTTAGCAGGGTACCACTACCGAAAGCTGAATCAGATTCACATTCCCACTGACATTTCAACATATGACATTTTAGATCTTCTATTAAGCACTACTAAAGTTTTAGGTGCTATTTCATACCAGGACAGCGTTTTATATAACCTTCACTTCACAGGAGCATCACTGTTTTTCAGGTATAAAGAAGTGATGAGCTGTGGAATAAAAAGGATGAAAATGGTCAAGGTAGCTATATAGATACCAAATGACTATGTGCATTTATGACTTCAAAGTGGAAACAGGAAGGGGAAAAGGTTCAGTAAAAGCAGTTTCAGCAAAGGAATTTAAAATTATTCACATATTCCTTGGAAAGAATCCACAGTACTTTCATCTGGTAATACTAGTACTGTGTTAAGAAACAGCACTTAGAAGTTCTGGATTAAATAGCCATCTCGTAAAAATCAGGTGGAGGCTATTAGTCCTAGTCATCTATAACCGGAATTAAACCCCTGCAATGATACGCGGCAAAGGGCACATGTGAGGAGGAATCAAATGTATGACTGATACAAACCAGAAATGTGGCTGTCATTATTTGTCTTCTCCAAGGGTAAGCTTGGATTGGCTGATGGTAACACCTGATATCATACGAAAGAACAGCTCCATTGCACTGGGGGCTTCATATGCGGCGGGTGTTTCCAGACAACAGCTGCTGCTAGCAAATGGTCAAAAGTGGAAGAGTCCTTTCTTAGATCCACGCTTAACCTTTGAAAGCTCATCAGTTTCGCCGTCCTCCTTCCCACTTCTACAGAATCTCTCAAAGGCCTGTAAAGATAATAATGAATTTGCACACGGAGATGCTGCGTGCATTTTATCCCTAGGCAGCCTGCAGCACAAAGGTCAAGATCCTCACCCGAGGCCAAGAGGAAAGCAGTAATAACGAGGAACAAAAACACGTGCAGCACCAGATCCTCAGTTTATCCACTATTCATTGAAACTACCAGACTTTTACAGTTTAAGACAGCTGCCTTCCTCCAGTGCAAAGAACTGATACCAGTGGGGGGGGGGGGAAGGACTAAAAGGACTATAAGCACAACTGTATCTGGGTGCAGATTTCAATAGGAACATTTCAGGAGGCAATGTTAAGTGCCAGCTTGTGCACAAGCTTTTAACGGGTTAAAAAAAAAATAAAAATCTAGCTAACACTTGACTTTGAATCAGCTGACCTGTCCCAGAGAGTGAACAAAGCAGCGTGGGAAGAGCAGGCGAGAAAATACACCCCGAGCAGTCCAGGGCTGAGAGGAAGTTTTGTGGACAGTAATAGCACAGATCCCCTCCTCTAAGTAATAGCTGTTATTCCAAATAGCTCCTGAAAAGCACTTTCATGAAAATTCCATTGCTAAAAAAATAAACAAGCAAGTAAAACGACCACCATAAATAAACAAATAATGAGTAAAAATACACGCATATATGTAATATATATATATATATAAATACAGACAGAGAGTGAAATGTTCTCAGTTAAATCTGAAACACCACACAAAGACAATTTGGTGTTCTTGCCAAGCCTACAGACAGAAAAAGTCCAGCAATTGTGGCCATCAAAGATTTACAGAAGACTTCTCTAAAAAACAAGAGGCAAAAACCCAGAAGTCACCAAAGCCCATTTCATTAGACAGGCCAACTTAATTAATTTGTTCAATTTGCTTCTGTTCTATGTATGGGTGTAAATGCAGGTTCGAAAGCAGGAGGCTAGAGGTGATGGGAATGAAGCTCATTAGGAAGCAATAAAGAAGAAGAGACGCCAGAAAATGAATGCTAGTTCATTGGGAGAATTTTAAAAAATGCCATTTGTCTTCATGACAGAGAGGGAGAAGACTCAGCGAGCCCATGCATATGGTTAGTTTTCAGGGACCTTTGACTTCTGCTGGCCTTTGACCTCAGTGTTTCAATCAAGACAACACTAAGCTGTACACGGTCCCATCTTTTAGTATCTAGTAACTACAGTTCTTAAAGATTACAAGTCAAACCCAGAATAAAAAAAGACACCTAATACAGGATTTCAGCAGGACACAGATTACCAATGTCAGTGTTGAAAATCTGAAAAGCCAAGATCCTTTGCACCCTAGCCTCTGACAAGCTTAGACTTCTCTACGATAACATTTCAGACCCTCTGGTCCCCTTTGATCCAAAAGTCCTTTTCTGCATATTTCCAAACTAACAGGCACAAACTGGCAAAATGACTGTACTGGTAGTCCCTTTTCTTCAGACTGTGGCTGAAGGTGGTACCACTGTATGAATAACCTGCTGGTTAAGGGTTTGCCTAGTACATCACAGACGTTGCTACAAACATTTCTCCTCTTTGTCATCTTTCATATCCATATTGGCTGGTGCTAAGCCCCTGGGTAGGGAAAAGAACTCAAATGCAGAAGCAAATATCTACTGTCAGGGAGCTACAGCACTCCCTCAGAGACCAGGAGGTTTGGCCCTTCCATCTTGGGATCATTTAAGCATTTCTTGTGACCGTGCAAAACTCACCTCCCCAAAGGGAAAGCCCTGCCCAACAGCAAAGCTTTCACTGCAGGGGCAGAGGGGATACAGTTCACCAAAGAATCAAGTCATACTGCCCTCCACAGATTAGAGAAGAGAGGGGGAATGAAGGAGCTGCAAATCCCATCTACTGCCCTACACACAGCTTCTTCTTACCCCATGTCCACGTGACATGCAGAAATATTACTCTCTGATGATACATCTCACATTTCCATACTAGCTCGGACTTAAATGCTCCTGAACTGGGATGATTTCTCCAGGCAAAAATTTTACTTACTTTTGCATAGGAATTCATTTTGCATGAGTGGGAAGCTGGAGGAAGGCTGGCTCCCTGGCTCCCCTCTATGAAGGGAAGAGTGTGGCTGGTGAGTGAACCTGAGTGTGTAGCTGTATCCTAGACTCTGGCTGACAGAACATGACCTCTTTGATACTCAGATTCTGTGGAAAAAATCTAGTCCAACATGTCCAGATGCTGACTGCTGACATACTCTTCTACAATCCTCAAGCTGCAACCCCTGCACTTAAACATAACTGCAAACATTAGCTGCTTTCCTCAGTGGTTTGTCATTGCTTTCCCCTTGACTGCACAAAACCTTCCTGAAGAAGGTCTTTGCCCTTTTAGGCTCTTTGAGAAGAGCAGCCGTGGTCATTTCTGCAGCAGCAGAAGACAATTGTGCACTTAACCTGGCCAGGGGTTGCTGACAGCCATCAGTCACCTCTTCTTCCTCCACCCGGGCAGTGAGCCAGCAGCCTTCTCCAGGAATCTCTATGAGCCGAGACAGCCATATCCCATAAATAAGTCAGACGCAATTATTTTATATCAAAACAATATCTTAGCTTTTAATGAGTGCAACTGCCAATACAGAGAGTCACGCATTATGAATCACTATTTTCTCCTTCCTAGCACTTTCTAATTTCCTGCTAAGGAGACAAGCTGAATGGGGTCATTAATCTGAATTAGAAATACCGTGACCCGCTCTGCACTTTATCTACTAACATTTTCTGACATAGCAATATAGGATGGGATTTCGTATTTCAGACAACAGTAGGATGTGAGAAATGTAGGTCCTCATTTTAAATAACCTCAGAAAGAAGTGTATTTTTACTAGCAAATGCTTAAATTTAAATGCAGCGCAGGGTTCTCTGTCTTGAAGCATCACAGAAAATATGCTGACCAGACAGCAGATAACGTGTTCTTTAAACAAGCTAGCACGGGGACTTCT
Organism: Calidris pugnax; assembly: GCF_001431845.1. Lineage (NCBI taxonomy): Eukaryota > Metazoa > Chordata > Aves > Charadriiformes > Scolopacidae > Calidris > Calidris pugnax. The sequence goes on along the minus strand of NW_015090786.1, from coordinate 3,278,106 downwards.
CTCCCTTACATTCCAATTAAATATTGGAATATTTTGAAAATACATAGATGAATGAGATCCAAAATAACTATAAATAGAAATACAAAGTCATAAATATAAAAAGAGTGTAGATAGTAACAATGTTCAGAAAATTACTGAAAAACACTGTAGCTATTTTTATTTTCCATTTACAATGCAACTTTCCTCACTTGGGAGTCCAAAGACAGAAGACAGGTCATGCTGGGTCTTTGCTTTTCAAGCAGAACTGCACTGTGATCTTTGCAGAGAGTTGTTCAAAGACACAAAGATGATATAGCCCAAGGGGTCCAATATCTGAAAACACTTATGCACTCAAGCCTTGCTTTCTTTTTTTATTATTACTTTTTATTAGACTAAAATGGAAAGTGCAAGCTCTAGTCATGGAGTACATTCCCATTGTGCAAGGCACAGGACAAATTCAGACCAACAAAAATAATATGCCAGAACTGAGACCTAAGTGTTGCCCAGACTTCTTGCCAGCTGTTTTACAAAGGAATGCACCACCCTCAAAATAACTTTCCGCAAATGGATAATCCCAGCAAAGTCAGTGGGAGTTTTCCACAGGATTTAAACTGCTCATGGAAACAAGAATTTCCAGCATCCAGCCCAAGGCCCCGATGAGCTCGTATGTGAGGTTGCCTGAGTTTCCAGAGCTCCTCTATAGCAGGATTGGGCCGAATTCAAAGAATAGCATTTACAAACGGCCATGCCTGGAACGACGACCAGCAGTCACCCGGGACTCAGCATCCTGAACAGCAGCAGCACGAAGAGAAGCTTTGGCTGAAGGTACTGAAGCAAATGCAGGACATATATCTAATGCAACAGAACACGGCCAATTCTCACTACAAATTATAAAGTAATTATTCTCCAATCTCTACACACATTTGAGAAGCCAAGAAGATTAAAAGCCAGTAGTAAAACTATTTTCTCCCCCTTATTTCTTTGGTGAAGTCCTAATTTTCTCCTGCCTACGGCAGTTTTACTGTGCCAAAATCCCTTCAGCATTTAATTCTACTTAGAACTAAGTCATCTTTCCTCTGACCCAGACCTCTGGCTCCCAGGGTGTTGAATTTATTATCAGGTTTTGATATCATGTTAGACAGTTATGTTTCATAGTGTGAACATTTTTCAGCACTGAAAACCTTGTAGCTAAACATTTATTAAGACAGACTAAAAATTAGAGCCAAGTAAGTTAATTAAGGCAGAAGAGACAGTTTTTCAGTTGTTCAGATTTCTCTGTGTTTCAGTTACTGGTTGGCTGTGCCTCAATTGGTCTCAGGAAGGTGACAAGCAACTTATATTTCAGCAGCTTCTCAGTCTGCTGACATGGCAGAGGAGAGGGAGAAAAGTTAATGCTGTGCTCCTGAAGTTTACAGACATCAAGAAATAGGTATTAAAATTGCAGGCTAAGATTACTCCAATTTTTGTACAAATTTTGTATAAATGAGCACTGCTGTGGTGTCCTTCCCCCTCATCCTCACGCTACATGGCAAGAGAACATGAAATGAAGTGCTAGTTACCAAAACAAGATGAGCATTGGTGGGCAAGCTGATTTCTTCCCTTGTTTGACATAAAGAAGTTTTAGATGAATGTGAGAGTTTTTTCTTCAATGCATACATATTGCAAATAATGCAATGGACAGGCTACAGAACCATTTTTTCCCCTATTTCTATTAATATGTGACGCTCACAACATACAGGATGGAGCTGCAGAAAATTAAAAAAGCCTATATAGCTTCCCACCATTTGCTTTCCTCCTAAGCTTACCCTCCCCACATCTCCCTTTCTTGTTACTGGGACACAGAATTCTCATATATGATATAACTACTTCCTCTGACTCAAAAAGATATTTTGTGCTGAAAAAAGATTAAAGAGGGCAAAGTGATGGAAGCTCCTGTCTTGAATTATTTTTTTCTTATAAACATATACACTGGCATACGACCTAAAAAGAGCAAGGTAGCCTTTAAAAGTCTGGGTGTACTTAGAAGTAACCTATCTGTTGTTTGATCAGTTCTGACTTCCTTTTATTCAAGAGAAAGAATTGCAAACTGCAGTGCTGATGACCTGTGGTTTAACAACTGGCTTAGTATCAGGAAACGACTTGCTCTATACTGGGCCAGCACTGTTTTGTTTTATTTTTTCCTATTTTCAGCATTTGACTATAAAAAAAAAATATTATTACATTTTGGCAAACAGTTAAGAGTGCAGGAATTGCTGGTCAGCAGTCTCGCTATTTCAGCATCCTGACTTTGCCAGTGGCTTTCAGGAAAGCCAACTTTTCCTCAGTCAAACTTTACTATTGTCACCAGGGCCCATACAAACACTCACTCGTGGCTGTGCCCCCTTGGCTAAGCACATCAAATACTCTTTCCTCAACTTTGAAGATGATCCAAACAGTCATCTAATCAACCTTCTTTATGGCGCACTACTAACCTTTGAGGAATTTCATTGTTTCTCAAGGAAAATCACTCAAAGCAAAAAGTGATTTTCCACTGACACGTTTCCATTGCTGAGCAGTACTTCTGTCCTCACAGTGGGTCACAGCACGTTAAGAATAATAAAGTCTATCCCCAAATGAATTCCTTGTCCAGTTTGAGTTGTGACACTAATAGGTACATCCTAAACTCTCTATTATATTTCCAAATCCCAGTAAAGCTGTAATGCATTCTAACACTTCTTTTTTTCCCCTCTCCTTACGCTGCCATCCAGTTTTTCCAAAGGAAACACAGCAGTTCTTTTCATGAGATTTTTGAGAATTTCAGAGGCTGACACTCAGCCATGGAGTAATTCCTAGAAAAAGTAAAGCAGAACAACTGAACATTTGAACTCCCACAAATAACCTCCACAATGATTTTCCACATGACCCAGAAGAATTATTTTTAGAACCAGGAAAGTAGTTTTATTCTCTATTTCCATTTAGTCCTTGTGATGTTGGATAGGACATTCAGTAAGGATGAGCATTATTATTTCTCCGTGATTTGTATTCGTTTGGAAAAACTATAATTCCTAGAAGTACCAGCCATCATGAAGACGTGCTGTTCTAAGCACTGTGTAACTTACGGTAAGAGACAGCTTCTGCCTCCTGAGAATTTACAATCAAAACAGATGAAACAGAGAAAACACGAGGATGAGAAGTCTGTTTTGCAGGCAGGGGATCTTCTTCAGTTTCCAGTTTGGCCACACAGTTTAGTGTGAGATAGGACAAGCCTTCTAGACTTTGTTCAATCACAAGTGTCTTCTGACCTGACTATCTTCCTATGAACTGAGAATTTCTGACAAAAGCACTCAAATGCAGATTTTCTGAGGGCCACCTAGGATCCAGCAGGCAACTTCCCTCTACCACAGATTCTTTTTTTTCTTTATTCACTTTCCAGCACTTGGGGGTATTAGGTGACATTGGGAGGTCACAGAAGAGGCACAGTGGCGCAAATCAGACCATCCTATTTCCAGTTTTGACACCCGCATGACTTCAGAGCCCACCAAAGTTCATGTGATTTCCATAGCATCTCTATTCTGTTCACTTCTTGGCCACGACATGCTGCTTAAAACCACCACAACAACAAATGTTTATGACCACCTCGTGGGCCCCCAGCATTTCTGCCACCAGTTCTTGAATTCTGTCAAACCTCCAATTATTGTAATGCTAAGGGGAGATACACAATGTGCTATCTTGCACGATAGAGTAATACTTCCCACACAAATTTACTCAACTTATTTGCTAATCTCTTACTTATTTCTTCAGCCTGAGAACAATCAACAGCCAATGACAAATGCTGTGTAAGCAGCTTTTTCTGTATTAAACTACACAGAATTTTAATTTACATGCTGCAGTAAATGAAGCCATAAATTATTTTTACTGTAAAAGCCTATTACTATATATCATATTACAGACTAACACAAATTCTGGTGCAGGCAACTAAAATGCATTGCAGAAAATAGTTGTGGAGGAGCTATGGAAGTGTGGACAGTGTGATATATTGTGTCCCAAGAAAATGCTGCTGCTCTCCACAGATGGGTGATTTTCTTACCAATTAGTCTTTTGTTGAGACAGAATAGGGTTTGTGCATTGAAAAATTCTGAGATAAAATATAAAAATATAATAAATATAATTCTGAGATAAAATAAAAGCACCTGTACATACCTCGTTAACTATTTTAATACCTATTTTAGTAGCTAATAGTAAACATAATCCAAACCTATTTATAAGCTAGTCATTTATTTCTGAAATACTTTCTTGAATTGGTACACAAGTATTCATGTGCCCCCTGCTTTTCTCTCTGTTAGCTACTAGAGCAATCATGCCCACAGCAAGATGCAGGAAGCCTATTTCCATTTTTAAACAGTTTCCATTTTTACTGCCTTTTTCCTGAAGCCTTAGCTTTTCCAAATGCCACTTCCTCCATCATCTTTGTGAACAAAGTGAACAAAGAGTTCACTCCAGAGTTCCCTACTGAACCGGCCAGTGACAAGGCAACGCTTCGCTGTCTGCCAGACGTCTTCGGTCCATCCGGCAGCCAGAGGCACTCATATAACCTTGTCCTCCTCCCTCCAGATTATCCAAGAAACTTTTTCACACCAGTATCTAGATGTGGAGAGGGTATCAAAGGTACCAAAGTCTGCATATGTAGCCAAAACCCATAAAACTCAGAAGTTCAGATTGCAGTGTCAACTCTCCCACCCGTGCTGCTCATCTGCTCCATTTCAGTGGAGTCATTTGTGTATTTTTTGACAAAGCCTTTGCAAAGCAAGAGCTCTCTTCCACTATGAACTCTGTTTGAAATCCATGAAAATCAAGGGGATGCATCAGTTACTTAAAACAGGTTTGGAATTTATACCTATGTTCCCAGCACAGGTGAACCAAGACCCAGTTAATCTCTGAGCTCTTCCTCAGTATCAAAACTACACCAAAACCTCCTATAGCATTTATATTCCTATTTCTCAGGATAAACTAGTCTACACAGAGCTTTTTGTGCTGTGAAACACTGCAGATTAAATACATTGGCTCAGCAAATGGTTCTCTTCAAACCTTTCACCTCTGCAGTTTCTCTCTATTGCAACATCCAGTTGACACATCACTAGCAACACCGATACAGGTTCAGTATCCATATTCAATACACATTTGTTTCATGTCAGATTTATTACCTAATTATATGCACTCAGTTTGGCTCTGACTTTTAAGTCTGGCTTTGTTAATCATGTTGTTTGTTGTTTTTGTGTTATGGTGTTGGTTTTTTTCTTTTTAAAAATGGTGGCTAAACTTTTAAGTGACTTCTAAGGTAAATAAAGATTCTATGAGAATAATCACTTTTAAGAAACCACCGAAAAGCTTCTGTGAGAACACTACAATTCACAGTGAATCAAAAGGAAAAATTCCAATTACAGAATTTTTAATTTAGGAACTTTGTACAGTGGATTTTACTTTGTGGTTTCACCCAAAACAGTTCAGAACACATCAGAAACTCATTAAATTTCCTATGTTGTCTGTCTGTTATATATAGACATGTGGCACACCATGCTACTTATTGTAAGCAAGTTGTATTAATTTGCCTGTTATGAAGGGTTATCTTGCTTTCATCCTCGTTTTATGGGTAAAAATAGTTAAATGATAGATTGTAGAAATGTCACAGGAGAGATCTGTGTCTCCCTCACTAACATGCAGGGCACAGCACAAGATCTAGGCCTACGCAGAAATTCATTTACCGTGAAAACACACACAGGAGTATTCCCAGAACGTATTTGACAAACGAGACAAAACCACCTTATCAGCCCTTCTTCCTTTGCCCCTTTCCACGAGCCCTTCTCTGCCCTGTTCTGGAGAAAATTAGATTATTTTTAATACAATGCCTTGCGACGTTGACTGTTGTGTTATCTCAGCAGGGAGCAGGCTGCCGGTGAAAGCCGGCACTCGGCGGGGCCCAAGCGGTGCTGCAGCTGCATTCGGGCATTATCCCACCAGGTGCCGCGCCGCCCGCGCAGGGAAAACGCACTCGGGCTTTTTCCCTCTGATCCCCTCCAACCTTCACGCTTAGAAAGAGCTTGGAGAGGAGTTAAGAGCCCAAGGGGAGTGGAAAGGCAATAGCCCAGGCACCGGAGGCCAGCCCGGTGCCACTACCCTCACGAGGACTCTCCCCATTGACTCCACAGCCATTAGACTCCTGCACAGAGGGAATTTGGCACTAGGCGTAAGGTTTTTATTCTTTTTAGGGGACAGCCCATTAATCTCCTCCTCCTAATGAGGACTCACGTAAGGATGAATCTGCATTTTGCTGCTCTTTCAGTTTGCAAATCTAACAAAACAATTCAATCTGCATTTTTTTTTAATCGTAAAAATCATCATCATCGAGAAGTCAGAATTTAGAGGTTTGGGTTTTTTTTAAGGATTTGTTCCTTTTTTTATCTCAATGAATGAAAACTGATTCTGGAGAGCCCAAGAGAAATTTAGCCATAATTCAAGCAATCAAATCCACATCTCCATGAGTGTGCAGGGTCAACATGCTGGATTCTGTTTGCTTAGGTGGCTCTCATCATTATCTGATGCCTTTCTCTCCGTGGTTAATGGCTGTACCGAGAAGCACATTCTATTTATACAAATAGCATTCTAGTTCTTTAATTAAAATGTAGCATAATCAGAAACAGTTGAACAGACATCACTGAGGCACAAGACAGAACAGCTTGCAATACACCAGCCACAGTATTAAGGCTGTAGACGATTTTCATTTGTTTCCTTATTAAGGAATATAAACGAAGCCTTACATTATTTGAAGATACTTAGAGAATATAGGTATGAGCACTTGGTGGGTTAATCACTTCCAGACAGAAGACTATTGGTAATTTCTTTAATTACAGTACAACTAATCAAACACAGAAAACTGAAAAGAATTGGCTGGTTCCTATGGATTAGACTGCAGGGGTCCCATCTAATTTCAGCGACTTAACCCACGATTTCAAATAATGTATTTCAACTCGAACTCCAGAACAAAACCCAAAGCTGTACAGCAGATGGTGAGGTTACTATACCATTTTCTGTATTTTTATTTAATACAGCTACAGCTAAAGTTTGGTGGGAAGATAATATTAACAATAAAGTAAATTTGTTGAATGAAACCTCTTTCGATGGAGTTAGTATAATAAGTTTAAACTTGCTGCAAAAACATGAATTCATAAACTTTTAAAAGAAGCCATTTAGTTTCAACCTTTGTTCAAAAGAGCAAATACAATTGTCAAAGCAAATGCAATTGTATAAACTGCTTCTTCTGTCTGTTTTAAGGCATTAGTGTTAAAGACAAGAATTGGTTTTCTTTATATTGCTACTTGATTACATTTATTTAGGGTTTTTTTAATGAATATACTGTCATTAACTTAATATTTTCCCGAATTGTAATCTATTTCATTTTCTAATTCCTTTTTAGTATGCATTTTTCATATTTTAAAAAATATTTTGTAACATTAAGATGCTTACACTTGGCTAATTCTGACATTAAAAAAATAATCCAGTGAATCAGGAATCAACTCTTGCTTGAGAAGACCGAAAGAATCTTAAATGTATTCACAGTGACACATGGAAGAATAATTAATTTTACATGGCGCTATAATGGAAGAGGCAATAGGGTATATTACAATGCATGAAAATAATACCCTGTCTTTAATCCAACATATGGTTTTCATGAAAGATGAACTTAAATTACAGAGCAACCAAGGAGGGGGAAAGGAAGGTTAGCAAGTGAACACAGGGACAGACAATTTACTACCTTCATATAAATACAGAAGGAAAAATATCTTTCTGGCAAAGCCTATTGACACAAGGATGAAAAGTTAAATTTCAGGGAAATTCCCTTCATCAAATACAGCAGTTGGAAAGAATGTAAGTGCAATCCCTTGCTCTCCCATCTTAAGACAAAAAAGAATTATCCGAAGACTTTCAGATACCTCGGGATTTTCATGGCCTTAAGACAAAAAAGAATTATCCGAAGACTTTCAGATACCTCGAGATTTTCATGGCTTGTAGTTTGTAGTATGTATTTCTGAATCTTGGTTTCCAGAGAACTTGGTATCCTCCTGCTAAATCTGATTTATAGTCCAGCCAATTCTCACCTTGAATTTTCTAGGAGCCTTCTGACCTCAGGTGCACACACTTAATTCTTCTTAGTAATTTATCTTATCCTTCTTTTCAGCTAATTCAATTACTTCTTGATTAGCAATACAAGACAAGAAAATAAACCTAGTATATCATTAACAAAGGGAGTCAGGAGATTCACCGAAGGTTTCCATGAGAGGTCTCTTCAGCAGACCCCAACATGAGACATGAGAAATGAATGGGGGACCTCAGTGCAACCCTCTGAAGTGGTTCTGATGCAACAGGACTGGTTACACCCTGTTGATGTTCCCTTGAGCTGGTCTTGCTCAGCTTATAGACAGTGCCGTGGGATTCGCTGCCCAGATATCAACCAAACCAAGCTTGTCTACAGACAATACTGCCATTCATGTCTGCTGGTAATCTTTCACCACTGCATATCCATTAAAAATGGATTAGAAAAGCATTCAGAGCATTTAAGAAGTAATTACTGTGTACTGTTTTCTGCAAACGAACGAGACAAATCAGTTATGAGGTAATGATGGAGGAGATCTTTTCAGGACTTTTGTGGAAGGAACAGCAACAACTTATGATTGATTTTTAACAAGAGTCTCCAGTCCAACCTTCTTACTTTATCTGACTCTCTGGCTAAAATTGTCAAAAAACCAAAAAAACCCAAAAATCTTCAGACTAATACCAAGTTAGAATAAAATAGTTTAGCCTCTAGTAAGCACAAGTATATTTCCAATTATAAAAAGAGTTTTAAAACCATATTGGGGCAAATGAAATGAAGATGATGACTGGTCTGTGACTGAAGATACAGAACAGAAAATGAACACCTCTTCCTCTTTGGAGAGTTGTGCAATTTCCCTGAATCCCAATTCCCCCATTAAAAAAAAAACAAAAACAAAAACAAAGTATGACACTTCATTATCTCATACAGATGATATAAAAATAAAGCCACTAGTGCCTCAGTGAAGGCTAGTAACTGTGTAAGTCACAGGCTGAAGAGAGCTGACAGTTAACTCAGAAATTTGCTTATTCCAGAGATGCCGGGTTAGAGTTATCCAAGTGAAGATGTAGGACTCCACAGGAATGCAGCGAGGCAGACTGCTCTCTGAGACTGGGAAGCCCAGAAGTAATGAAAGATTTGCTGCACGTGCATTCATGACAAGCTTTGCTGACTACTGAAAAGTTTAATCAAATACACAGAGGTTTCCCCAAATGTTTGAGCAGATATTTAGGCAGACCCTTCCTTCTACTATCTGCACACTTAACCGCATGTGCTCCTTGTACTCTTGAAACAGTCCACTTTGCTCAAGCTCCAGCCAAAGAGCACATGAGAGGAAAGTGGAAGGCAAATTCTGCTGGTCCCAGAGGTCCAGGGAGTCCTCCTAATAGTTTGTTGAATCGCACCATTAAAAGACCTTCTCACCTGCAACTTCAGAACTGCTCAGCAAGTCTGTGCATACAGGAAAATGCCTGGGGAGCCTTGAGCTCCAGAGCACATTTCAAATGAAAAAAATTTACACCCTGCCTCAAGAAACTGCTTTTCTCAAGCAGCAATTCAAGATATTCCAAGTTCTCCAATACTGTTGCAGCTCTACTCTATTTATATTCTCTAGTGTTACCATTTCTTGGCTTATAAACAGGGACCACTTTAATCAAGGCTTATTTGGCCATTGTACTTTTGGAATTAAGAGCTGACCAGAGGACCCAGGTTTGTATAATGACAGTGAATAGCAACAACTTTAACTTAACAGGGAAGTGTAAATTTTGACTAATGAGGATACAAGCAACTTGTGCCAGCTGGTTAAATGGTGCTTACGCAAATGTTTAATACATACAAACATCTCAAATCTAATCTTTTACTTGAAAATTTGTCATAAAAGTGAAGATGCTCAGCTAAAGATTGTTTCATCTAATGCCACAGACATCATTTTGTTATTTCATTTAGTTCCTTGACACATAGTTTTGAGCAGTGTCTTCTTTGGTCACCACACTAGAGGGGATCTTATAGTATTTCTGCAGTGTCACATATTGGTTACCGGATGCAGCAATCAGTGCTGCCAGTGTTAAGCTGGCATTGCCACATCTTTGTTAGGTGTTAGCAGTAGAGTACTCTGTGCTGCTAGAGGCGAAACCACAACCAAATGAACTGCTCCATGGAAAGCAAGGAAAAATTATTTGCTTTCCCTTGATCCACAGGAACAGAAAACTCTTCCAGGGAGGAATGAGCCCATGGCCAGCAGCAGACTGTTCAGTCCCTGTGCCTGCTCGCTGCTGGCCACCACTATGGATCAGAACAGAAACAGCACATGGGCCTTCTCCTGGCACAGCTGAGGGTTTGGGACAGCCCTGATGTCCACACTCCTGCTGCCCTGTATCTGCTGGGCACCTATCTCCCAGCCAGCCAGAAGCCATGTCCCATTCATGCCATACGGTGCTACCCAGCTCCTTGGGATGCACTAGAGTCATTCTATATGGAGGCGTGTAAAGCCCATAGGCATAAACTTAGCGACCGCTGTTAGGAAATTTGTTGAAGGAGCAGCATTTCCTAGCAAAAGCACATTCGTAACTCTCCCTGAAACAAGGGTTCCAGTATAGCTGTGGTCAAAATCTGGTCCAAAGGAAGCTATGCTTATTTATATTCTGGAGACAGATTTGAGCCCTTAGTATCTTGTTTTCCATATTAACTTTAACAAAGCATGCCTTTTCCAAGGCTTGCTAATGAGCCTAGCATACTTAGGGAAAAAATGTAAAATATACAAACAAACTCACTGTCAGATGGGTTTTTCCAAGGCCTGGACTGAAGCTCAGAGAAATAAGAAATAAATGTTATGTCCCTCCAAATCTCTTACAAACTCTGACGAAGAAAAAAAAAAAAACCACCTTGATTTTCTGGCCAAATCTCCCAGCTGGTTTTGCAATTCATAACAGGTCTGGCTGAAGAGTTGGTTCATTTTTGTAAATCCAGTTCCTTTTCACAAAAATGTTACTTTAATAACATCCAAATCCTGATTATTTTGTGCTTAAAACCAAACTTTTTGTTAAAAGACGGTGCCTTTTCCTACAAGGCACTTTCACCCAACATATATGAAAACATCTCTGAATTTCTTTTGGTAAGAGCCTGCCCCTTCCTGAACTGGTGTTGTTCCTCAGGAAGAGTGCATTTGAGAAGAAAATTAACAAATCAAGATAGAAATATGGAGTCTAAAATCAATGCAAGTTCCAAACTGACAATATCACTCCAAGTGTCAGAATACACAAATTTCAGGTTTTGTATTGTATTTCCTATTTTTCATCAATGCTAATCAACACTGGATTCTCAAGGATTCTTCTACCTTCTTGCAGGTGTAACATTTTCAAAGCTTAACTAGCTAACAAACTTTTCTGGTTTTCTTTCAAATTCATGACTAGCATGTATTTTGTACCTAAATTGTTTAAGCAGAAACCAAAAAACATTTTTGTTAGATATGCACACATTTATTCATATAATTGTATAACTTTTGTGTGCAAATACACACATTGCAAGTACACATGTGTACTGTAATCTGACTCACCTGAGCATGTTCTCCTCAAGATTAGTTTTTTCCTGTCAAATTGCACAAAAATAACCATATAGGACCAAATGTGATTCTCAGAAATACATATGCTAGGCTTGCCACAAAGCCTTTTTCCACTTCCAAGCTCCATTACTCAAAATAGCTGTAGCTCTGAAGTATTTCCAAAAGGCTGGCAAGACACAAGCCAGTTTTCACATGTGAGTTGTGGCCACTTGTTTCTTACCTACTAAGTGATGGTGAAGGGTCTGGAGAGGTCTTGACCAGATGAAACCTTTCCTCCACCATATGCACCAGAAGCCTGTATGTAGCTACTTCTCATAATGTACTTCTCTTTTCAGCACAGACAGCTTACTTAGAGAAGTAAATGTTGTAACTTCTGACATCTTACAAACTTTTCTGAGGGACAGTACAACAGGTCTTAGCCAGGGTGTCTCTAATGCTGCTACATACAATGAACCAGCCACTTTCAGCTCTCAAATAAGTAGTCCACACAATTTTGCTTGATGAAAATCAGAAGTTAAAATGTATCACATTAAATCACACCAGCATTTGCGGACTGTCCTTCAAAGAACCTGCCCACCAACATCAAAAAGCAGTGACCTGAGATGGTATTATCTCCAAAAAGAGATTTAGTTGGAGACTTAGCTTCCTCAGATGAAGTTCTCCAGCTAGTCCTCATTAGGAGGACAGCACTTCTTGCCATACTTTCTGAATATGTCCTCCTTTTTTTGCTGTATGGCAAAAGCCACAACCACCTTTCAGTTCACTTGCGTTAATATTAGACAAAAGGCCAGCTCATTAAACCAAATCTTCAGAAACTAAAGGGAAGACAAACTCAGCAGAGAATCCATGATACAGCAAACCTTATTAAATCTCAAAGTGTCATACCATGGTATGATTTGAACTGAGCGCCATCAAGCACACAGAGGAACATGTCACCAAAAGAGAGGGAAACAGCAGCAACCTGGAGCTCAAAAGCTCATGTCTCCTCTCCTCAAAAGTCAGTCCTGTGGTATTTCAGGGAGCAGGGTTCCAAGTTGAGCACCAGCAGACCTATGGGACGATGAGGACTTTGAGAATTCCAGTTTGCTGCTCCAGAAATACACTATTTGACCAGGCTTCTGTCAGAGCCAATTCCTACTAAAACAAACATTTAACATGTGCAAATACTAAAAGATGAATTTCCTGTTTGAACAGTCAGCACAAGAGAGCATTGCCAAAAGAATCATTGCAACATCTGTCAACGTAACCAACCAACTACCAGCCAGAAAATAGGACAACCATCATCTGTCATCAAGAGACAGAAAGAATGTCCCAGCAAAGCCTTCCTGTATCAAATTCCACCACAGAGACAAATGACTAGCAGGACAGGGTGCAAGCAAGACAGTCACTGTGATCTCTTACCCTTCCCTTCATACCCAAATAAGCCAGTAATCAGTTTAGGAGTGAAAGTACCCTTGGTGCTTAACTCAAAGGATACACAAAAGCAGCAAAGAAACCACACTCTGGCCATTGACCCATCCTGCCCTCCCCAAAGATGCACTGATTTGCTTATGACCATGGTGCCATTTCCTTCAGACATTTGAGTTAAAAGAGCTTACAAGCCTGGCCTGATGTCCACAGCAGATACGTAGATACAACGTAATGATGGCAATGACAAGTCATTAATTTCAACAAGAGGCTGTGCTTTGATCTTTTTAAAATAAATATTTCCAAGGTTGCTCATTTTCTAAGTGTTCCTGTATTCATCATCACTCACTTTCAATCAACTGATAATAAAAAGGTTAAAGTTCTGAGGAGCAAGGTGTGATTGCTGACAGCTCATTGCACACTTCTGCTCAACAGAATCAGGTGTGTCCTGGCACCTGCAGGTGTGTGATAGTCCTCAACACCATCTTCTTGCAGGACAGCATGGACTCTCTCTGAAAAGCTGTCTGTATGTGTGGTGGGACGCTCTCATGCCATGAGAGATGTTACTATACCAGGAGAAATGATGCCAATGCAGCTACGGAGTTTTTTAACCTATTTGAGGAAACAAACATTCCTCTTCAGCCTGAGTACCTGAAAAGCTATTACAAGTGTGTGCAGTGAAAGCATAGCTACATAGCTATCAGGTTTGCAGCCATGCTTTAAAAATGTTGTAAAAAACAAAACAAAACAAAAAAAAACAAAACAGAGGAAGCCCAATTAAATCTAGCCTAATTTGACCAGCCAGTTAATGAATCACACAGTGCCAAGAAGAAGGCTTCCGGCCACAAATGGTCAGGGGAAAATTCCCATTTTGAACTTGCTGCTACTGGAAATCTGGTGAAGAATTTTCTGAGCCAGCTCTTCCTACGGTGGCACATCGAAAATGCCAGGGCATAAAGAAAATAAGAAAAAAGAAAAGGGTGGGGGGAAAGAGTGTATCAGAGCAGTTTATAATATCTCTGCTAGAATATGCCAGAGGAAGACTAGCAGTAGCAAGACACAGCTGATTTCCAATGCTCTCCCCCTGGATACCTGCACCGAGCCTGCAGGGAGAAACCCAGCTCGCTGCCATTTCAGCCACAGCTTGCATGCCTGGGATTTGTAAATGTGAACGGGGCCCTTAACTTCCAAAAACCTTTTTCCTGTTTCTATTTTAAACTAAAAGGAGCTACTCAGAACTTGCAGAAAGCGGCATAAATCCATAAATCTCCCCAGGCTCAGGGCATCTACAATGCCAGCAAAAAATGTTGCATTTGCAATTTGTTGCACGTTTGCTGACTGCTATTTGTAACATTATAAAATCACAGAAAGTAAAAACAGCAGAGGGGGGAAGCAATTGACACTGCTCAGGACTGACACCTGCATTAGTATGTCTAACACTTCCAGTGTTTTACACTGTTTCTAGCTTACTTTCACACATTGCTGACCATTGTTTCCCTTGTTTCCTTTGGGAAGCCATCTCCGGACATAATGCACCTCATTACTAAGGCACTCTTCTCAATATCCAAGCTTATTCTCTTTCCTTAATTTTATTTTACCAATCTTAATGATGCTTTCCCCCTCATTCTAAATAACTCCTTTATTACTTTGATATTTAATGTTCTCCCTCTCAGTGATAATCAGTTAAACAGTTACATTCTGAAAAACCCAAAATGAACACAATTAATTAATGAGAACATTTTGCAAATCACTGGCTGCATAAATAAGAGCCCCACTTGATAATAAGCTGCTTACGGTTCCTGCACAATAGAAAAACCTATCTTAAGAGTTTGGGTTCAATTATTTGACACAAAGTTTGGAGGATAAATGCATCTTTAAACACACAGTGTGGATGTAGAGCAGTTTCTCGAAGACAGGACACGCACTTTGAAGCAGTTAAATCCAGCTGGCTGAATGATCCATACAGCTGTGGCTTCCCTCAGCTCTTAAATAAAATATTAGGGTGTGTTTCTATTGTTTGTTAGCTGTCATCAGCCCATCTTTCAGCTGACGGAGGTTAAAGGCTATGTAGATTCCTGGGACAGCTGTTTGGTAATTGTCATAGCCAGTTACTTGGTAACCCACGAACAGCAATCTCAGGAGGTAGATTCTTGGTTGCTAAGCGATAAATTCAGGTAAAATAACCTTTTCCTGGGTTTTATTGCAAGTACAGGCTCCAACTATCCAAAGCGCTTTTTGTTGTTTTTTTTTTTCCTGCCCAGGGATGGGATTTAAAATTATTGCTGAATAACTTTTCTGGGATCTTATGCAGCATTTAGCATGGGTTAAATGAAGTGGCACTATATTCCACTCCTATTTAAATGGATAAATCCACAACAGACTTCCTACACCGTGTTGCAGCACGTGTAGTTAATTTGCAGGATATAAGAGAGTGATTTACACAATAACAGGCTGAGGAATACAGAAAAAGAGGCAGGCCCTCCTGCAAAAAGGACTTTGTGTTCCTATTTCCTTTCCTTTCTCAGTTCGGGAATTTATTTATTTTTTTTTTTTAAGAAAATGCAACATAATGTGTTCCTATTTCCTTTCCTTTCTCAGTTCGGGAATTTTTTTTTTATTTTTAAGAAAATGCAACATACAGGTTTGAGCTGAGCCGGATGCTTTTGTGACTAACGCTTGCTAAGCAAACCACCGAAGACCTCACTGCCCTTGGCAGCATTATAGGGGTCAAACTTCCACATGTAAGCACAGTACTTTAGCAATTTTTTCCCACATGTGTGTCACAAACAGGAGCTCTCAAACATAACCTCAGTGTCAGTGCCAGCTCTTGGTATCCCCTAATTTCTTCACCTATGAAACAGAGATATTGGCAAGAATTATTTTTCTACAATCGCAACCTTATTTATGAAGGCCTTCGAGGATGAGAGTCTGCTCTTGCCCAATAGACTCATAATTTTCTGATGTTTCATTAGCAGAGATACAGCTGTGCACAGTAGGGATGGCAAGTTGCTGGCGATGGGTGAGAGAGAGACAGGGTTAGCTTGGCCCCGGCTGTCAGCAGCTCATCCTAACTCCGGATGCGGTGTTTGTGTGTGACCCCGTGCGGAGCAGCGTGGGCTGGCTCCTGGGGGGGGCTGATGGGGAAAAGGGCAGCTGCTCTGCCCTCTCTGTGCAGGGAATGGTTAATGTCCCTGGCTGCTTCAGCTCTCTCTTACACAAACACGCTTTGTGGTTCTCTCTGGTTTTTTTTCATTTGTATTTTCAACAAAGTTATTATTATTGGTTGCTATAGGAAAAATCCTTTCTATCCCTTGTTAGTGTTATTTATCAATTCTTATGTCCATCTTCAAGGAAATTAATAAATCAACATCGCTTTCCTCCAAAAGAGATACGCAAAAAGAAGTCGGCTGGTTGCATTAACCCCATCTCGCTGTTAAAAAGCAGGACAGAAAAGGGTTATGATTAGGGTTTGACTGCTGGGTGCACAGCAAAGGTTCAGCACAGACTTCAGGTTAGGAGCACAGTGTAGATGTCCACAGGATTAGTGCAGCCACCTACATGTGTCCATCAGCAAGCATAAGTGGCCACCAAAGGCAGCAATAGTAGCTCTAGGGAGTAGCCAACTCCTCATTCTAGGGGTCTCTCACCAGTGTGAAAAAGATCCCATCACACTTCTTATAACTGCCCACCTTCTTGCAGTGGGCACGGCCTCTCCCATAATATCTGAAGGAGGATGGCATGTTGGTCCATGCTCTGAGATCACGCTGTCTGTATTCCACTGGCGAGCACGATGCACGTGTGCTGGTGACACTGAGCAGAGCATCCATCCTTCTACACAAAAGACTGTCAGAAAACACAATGTGGCATCTCCAAGGAGAAGGAAATAGCAAAGAATGGCAATGGTGAGGAGCACGCACACAAAGTATTGCTTTGTTGTGTGTGTGCTGCGTCTGCCAAGCTTTCAACTGAAACACCCAGGGCTGTGATGCAAATACACTTTGCTGGAAGAGGATAGACTACAGCAAAACCAGTTTAACATAGATAAGCCAATTGCCTTGGGAATGCCTGAACTTCAAGCTAGGCAGCTCCAAGAAA
Source organism: Calidris pugnax (assembly GCF_001431845.1). Lineage (NCBI taxonomy): Eukaryota > Metazoa > Chordata > Aves > Charadriiformes > Scolopacidae > Calidris > Calidris pugnax. The sequence goes on along the minus strand of NW_015090786.1, from coordinate 3,260,947 downwards.
ACACACATGAGAAATACACCCCTATAGAAATGAGTCCTAAAAGCTTGGGAAATAGGGAAAAATTCTGAAAGTACTTTTTGTCCTGAAACTTTGTAAGAAACTGATGAAACACTTCAAGTTTAGACTAGTATTTCTTTAGCGTCTTTTCTTTGTGTTACGACCACTGACCTACTGGTGCTGTGCTGCTGAAGGACACCTCAACTAGCGAAATAAACCTCCTTTTTTACTAATAAAGGTTAAAGGAGTGAACTTAAGCCAGTGAATTGGTTTCAATGAGTAATACAGACATGTAACAAATCCTTTTGTACATAGTCACTGTCACAAAGATTCCAGAAGAAGTGCTCTCATTTCAATTACTAAAAAATATATTATTGAATATAATGAAGATCTGGCCTGTATGTATACAGAAACAGTAGAAATACATATACAGAAACAGTAGAAAAGTTATGGTTTATAGTGAGACAAAGGGCACATTTTTCAGTGATGCTACATTTCTGGTGAAGCGAAAAGCTCGTTTGATGACAGCAATGTCCTGCCCTTTTCCTAAACCAAAATAATATGGTTTATTTTGAATCCAAAATTCATGTTTCCCTCAGTCTTGTTTGTTTGTTTGTTTTAAGTAACACATTCAGAACAGTTGCAACGTACATTTTGAGAAAAAAGTAAAGCAAAAGAAGCAATGGCCCCTGTCAAACACGGGGGACTGTGGCTCCCTCTGGCACGATGGGAGGCTTTGGTCAGTGCAGGCTGGTTCCTGCGGGAGGGAGCCAGCTCAGGGAAGGGGTGGTTGAAGGGTCCAGCCCTGGTTCTCTACTGGAGGCCCAGAGGAAGGCTGTTTGCAGCTCCTCTATGTGCCGTATAAGCAAGCAAAGGTCTGGCTGGGATGTCTTATTGATCATTTTAGTTTTATGCTCAATTTCTACAGCCCCAGAAATATAAAAGTTCTAAAGCTGTATTATTGTTTAAGGTGCCATCTGTTGTGAGATGCTTTCAGTCAGCTTCGAATGCTGAGAAAAAATAACTCGATACAGCAATCACAGTAGTAAAGGGTTAGTTAATATGTTTCAAAATGCTACGAAGACCTATCTCAAGAATTAAGCACAATATTTTACCTCTGTGTTATGCAGAAAGGAAATAAATGTCCATTTGTCTACAGCATGTTATTATCTTGTGCCTAGGATTCATTTCTTCCCTTAAAATAGCATTATTTTTATGTTATTCTTTATCTTTTTGTTAATGTTTCAGAAGATAATTAAACTTTTAATAATTAAGCAATACCTTCCCCAGAACAGCCAGGCCCTGTTTCTGTTTGCTTTTTCTCCTGCTGCTTAGCCAGTAAGCCTACCTAAAGCAGTAGTGATTAAGAAAGCCACGACTTTTTGGGACACAGGCAAACGTAGAGTAGAACAGAGAAGGCGAAGATTTTTAAGTCACACAAACCTTAAAATAGCACCCTCCTTGCTTGTCATTTTTGTACCTTGACAAGATCTCCAGCAAAAAATTTTGCATTTTCAGTCTCACAAAAACCATGGGTTCTCCAGCAATGAGGCAACGGAAAAAATCAATACTTGCCATGTACCATGTAACCAATAGAATAAGGGCAATGATTTATGTATGGATGGATGCAGACTGAATCAGCTGGGGCCTCAAACAGAGGGAGAGAGAGAGAAGGAGAGAGAGAGAAAGAGAGGTGTGGGGGTGAGCTGGACTGCAGTGATTATTCCTACACTATGGCCAGATTTTTTTTTTTCTGCAGCAATAATCCCCCTCTCTAGCACTGCAGGACATAGAGGAAAGACTAGCAATGTGTGGAATATATGATGGACCAGCTTTT
>NW_015090786.1:3196567-3258702 GCF_001431845.1 Calidris pugnax | reverse complement strand
TTTTTTTTTTTTTTTCCTGCCCAGGGATGGGATTTAAAATTATTGCTGAATAACTTTTCTGGGATCTTATGCAGCATTTAGCATGGGTTAAATGAAGTGGCACTATATTCCACTCCTATTTAAATGGATAAATCCACAACAGACTTCCTACACCGTGTTGCAGCACGTGTAGTTAATTTGCAGGATATAAGAGAGTGATTTACACAATAACAGGCTGAGGAATACAGAAAAAGAGGCAGGCCCTCCTGCAAAAAGGACTTTGTGTTCCTATTTCCTTTCCTTTCTCAGTTCGGGAATTTATTTATTTTTTTTTTTTAAGAAAATGCAACATAAAGGTTTGAGCTGAGCCGGATGCTTTTGTGACTAACGCTTGCTAAGCAAACCACCGAAGACCTCACTGCCCTTGGCAGCATTATAGGGGTCAAACTTCCACATGTAAGCACAGTACTTTAGCAATTTTTTCCCACATGTGTGTCACAAACAGGAGCTCTCAAACATAACCTCAGTGTCAGTGCCAGCTCTTGGTATCCCCTAATTTCTTCACCTATGAAACAGAGATATTGGCAAGAATTATTTTTCTACAATCGCAACCTTATTTATGAAGGCCTTCGAGGATGAGAGTCTGCTCTTGCCCAATAGACTCATAATTTTCTGATGTTTCATTAGCAGAGATACAGCTGTGCACAGTAGGGATGGCAAGTTGCTGGCGATGGGTGAGAGAGAGACAGGGTTAGCTTGGCCCCGGCTGTCAGCAGCTCATCCTAACTCCGGATGCGGTGTTTGTGTGTGACCCCGTGCGGAGCAGCGTGGGCTGGCTCCTGGGGGGGGCTGATGGGGAAAAGGGCAGCTGCTCTGCCCTCTCTGTGCAGGGAATGGTTAATGTCCCTGGCTGCTTCAGCTCTCTCTTACACAAACACGCTTTGTGGTTCTCTCTGGTTTTTTTTCATTTGTATTTTCAACAAAGTTATTATTATTGGTTGCTATAGGAAAAATCCTTTCTATCCCTTGTTAGTGTTATTTATCAATTCTTATGTCCATCTTCAAGGAAATTAATAAATCAACATCGTTTTCCTCCAAAAGAGATACGCAAAAAGAAGTCGGCTGGTTGCATTAACCCCATCTCGCTGTTAAAAAGCAGGACAGAAAAGGGTTATGATTAGGGTTTGACTGCTGGGTGCACAGCAAAGGTTCAGCACAGACTTCAGGTTAGGAGCACAGTGTAGATGTCCACAGGATTAGTGCAGCCACCTACATGTGTCCATCAGCAAGCATAAGTGGCCACCAAAGGCAGCAATAGTAGCTCTAGGGAGTAGCCAACTCCTCATTCTAGGGGTCTCTCACCAGTGTGAAAAAGATCCCATCACACTTCTTATAACTGCCCACCTTCTTGCAGTGGGCACGGCCTCTCCCATAATATCTGAAGGAGGATGGCATGTTGGTCCATGCTCTGGGATCACGCTGTCTGTATTCCACTGGCGAGCACGATGCACGTGTGCTGGTGACACTGAGCAGAGCATCCATCCTTCTACACAAAAGACTGTCAGAAAACACAATGTGGCATCTCCAAGGAGAAGGAAATAGCAAAGAATGGCGATGGTGAGGAGCACGCACACAAAGTATTGCTTTGTTGTGTGTGTGCTGCGTCTGCCAAGCTTTCAACTGAAACACCCAGGGCTGTGATGCAAATACACTTTGCTGGAAGAGGATAGACTACAGCAAAACCAGTTTAACATAGATAAGCCAATTGCCTTGGGAATGCCTGAACTTCAAGCTAGGCAGCTCCAAGAAAACACACATGAGAAATACACCCCTATAGAAATGAGTCCTAAAAGCTTGGGAAATAGGGAAAAATTCTGAAAGTACTTTTTGTCCTGAAACTTTGTAAGAAACTGATGAAACACTTCAAGTTTAGACTAGTATTTCTTTAGCGTCTTTTCTTTGTGTTACGACCACTGACCTACTGGTGCTGTGCTGCTGAAGGACACCTCAACTAGCGAAATAAACCTCCTTTTTTACTAATAAAGGTTAAAGGAGTGAACTTAAGCCAGTGAATTGGTTTCAATGAGTAATACAGACATATAACAAATCCTTTTGTACATAGTCACTGTCACAAAGATTCCAGAAGAAGTGCTCTCATTTCAATTACTAAAAAATACATTATTGAATATAATGAAGATCTGGCCTGTATGTATACAGAAACAGTAGAAATACATATACAGAAACAGTAGAAAAGTTATGGTTTATAGTGAGACAAAGGGCACATTTTTCAGTGATGCTACATTTCTGGTGAAGCGAAAAGCTCGTTTGATGACAGCAATGTCCTGCCCTTTTCCTAAACCAAAATAATATGGTTTATTTTGAATCCAAAATTCATGTTTCCCTCAGTCTTGTTTGTTTGTTTGTTTTAAGTAACACATTCAGAACAGTTGCAACGTACATTTTGAGAAAAAAGTAAAGCAAAAGAAGCAATGGCCCCTGTCAAACACGGGGGACTGTGGCTCCCTCTGGCACGATGGGAGGCTTTGGTCAGTGCAGGCTGGTTCCTGCGGGAGGGAGCCAGCTCAGGGAAGGGGTGGTTGAAGGGTCCAGCCCTGGTTCTCTACTGGAGGCCCAGAGGAAGGCTGTTTGCAGCTCCTCTATGTGCCGTATAAGCAAGCAAAGGTCTGGCTGGGATGTCTTATTGATCATTTTAGTTTTATGCTCAATTTCTACAGCCCCAGAAATATAAAAGTTCTAAAGCTGTATTATTGTTTAAGGTGCCATCTGTTGTGAGATGCTTTCAGTCAGCTTCGAATGCTGAGAAAAAATAACTCGATACAGCAATCACAGTAGTAAAGGGTTAGTTAATATGTTTCAAAATGCTACGAAGACCTATCTCAAGAATTAAGCACAATATTTTACCTCTGTGTTATGCAGAAAGGAAATAAATGTCCATTTGTCTACAGCATATTATTATCTTGTGCCTAGGATTCATTTCTTCCCTTAAAATAGCATTATTTTTATGTTATTCTTTATCTTTTTGTTAATGTTTCAGAAGATAATTAAACTTTTAATAATTAAGCAATACCTTCCCCAGAACAGCCAGGCCCTGTTTCTGTTTGCTTTTTCTCCTGCTGCTTAGCCAGTAAGCCTACCTAAAGCAGTAGTGATTAAGAAAGCCACGACTTTTTGGGACACAGGCAAACGTAGAGTAGAACAGAGAAGGTGAAGATTTTTAAGTCACACAAACCTTAAAATAGCACCCTCCTTGCTTGTCATTTTTGTACCTTGACAAGATCTCCAGCAAAAAATTTTGCATTTTCAGTCTCACAAAAACCATGGGTTCTCCAGCAATGAGGCAACGGAAAAAATCAATACTTGCCATGTACCATGTAACCAATAGAATAAGGGCAATGATTTATGTATGGATGGATGCAGACTGAATCAGCTGGGGCCTCAAACAGAGGGAGAGAGAGAGAAGGAGAGAGAGAGAAAGAGAGGTGTGGGGGTGAGCTGGACTGCAGTGATTATTCCTACACTATGGCCAGATTTTTTTTTTTCTGCAGCAATAATCCCCCTCTCTAGCACTGCAGGACATAGAGGAAAGACTAGCAATGTGTGGAATATATGATGGACCAGCTTTTCTCTTTTTGCCTCAGAATAATGATGCTATGTTGAATATTAAGGTACAGTAAAAAGGGAAGAATGATATATGGTCTGCAGTCCTTCAGTCTTCCAGCTACCTCCACCCTAATAAAGACCAATCCAGTGGGGCAACAAGAAATAGTTTAAAGAGAGTCAAATTATCAACAGGATAAAAATGTACCATCACTGCTTCATGACAAGAAAAAGCAGGAAGGGCTTACTGAAGAGAACTACTGTATACCCCAGGAGTTTCTGCTGAGAATATAGTTTTGTAAATTGGATTACCAGGGATACAGCACTATAAGGTATTTAATGACTGTGGTAACTTTTAGGATATCTAATACTGATGTTGATTTAAAAACAAAACCATCAAGATAAAATTTACTTATCTGTTTGTGTGATGTAGGCTACCACTACACACTTATCCGAACTATATTCAATGCTTTATTGCTGTACTATTAATAAATATCTAGTAGATTACTTTAAAGTGACAGTAATTTGCTACAGAAATGTCATACTATTTGATTAAAAATACCTCTTCTGTAGTTTGTGCAAATTGCTAAAATAATCCGTAAACATTTTTGCAATGCCTTGGATATTCAGACTGTATTTACATTTTTGAGAATCAGATGTTCATTCAGTACTTTCAATATTGTAGTTTGCCATGAAGTAATCTTGTTATAATTAATATTTCTGTCGCGATTACCACTGATGACTGAATCAATTCTTTTTTGTCCCTACAACATTTAAACCTTGGTATTGTCAGTCTTTCTCTTGAAAGGCATAATATTTTTAAAGAATGCTATAGAACAATAGGAGGCCACTAGTGAAATACACCAGTTATGCAATGTTAGATCAATTAAAGCTTTAAGAATTGTGGTATGTTTAAAATCCTTGCATTTTACAGATGTCTGTGAATTTCTCAGCTCAGAATAACACAGAAATAGTTTCATTTCTGACTTCCCACAGCATATGTATGATAATATGCTAGCAAGATTAATCATTAGCTACCAAACTACATTTGTTTGTTTTATGGTGAAAATATCAATGAACAGACGACCAAAATTTAATTTAAGTATAAATAGGTTTTTGTTTTCTAAAGAATGCGATTGCATGTGACCAGGCTTTGCATTTGAATTACAAACATTTCTGACTATTTTGCTTTGATATTACCTAACTAGTTCTTTTATATAAATTATACTGTGCTTAGCACAACATACACCTGTATGGACATATCAGTGATGCAGTAAAATAATACCCTATAAATAAAGTTTGCATTTAATTTCCCATTCAGTTGACAATGGCAGATAGCAGATTATTTCAGAGAACTAAAGTATGAAACACATTTTAAAGCAGAATAAGTATATACAGCTCATTACTAACTGTCAGAAAATTCTTCTTGTGGCAAACACTCAGCCAACAGTTTCTAGATCCTTCAGTCCTCTATCTTTATTTATACCACAAATTAAAATCTTGATAAAGTAAAACATTTCTGAGGCCTTAGAATTATGTTAGGCTAAAATCAAAGAAGATGTAGCCTATGCACCAATTAAAGCATGAGAGAACACAGTCCACAAGTAAAGACACCTTACAAACAACTTCTAATGTAGCAATCATATGTGCATAATTTAGGGGGATTTCTCAAACTCTTCAAAGTACTGAGAATAGAGCAGGTTATCAATAAGCTTACCTCTAAACATCTTGTAATTTTTCTCCTCCTGCTTTCTCTCTCTCTTCAATAAACACAGCAACAGAAACTCCACACATGATGATGGACTTTTTTGACTTTTGTCCTGAGCTTCATTCAGAATGCCATGGACCTACAGCATTTGGAAATGGAGAGGGAATAATATGAAAATCTCAGCACCAGCCCAAGGGAAAAAGTGAAAGGGTCAACAAAACAGGTAATTATTCTCCACAGCACCACAACCAGGTGAGTTATACAAGCAATGATTTGGAGACAGGGACATGGAAATTATTGTTGAAAATTAATGAAAGCACATTGCCTTGATCCCAGACTTACACTGGTTTGATACCTTGAAATACAAGCTTCTGTGGTTAAAGAAATCTGACCAAAGTCTTTTTAAGTGTTCACACAGGTGTAAATGAATATAGCATCAGACAGTTCATTTTAAAGCAAGGGACAAGTTTACATTTTATAAACAAAAGGCAGGGTGCACTGTGACTGCTGTAATTCTGCATCTAGTCACAGTGCACTCTGTGCTCAAAAATGTTGAATAGCAAACTTTAAAAACTGAATAATATTGTTACAATTAGGAAAAAATTAAGAAAATTATCACATTTGCAATAAAGAAAATTCTTTTAATGTTTCACATGAAGGTCTTTTTCATGTACAAATAAATGTTTGTTTCTATCCAGCATACTATGTTCTCTTTTCCAATTACCATTTGAAAATGTACTTAATTTGAAGCATACTCTCGTGGTGAAAATTCACAGCTGTGTTAATAGAAGCTGACACAAAAATACCAGAGAAAAAAATATCTTATTCATCATTTTAAATTAAGGAAAAGGTATTAATTAGAAGTTTACTGTAACTCATTTCCTTAGCATGATTTCAGCTTTTATTAGAAGAAATATCCAGTTAGGGCACAGACTTGCTCCTATTTACACTAACAGTGAGATTATCAGTAATACTAATGAAAGTATTTCAGTTGTCATCTTCTTAGCATTTTAAATACTTGAGCTTTGGGAACAAGACCAAAAAAAGGAAGCTGATTTATGACTTTGTGCAACATTCTTAAAAGACGTGTTGTAACAAATGTGTTATTTTGAATTAATTTTCAATAACAGAAAATACATGCATAGGACTATGTATTACTAAGTCTTAAAATAAACCTGCCAAAATTTCTTATTTCTCTTAAAAGCAATACGGTAATTTAAAATTGTTTAGGTACACACATATAGAAACACACACTTAAAACTTTTTCCTACATTAATTACTGTGATTTTTCACATAAATAAGGAAATGTCGCAGAATTCATTTGATTGAAATGCTTTATCATGCTCTAGAAATTGGAGCACCGTAGATCAGCAACATGCAGATTTTTTATGTCTTCACAATTTTTGTTTTTTGTCTGGTCAAGCTACCATTGATATTTAGTATAAACTACTAAACTACTTCTGAAAATGTGCAGCACTGTCAGCTCCAACTCAAACTACCAGTTACTGGGGGCAATGAACCGCACAAGATTCAGCCTAACCCACACCAAAGTAGACCAGTGAATTTAAAGTAATACATATCACAAGGTGTCCAATTTAATAAATAGTAGAAGGTGGGAAAAGAAATTCAAAACAAAAGCACTATAGAACCCAATTTTGAAAATGCCAGATACACCAAAGCAGCACACATTCTGTAAATAACCTGATGTTCTCTCGGCAAGACCTTAGAATTGTGAAAAAAAATATGAAAAGATAAACAACTCCTGTTATTTAGATAACAAAACCAAAATATTTGCCTATCAATACACATCCTGACCAGCTGGATAGCTGGCGGTTATCATTTGCAATTACTGTATTTGCATTTATTCTTTGCTATCATTTCTATACTTAGAGAGTGCAACATCTAACTGATTCTTTTATCTCATGCAAACCATCCCAGCTCCGCCAACAGCTCTTGAATTTTTAAAGAGGTACCCTCTCCCTCCCTCTTTTATTCCTCCTGAAATTTTCTGACCCCAGATCTTCAGATAGAGCAACTTCCATGGATTAAACAGTTCTATAGGAGTCACCTAATAAAACACTATTAATTGTAATAGATTTTTGTTTCTTCTTCCAATGATATTTCCATGGCAACATTTTCCCCTTCTATTGTTGCGGGTGCTCTTCATTCCCAGAGCGGGTTAACCACAGGGCAGGAAGGGCAGGCTCTTGGTCAGCCTTTATTTTCTCTGGTCCTTCAACAAAGGTTAGTTGAGGTCATCAGAAGCCAAAGGGTAATTACTTTTCCTCAACAGGGTTAAAGTCACACAGATTGCTATTGAGACAACTGTATGGACGACCTTCAGGTTTTTTATGTTCAATCTTCTTTTCTTTTAGCAGAGCAAATGTTAATAAGGATAACACATAGGGTAAAAGCCCAGTAAGTTACACACCACATACATCTCCACACTTTTCAGCTGTGCTACTATTAGTGCAATTTTTAAAAATAATGCAATTAGGTGAGCCCAACTACAGAAGGTCACATAGTGATTAAACGTGAAAGTTATTAAAAGGCAATTAGGTGAGCCCAACTACAGAAGGTCAGTTATTAAAAACCAAAAAGGTTCTACGCTTTGATTTCTGTATTCAACAGATTTTAACAATATTCCAACTCGGAGAAGAAATTTTTAGAGTAGCTAGCACCCCCGTATTGTCTGTTTCACAAGCCTCAAATTCATCACTGATGCTTCATCACAATTCATCACTTGCTTCACTCAAAAGAAAGCATTAGGACTATGAGTTTTAACTAGGGAAGAGTTTAGTGCTCAGTGTATCAGGCCCGGCTCCTTCTTTAAGCTTCCTGTGGAATAACCAGCAGCTCAGGAGCACGGTGGTGACACAGGAGAGAAAGCCTGGCCTGAACTGCAGAGAAGACCAGGGAGCCAACTGGGGTAAATAAGGATTTTGCACAGGTTCAGGTGAAGGAGAACGGGCTGGTGGCACACCAGCATCTCCAGCATAACATGTTCAGCTCTCACCCTACTTACAGAGAGGAAATACATCCAAATTGTAAAACAGCTCAAAACAGAGATCTAGTCCTTAAAAATTCCCAGCACCTAAGAAGAAGTGAATCTTCAGCCAGTGGATCTCCATGACTGGTTTGAATCCCCAGGCATCAGGCCTGGAGGTGGGTCTCCAGGTACATGTGCCACCTGGGCCACTGGAAGTCAGCATGCCCCGGCTCGCAGCCCCTGCACCAGCACCCCTGGCCAAGCAGAGTGTTCTGCTCTTCTCTCTGCTAGAAACTGAACATCCTCAGCAGCTTCCCAGGCACCACTGATCTCATTGCTAAAATTAACGGGATTGCTTTTACTTTTTTTGTGGTATGCTTTTAAGTAAATATTACAATAGTAAAAGTCAATAATGCAAAGCAAGGGGGGGGAAAAAGGGGGGGTTGTCATCGTTCTCAGCCTTAGCTTTAGCTTTACATCTTCTGGCTACTCTTTTCAAGCTCAATGTTGACAAAATTAAATAAATAAGCAATAAAAGGATCAGGTACTCATCATTAAAATATCCATTATAAACAGGGAAGTCCAACTCAGCTTCTTGATTGATGCATTAATTCGTAAACTCAGCAAAAGTTATAAATAATCACAATGCTGATAAATGATAAATGGAAGATTTGGTAATCAATCAATTCAAATGGGTCTAACTGGAAGAATAATGCATCATTTATATTTGGCTATATTGTACAGTATGTAAATTATTGAATACTTGCTATACCACTTTCACATCAAAGGGGTGGTAGACAAATAGACGATCATAAAACAGAATTATCAGACTCTGGCCTTGTAACACTGTTTAACCATCTGCGCTACACACAGCACGCTGGTGGTCAGCCAAAGGACCTCCAAGCTTCTCTCCAGTTTTAACAAGGGCAGATCTTTCTTTGTTCAGAAGTTATAATTCCCCAGGTACAGCAACTGCTGCCTTCAAAGCTTCCAGTATTCATTCCCAAAAAAGAAATCATGTTAAAAAGGATTACAGACAATATCATTAAATTAAGGATAAATTTGTTATAGGGACTACCCCCAAGAAATAGATTCAAACACAGGAATCTAAGAGTTAAAAATACATATATAACTTACATCTGTAACCTATATGTATAAGAGAACCAAACATACTATGTTATGAAAAGCTGTTCGTTAAAGGCACTCAATCTTAATTCAATTACAAAATGACTCCATGTAACAGCCACATAGTTACAATCTGTTCTTAACTCTGTATGTAATTTTACAAGTCACTAAAATAACTAACACACTAAATCTGTTGGAAGGGGAATTTCCATTTCTCTTTTTTTTCGATCGTGACACTAGGACGTGTGTCAGTCCTGGATATCAAAAAGGCACGGGCTACCAATGGCCAGGTTTCACTAGGCACCAGATTTCCACCACGTAAATTCCACAGTCTGGGAAGGAGCAGCAGGGCTTTTTTCTGTGAGGAAACGATCCCTTTCCCTTTCACCCTGCTGGGAGGTATTAGTGTACAGAATTGATACAGAGCAGGACAAGCACAGGAGTTGAGGGCACTTCTCTGCACATGGATGTAGTACCAGAAGTCCTTCTGTCCCATCTGTTTTGAAAAATTTGGACTTTCAGGAGAACACAGAAACATCCAGGGCTAGATTAAAAAGTCCAGGGAAGTCCCAAACAAATTCAGACAGCTGTCCTGGATTAACCTGCTTCCTTAGGACACATAAACAATGACTAGGGCCACAAAGTGCTGACAGTGGCAAGCCAGAGAGATGAGGAACATTTATTCAATTTACTAGTTTTTCATTATTAATTTAAAATATATTGTATCCAATTTTATTCACTTAACATTCTTATGGCCAAATGCAGGTATCATACTTGGTATTGAATCATTTTATTCACTTAACATTCTTATGGCCAAATGCAGGTATCATACTTGGTATTGAATCATTTTATTCACTTAACATTCTTATGGCCAAATGCAGGCTCTCATACTTGGTATTGAATCATTAAAAGCCACATTAAAAGCTACAAGCATTTTAATACATTTTTAAAACAGAAATGGCAAAAAACCCTACTAAAATATAAATTCAGCTGCCTTTTCCTTTAGTAAATCTGCAGTAGGGTACCACAATCAGTAATGATTCGTAAATGGTTATTTGGATACACTTTGCATCTACAAGCAATGACTGAAAATGGCACAGACTTGAAAAAGACTGAGTGCATAGTCATTTTTTCGCTTTGAAATCTTCCTCTTGGGTTTCTATTGTTATTTTATAAGTGGAGACTGAAAAAATACATGTTTGAAAATAACCTAGTCGTCAAAAAACATGTACTCCTCCCCAAAGTACAGCCTGCCTTTGTCACTGCATGTTTGTGCTCACATAGCTTCAAAATTTCATAGGTTTTAAGTGAAAACAACAACTGGAAACCCCAAAATGTTGTAGCCATTTCCTGATGTTTCACACATTTCACCAACTCTTCATATAATGCCTGCTCTCAACCTTTGAGTGCAAATATTTCCCCAGGATGGGACACCTTAAATTTAAAGCTCTTCAAGTCTTCAGACAGGGAACACCTCTCAAGCTAAAAAAGGCTTTGCAAAAGTTTGAAAAATATTTTCCACAACCCTGAGGGAAAAGTAAAATAATTCCTGTAACATCGGGACGAAAGGAGGATGTCCCACTGGGACACTAACCAAAGTATGGGCATGTGTGAGGAACTAGTTCCCTTCCTATGCTCCAAATGCTGGCTGCTAAATATGACACACACTGGCCACTAGCTGCATCTCTGGAAGACCAAGGATGACCCCCTGAAAGCTTCTTGTAATAATGTCAGCCGTGAGGGTGACTGTCCATTTGCTTTTTGATCTCCCTGGTCATTGCATTGTCCATGACTATTCTTAAACTCTCTCTTGCCCGTGGGTTCCCCCAGGGGTGTGTTGACTTCCCTGTCATAAATTCTATGATCAACTATCATTATTAGGAATAATGCATTATTCTGAATAGTGTAGAACAGGCTTCCTGAAAACTAAAAAGCAAAGCTTTAAACTGCTTCTCCAAACTTAGTACCCAAAATTTCAACTGGCCATGTACAGGTAGAAACCTGAAGTGAACCACTGTAATTTTGACATTACAAACAGCTGTCTCTCTGATCCCCTTCCATACCACACACTCAATAGCAACACACTTCACCTAAAGTACTAAATATATTTTATATAAAAAGTACTGCTGTTTTAGTCATACAAAAGTAAGTATATTCTTACTGCAGTGTAGAGCTGGTGCTCAAAGCAAAAGATGCTTTTTGTATCTTGCAGCTCTTAATCAGAAATACAATACACCAACCCATTTGCAGACATATTTGCAGATGGTCACTGCCAGCAAAGTGGAAAAAACTGCTAGGAAACCTGTCTTGCAGCTGAAAGAAAAAATGTGGCACCCAAAGTATCAAAAAGGAAAGGTAAATAGCTTTGCCAAATGGTAAAACTGGAAAACATGCAAATAAGACAAGCTGACAAGTTCACATTATCTCAGAAATACCCAATCGTTACTAATAATTTCCCATTCCATAGTAAGACTAGTAAATATTTATAACCTGCTTTAGGAGTGATTACTACAATCTCTGACTATCACAAGCTTGTGCATAATTGGAAGGATGTGTGTTCCTCAACCTTCTCAGGATTGACTTTGGCTTTTCCTGGCATTTATTTGACTGGAGTGCAGATCACAGAGGTCTAGGGTGCCCACCCGACACGGAGAGAGCCACAGGATACACTGCTCCTCCACCATTCCCACTTCATTCCTTCAAGGTCTATCCCATAAACCACCTGAGTCTGGATAACTCTCTCTTACACCAGACAAAGACATCAGTGTTAGTCTAACAAGCGATCTCTTCTGCTTCAGCCCTTATGCCACGAAGGCAGACAGCAAGTGGACTCTGGTATCTGTGTTTACCTGAATGTCACCAGGAAAAGTACACGCAGGAAAACCACATACCTTGTCATGGCATTTATCTGTTCACCCGTGACAAGTACTTTCTTCCACACTGTGACCCTCAGCATCTTGATTTTCTGTCACCTTTTAAATCCCAGCTAATTAGAAGATTCACTACTCCTTATGATTCCTGACTTTCACAGTTTCTAATTAGTCTTTCTAGCAGTCTATTACCTAAATGAATTGTGATATTCCACTTGGTATGTTAAATGAAAACAACCAACATTACCATTTCTCCTTAGCATTATTTACCTCATAGTAAAGTAATTTTATTCTGAGGATAGCACGCTCTAACTTTGCAATTAAATTGGAAGTCATTCAAATGAAGAAAGGTGAAAGGAAACAAACCCAGGTTGAATATTAACTCCAATTTTCTTTTCCAAAATTCTTGCTTAGATTAGGAGTTTTAATTGGGAAGACCGGTTTGTAACGTGGTGCTTACAGATAGCGCTGAAGGTCTGTACATGAGATAGGCACGTAACAACTGCCCGCAGAGTTTGGCACAGTCTCCACTCACATGGCAGTGTTTAGGAGGACAATTCTTCTCTCCACGCTGTGCTGCAGACCCCTGCTCTCTATTCTGCACTGCAGCAGCTATGGAGTCATTCAAGCCCAACACATCAAGAGGTAAGAGATGGACGAAAATTACCCCTAAATTCAGAGGAAGTTACATCCAGAGGGAAATTAAATTATGAAGCGTGGGACAATGAGGGTTGGTTTCCATTGCAGGAGGAGATGAATGAATGTGTTATTTCTTCTGAGCAATGTAGGTTTCTGAAAGTTAGGAACCCACTGTGTCCACAGCAGTTCAATATCACAATAGCTGGTCAGTGAAAACTCTATTCTCTAACAGATCATCTCTGGAGCTGGTCAGCAAGCAATGCAGAAAAGCTGACAGCAGCCTTGAGTGTTATCTGGTTTGGAAAGAAAACAGGGTTTGCCTACTTTTTTGAGCTCAGCCTGAAGACCCAAAATTGACATACCACTAATCTTTCTGGAAAAGAGAGCACTAACAGCTTGTATAGGGTGATTTTCTTTAGCACCAATAATTTGAGCAACAATTCATAAATATTGTTTACCTCCATCTTCATCCAGTACAGCAGAAATGTTGTGGTTAGTTTTAGATTTCCAGTTTTAAGAACAACAAACAAAACTTTAATATCTTTGTACGTTTTATTGCATCATAAAAACTTCTTTCAATTTTATGCAAGTTCCATCATCAGATGCAACCTCAGCACAGTACAACTACTATCAGGAGTAGTTACCAGTAGTTACCAGCTCCTGCACCAAATTTCAGGTTACAACAGTGGGAGGCCTTTATTGGCCACTGCCCACTACCCATAGCTTCTCCTGGGGACTGCAACACATAAGCAGAGCCAAACCAGTTAGACTAAACCTGGAGTCCTGTCTCTGGCAGTGGCACATAGCAGACACCACCCGGAAAGGATAATGACATGCGAAAGACGGTGCAACATCCAGCAATTTCTCCTTCAAGGACTTTCTATACCAGAGTTCTTTCCATAAGGTAGCCCTTATGGATTCAACAATTTGTACCATCCTTTTTTTCCACCCAGTACTTGGGGACCTTTTCCACAATCACTTCACTTTCATAGCAGACATAGCACCTTCCTCCAGACTTGACCAACCTGGATTAGTGGAAGGTGTCCCTACCCATGGCAGAGGGGTTGGAACTAGATGATCTTTAAGGTCCTCTCCAACCCAAACCATTGTATGATTCTATGATTCTATGTTAAGGACCCTGTCACTGGCTCTGCATCATCTTACACCAATGAACCAAGTAACAGCAATGAAGTCAAAGGAAGCCCTAATGCACCAGAGAAAACAGAATGGCAGGAGTTTGGATGAACGAAAGTAGCACTAGATGCTGGGGCTAATGTTGTTGGTCTACCTAACATTACAGCAGGAGACTCTTAGGTAGCCACCATACAGACTGTGTGATTAACCTGGCCAGCTATGCAAAGGGAAAATGTACACATATGCAGCATTTCAGTATCTGCGATGTGTCCTGAGCCACTGGTTCTGGCAGTGGCTCCCTTTACAGTCACTACTGTGTCCACCTACTCTCTCTTTTCCCAGGTCTTTTTGTCTCTCTGTTAATTATGCCTTGCAGCACTCTTTAAAAGTTTTAGTGTATTGTTCTTGCCTTTTTACTGTAATTGTCCTTCTCCTGCCTCCTCTGTCTCCCCCTCTAGTACCAGCTCATCACTACTTGCCGCTTGTCTCTTACCAATTTCTGCAACACCCCTCACTACCATACAGCTGAGCTAGGTCAGGCAACCTGGGTCAAATAAGAAATCTAAGTGGAAAATACGTCTTTAAAAATATAGAATTCAGTCACCAGCCCATACTGATGATCCAAAAGGCACTAAAATTAGTATTATATTAATTTTTCTTCTTGCTGCTATTGTCATTAGAATATTTTGCAAGACCCAATGACTAGCTAAATTCATAACACAGTATCTCAAGGATCTCCCTGAATTTGCTTAAGGCAGTTCACACTACTAAGATACACAGGACTAAATCAATCTCACCTCTGCGTGCAATATCTTATGCGTGTAGTACCTATATTTCTGCATGCAAAATGAGCAGGTTATCTGAACAGCTCAATATCCTATGCCCATCCAAAATGTTCTTTCCAAGTGCAAATTATGCATTCAAGAGCTTCCTTAAACAGCACTAAAATTCTAACAGTCTTTTGTGAAAACCTACTGTAGTGTACATTTCTAATAGAGCAGATTTCTCCCCCATATCCTCTACCAATCATTTGTCAAATAATTATTTTAGGAAAACAAACTAGCAAGATGCAAAAGTGCTACTTTTTCTCAACTGAAATGAATTTCAGAAAAGGATAAAAAGACACTTAAACTTTTTGCCTACCACTTTTTATTCATTACTAACTATGCATTACTTCCCTACAGTTGCTGTTCTTGTCCACGGAAATGGAGGGTTCAGAAAATTAGTTATTCTTTATTCTGTAGATCCCCAAGAGTTCTTAGCCCTCCAGAATAAGAAATTTGCAGAAACATTCCACAGAGCTGAAAACAAACTTGCCTATTTTAGTGTCCACCAGTCTTTTATCAGCATTCAGCATTTTACAGGAAAGATTTTCAAAACAGTATTTTTCTAAGTGGAAGAGTATCTAATTATGTGGAATGTTTAATAACTGCTTTAACAAAAGCTTTCCCTGCTCCATTCGTTTTGTTGTCAGCTAGTACTCTGGCAGCAGACAAAGAGTTAATGTCAAAATGCATCTTCTGATACCCCAATTGCCTTTCCTCATCCATTGTTTTCAAACTTCTTTCGAGTGGTCAGAAATTTTCTGCCTGAATAAACTCTCAACAGAAAAGAGAACTGGAGCAAACAGAAAAATGAGTAAAATAAAAACAAACTGTGCTGGCGATATAGAAAGGAGACCAGGTTATAAAATCACAAACTTCTAGCACAAGCATTTATTGTGAAAGTAATGTAATTTAAAAGTGTGAATTTTGCCCCTTTGCAGCAAAATTATTCAAAGGTAGCAATATTCTGTACAATATCATAAATCTGGCAAATTTAGATTTGGATGACTTGATACTCAGAACGGAAAAGAAATCAGCCCGACTCTTTGGAAAGCTTTTATAAAAATGCTTTTAAAAATAACAAATCACTCTTTTCATAACACTGTTCATGTCTCAACTTTCCTTTAAACTGAAACGTGATGCTAGAAGTAGTATTTCCCACTAATACATAAGGGCTTCTAATTTCAACCGTCTGTTTTGATCACTCTTAGCATTCTCATATTACTATTGGTAGCAAAAAACATATTCTTATAAGAAACAAGAGTAGTGCATTTCAGTTATGGTTATCTATTGATTCAGTTACACTTGAATTGATCTCAAATTGTTTCAAGCAACTGTTCTGCACCCAAAACACCACATGAACCACAGAAACCAGATCAATAGATTTCAAGTGAAATAATTGTTTTCCTTTGTGAGACCCCATTACTTCTTGAATGAAGAACTGTTTGATTGACCTCCAGGAAAGCAGCAGATGTGAATAAGCCAAGCACCTCAGGCCTTATCATTTAAAGTGAGGCCTTGAAAATTACAGGAAAGTACATTGACCATGTGCTCCGTTAGCTGTGGGAAATGCACAGCTGGAGGAGCCACAAGACTGCATTTTACTCTGATAACATGAGAGCTGGACTACATACATGGAAAAAATAGACTTTTAGAGCCAGTCACTTGTGAACACATATAAAAATATCTTACTAGTTAAGAATATAATTCAAGGATTCTTGAGTGGCTAGTTGTCTTTTCAGTGTCAGTGAGTTTTTTGTCTTGTCTTGTGAAATCTCACACAGCTGTACCACTGAACTCACTTTTTTCACAGTGTCTTACTACATCATTTTAATGTTTTGTGAATGCAGTCATTTCCATATTGTCTTATTCAGACACACAAGGTAGAAAGCATAAGCCATCACAACAGCTGAGGAAATCAGGGTGACTTCATTAATTCTCCTGGCAGGATGCAGATTTATACCAGATCAGCAATTTATTGGGGTGCCTAAAGTGAGATCATAAGAGACGCTGTCAAACAGAGTGGGATGGGTTCTTCCAGGGGCTGAGTAAGGGTTGAGACAAGGGCTGCACTGATCTCTGTGCCATACAGCCAGCCCTAGGAAATTAAATGATAATAGTATCCCCAGGCTGCCACACTCTCTGCAGCACTGCACGGAGAGTCCTCGGGCTGTAGCCCTGCCTCTGTGTTCAGTGCTGCTCCTTCTACCATCATGTGTTTGTGTTCCCGGGATAAAGCCTTACAAACTGTCTTCCCTACCTGGAATGTGCCCTTTTGCACAGCAGAAGGAGTCCAGGGACCATCATCTCTTTCCACAGCCAGCAGCAGGAACAGGGTGACTGCAGAGGACTGAGTGAGAGAGTGACCAGAAAGTGCTGGAGATGCCTGATATCTGAGGATGTGGTTTGGTGGTACAGGATGGAGCAGCTGGGCAGAGGGTTAGACACCTTGCGATGGTGATTATGGGAAGGCATTGCCAGAAGTAACAAACTTGGCAGGCTTGACGTGTCAATCTCAGCCCAATATATCATGTTCTCTCCATTACACAGACTTAAACTGCACATGGCAACAGCAAAATTACTGCTTAGGTAATGCAAACATGGGTGTTCCCCCAGCAGGCATCAATAGCAAACAACAAGAAACAGATGTGCACCCACTTATAAATTGCAGTTTTAATACACAATTCTATTTTTACGTAATTTCTACCCTCAGTTGGTGCTTTCCTCCACAAAAGAAGAAGTAGAAACTAAGACTACAGGGGTGTTATTTTTGTGGTCTTAGGACAAGTGGTAGTCCCTGCCACCAGTCCTAACTGTATGGGAAATTGTTATTTCTTTTAATTATATTGCAAATAAATGAAATACATAATAGCTTAGAATGTTTTTGTGAGGAAATCTTGGTTGGCTCCTTGCACATATTAGACCTGATCTGGGCTTTACTCTTTTACGAGCGCAATTAACTGCAAACACCTTGTCATAAACATTTTAAAGGTCAAAGACATTGCAACAATTTTGCTAAAGAGATAAATGGTCAAATAAAACATTGAATTGTTAATTCCCAGGTGACAAAAAGCTGCCTAAGTCAGATCAATAAGAAGACATACAGAACGAATTCTGGGATAAAGGGCGGGTCAACCTTGAAGTGTTAATAACTTGCTCCTATTATTTTGCTCTGGCACATCATGTGTTCTAGCAGGTAACGTTACTGTTAATAGCAAATTAATGTCCACAGACTCACAGAAGTATCACCGGGCATCAGAGGTTATTGAAACCAAAGGTTTTGAAAGGATTTAGCTCTATTAACACAAGGGAAAACAGTGAATTTATAAAAGCCAGGTAAAAGCAGTCTTACTACTATTTCTAATCTAAGGTGCTAGTCAGTTGCTGGATAGGGCACACTTTCCCCCTCACCCTCTCTGTGCAGATTTTTGCTTTTCAACCTTGTTCTTAGTGCCTGGGCTTTTATTAA
Source organism: Calidris pugnax (assembly GCF_001431845.1). Classification (NCBI taxonomy): domain Eukaryota; kingdom Metazoa; phylum Chordata; class Aves; order Charadriiformes; family Scolopacidae; genus Calidris; species Calidris pugnax. The sequence goes on along the minus strand of NW_015090786.1, from coordinate 3,240,347 downwards.
ACAGAAACTGTCAAAACCATACAGCCTTATTTGAGTTAAAAGAATTGTAAGAAATCAGTATGTTAGATGGAAACTGAGTATGTTGAAGCAGATAATCAGCTGGTCTGTACTGTCAAAGCTGCTGTTACAGAACTGGGCAATTTGTATCAGCCTAAAGTCTGCCCCACAGAATGTGTTTGTGGAAGGTCAGATACAGAAATTACAGAAATTAGCATCCTTGCCAGATTTAAGTGAAGGGAGATCCTTTTTTAATCTTTCTGAAGTAGATAATGGTGTGACCATTATGTTCAGCATTTCTGTCTACTGAAACCAGCATTTTGTAACTATAGCTACCTCAGAAATTAGCCCTCCTTTTATTGGGAAAACCATACCTTTCTGTCCATACTGACCATTTAACTCAATAAAATGCAAGTTTGGAATTGAAAATGTACAACTGACACTCAAAATTGATTAAATTTGAAAAAAAGGTTCATCGGGTCACAACAGTGGGTATGAAAGAGGGACATACAGAATCATTTAGAAGACACTTTCTGTTTTCTCTAGTCCACCCCATTACACATTACATTAGTTGGACTACCCTAAAAGTCGTATGAAACATGCTTTGTTATGAAAACTACAGCCATACAATTTTATGACTACCTTTAGATGACTAATATTTTTTTCAAGTTCTTAAAATTTCCTTTCCATCTTATTCCTAAAATTCCAATAGGGAACATATAAGTGCCAAGTATGTCACTTGAAACTGTGTGTTGGATGACTGTGGTCTAGAAACTAGCTCTTACTGGCCAGTGAAGTAGAATGGGCTGCTATTTTCAGTTTATTTTTAGAAAAATATAAAGGAGAATTTCAGGCCGTTGGAAGGAGACTACCTGAAGAAGTCTCTTCTCAAAACTATTTAATTTTTTAGGCCCTAGCAGAGATTACAAGATTAAAAGTTACAAGTAAAGAAAATTATCTCTTCATTATTTAGTTCAGGACATCATTTTCGAGTAAAGATAGGAGAGACTTTTCCTCAAGAGGACTAAGCAACTCGGAAGACAAAGCATGAGAAAATGGAAAAGTCTATCAGAAATAGTAACTCTTGATATGCAGTGAAAAATATCTACCAGTACCCATGGGAAGGAACTGAGGAACTCAAACTATTCCAAAGCATTATGCAGTGGTATAAAATATAGACAGCAATGTCTATATTGATCTCAGTAGACACTTAAAGGCAAATGAACATTTGAAAGGTCAGTAATTTTACTTCTGCCAAATTGGATGTTAGTAATTTGCATAAGACTGAAAGTCAAATATCAGCGCAAATTCCCTCAGTCATATGTAAATTTAATCACCCCATACCTCTAACAGCAATCTTATGTCATCTGGCATGAAAAATGTAGAGAAAGTACACAATGTCATAAAGCACGCTGAACTAAGTGATACATATAACACAAGAAGATACTACATGACAAGCATCTATTTTATGTGGTTTATAAATACCATGAAATCATATTTTACTCTGACAGCAAATTTTAAGGTTCTGTTAACTACTCATTAAATGATTTTACAAATAAAGATAAACTCTCCTTTTCTAGTGCACTTCAGAAATATCTGTTGGGATTTATGCAGACTGCAATCTAAAAGGATTTTTTAAATTTGTTTTATTACTTACACCAATATTAACTCAACCAGTTTCCAAGTCAACTCTGAGGTGTGATTTTTTTTCTCTAAAAAGAGGAAGACACATTAGCATGTTTTTCCAGAAAAGATATTTTCAGCTTGTGTCTTCTAAAAACATCACTTGTTATATACAGCATGAGGCCTCAAGGCTCACTCAATCAATGGCAGTTATGCCACTAAAATTAATGGCTATGGGCTCAGGACTTAGGTTTTCCTAGTGTGTTTAAAATTTAAAGAGAACCCTAAGAGACTTCCACAATTCTAATATAATAGTAATAAATAATAATCACTAAATGGGTCTGTCCAACATGGGGAAGGAGATCTGGCAAAAGTAACATAATTCAAACTAACGTTAAAGCAGTATTTCTCATGAAATCACCTGACATCCTCTGAAGACACATGAAGACCACAAAGTGACATGAAGTGACATCCTACCCCTCAGCAGCACCTCAGGGTTTTATAAGTATTTCAGCAGAAATCCTGGTGCTTTCCAGACCTATTCTTCTACAACTCAGGTACCAGGAAGATGCCCTGATCCACAATTTTTCCACTGCCATCATCACTTTCCCCATCTGTTTCATGAAGGTGGGGAACAAAAGACTGATGCAAAACAATACACTGGAACCTTCTGGAGTCTGTGCTGCAAACTGCACTGTGCTTCAAGGAAACATGACACATACATTGAATATTGCGTGGACCTTCCTCGGTCCACAATCTCTAAGAAATGAAAAAATTCAATACTGACAGCTGAGTGTTTGGCAGGATATGAGAGCCTCCCAGTAACACTCCCCTCCAGTGCAAAATTACAGGCATGCTTCACTGCCTTTTGCACCGCAGGGTACAGGAGAGAATGTAAAGTCCAAAATTACCTTTGTTCTTGTGTTGCTGTTACTGTAAAGACACCCATGTTATGGTCCATGGATTTCTCACCAGCATAAAGATCACGCACTGCAGGGCCTATGAAGAAAGGCTTCTTTAGGTTGCCTGAAATGCCAAGGCAATTTAAGAACAGGGCACTGTCGAAGAAAGAGTCCATAAGGTTGATAGTCTATAGAGCTACTTTCCTACCTCTAGTTACAATACAGATCTGTTTAGCTGTTATTAAGGGTTCTATTTCATCTGTCACCCTTCTCATTTTGATCACTTGATTACATTTTATGACACTGAAAACATATAAATGAAGTGCTTGTACTCCACAACCGTCCTAGCATCTCTATAAAGTATTACCATTTTAATGCAGTTGTTCGCTTTGCTTTGCTATGAATGTATAGTTTTCAAACAGTCTAGACTTTCATTAGAAATTATGTGCTTTAACCTTATCTTTGTAGGCTGACTCATTCTATATTAAACCAAAATTCACTGCGTCAAACCAATCATTTGAGCCAGTAAGTTTTTAAGATGTTATGGAGCAAGAGGCGTATAGAAAGTTTTCTCGCATGAGAAAGGAGAGAATAAGCTGTTTCTAAAATTACATCTATTTATCTATTTTTATTCAGTTCAGACATAATATTAGATGCAGTAGTATTTGCATCACCTGAGATACAACATGGAATAAAAATATTCTGTATTTTGCATGCCATCCTTTTTACCAACACAAGCCACTGTTTTAAATAACTATTTTAAATCAAAGTCTCTTTAGTCTACGAAGAGAGGAAAATGAACAGCACTTCATACACACCTCCTAGTAATCCTGATGGAATATAAACATTAGCTTATTAAAGTAAATGCCACTTACTGAATATCCACAAAATACTAGATGTATCAGAGTGACTGCTACACTGGTTTAAATGCTTCAAAATGCTAACAGATTTTTACAAATTGAATAATGTGATACTCACGAAGTACAGCAACTTAACTAAAAAAGCACTCCTTTCTCACAAATGCAGTCTGGCATGCTGAAGTGTAACTAATTCTCATGCAGCTTTATTAATTACATCAAAAGAATGTGATTTGACCTCATAACTGTGGTCATTTTAAGACGAGAGAGACAACTGCTGTGAAAGTGCACATCTTACGCACTCCCCGCTTTTCTTCTTCCATTAAAGAGCCCCTGTGTCTCTCCTGGGAGCCGCCTGGCAGCAGCTACAGACAGCACAAACCAGCAGGAGTGTGCCAAGAACAGGTGCTCCGGCTTATTGCAGCTGCGGTGCGTGTGGAGGGGGGAAAAGCTATTGCTTTTGCTCACCACCTCTGAAATAGCTCCTTACCTGGAGATGTTTCCTTTCTCTCTCACAATACATCTTTAAAAGCAGATTTTGTCAGACGTTACACTCTCTCACAGTTAAACAGCCAGCAAGGCTCCTTCTGGAGGAGAAATGGCCTAAAGCACTTTTGCGGTTAGACATGCAATCCACCATATAGTATATTCAGTCAAAGATGTTCACAGCAAAAGGAAATACATACATGGAAATGTTGCTTATTGCAATTTAAAAGAATAAGAAACCATAGAATCACACTCTAATCATAGAGTGTGATTAGCTATGCTAACGCTGTAATAAAACACGATGGGAGAACACACACTTTACACTGGATCACCTGCAAAAAGTACAGATGAGGTAACAGATGAGGTACAGGTGAGATAACAGCACCAGATATAATTAACAGCACCAGCTTTAACTGGACATTTTTGGTAACACATTGTTCACTGTCCACATTGTGGTCTCTCTCATACCTTTCCTCTCTGCTTTCTGTGTGCCCTGTCAGGCTGAAGCCTCAGGAAAGGGGCTTTCTACCCATCAGCGTTCCCCCAGCACCAGGGACAAAGGGATTCAGCTCTGGGTTACTCCCATGTATTACCCCAACAAACATGCAAAGACAATGGCAGTAACTGCAGGAAGGAATCTGTAAAAACATCTACTTTAGATACAACTGCAATAACCACCTAATATAGGCGAGTTGTAACTTCCCCACGTGCTGTTGTACAAATCACATGTAATAGCTGGCATCTGAAGTCAACAACTACAGGTCCATCTGCCCTCACATAAGCCCTTAAACGTCACTTATTTATGTAAGCTGCTTCTGACACACACCTCAACAGCATTCTGTGGACCACCTGCTTGCACCCAAAGGGCACGTTTTGATGACCCTTATCACAAGAAGAGACAAAGTGAACATCTGAGTTGTGAATCTTGCTGATCACCTGCCCTCCTGTGTCGCCAGCCCAAGCTCTTGCCAGTATATTAAGCAAAATTGCATGAGTATAAAATTGAAATGAGACCGGAATCACACGCTCATTAAAATCACGCTGCTGACCTTTTAAAATGGCAGTATAGAATTGCCGTGACTAAAGAAACTGTAAGGGGACAATAAAATTGCATTAGAACTTTTTCAATCTATGCTCACAGTTAGTCAGACATCTCTTCTGCTAAATAAACACAAATTGAAATAATGTGACGCCAGCAGTAAAAGGAGACCTAAGCATGTTAATCTGCCTTCTAAAATTCAGACCTTGAACAAAAATTCATGCACAATTACGCACCGACTTTCTATGGTTGATTGTTTGATTACAATCATTTCATATGAAAACTCAGCACTGCTGACACAAATGTCCAGCTGGAGTCACAAAGTCAGATTCTCAGTTCATCTCCTTCAGTTTACAAAGGTGTGGGAGAAAAGAGAAGAAAGCCACTAAACATGCCCATTAGGAATGGCTGTGACATGTAGGTTATGGTACTGGTATGGAGCTAATGTAGCTGACACTGCAGTGCCTGATATGAAATCACCTCAGTCCTACAGCTACTCTGAAAGGCACAGGCTGGTAGACAACCAGTCCAAAAATCAGCAACATGAAACACTTTTCCAATCCTTTCTTCTAAGTATTAGCAACCGCTGTGGTTATTAGCAATTTGACTCTAAACCAGCAATTTGTGCAAGTAGAAGGTGTGGAAACCTGTCTGCACCGTGCAGATGTGGTGACCACGCTTGCAGAGCCATGCAGGTAATTGCAGATATGTCTTTTTGCATGGCCCACAGCACTGGAAAATCAGGTTATTTCTTGTGTTATATTCTTATTTCCATGTGTGCATGTATGTCTGCAATAACCCACAAACCCCTCTGTTTTGATGAATTGTTAGTAACGTGTTAAAAGATAAATATTCGTTTGTGTCTCTAAAGTTCCAGCAAACTTTGACCAAATTCAGAACAGGTGCCAGTTTAGGGCTGAATATAAACTAATGAGACATAAAAATGTCCCCTTGGTAATTCTTTCACAATACAGCAGGGGGGCATTTCTTCTCTGCCAGCTCCTCTTATTAAATGTCCATCAATGGGAAATTTGGAATATCCTTTAAGAGTGTTTCTTTAGGAAAACAGCTGAAACCTCTGAACTGTGCATCACTTCAAAACTCTTGCTAATACTACGGTTCATATAATTTAGTTTTTCAAAATCATCTCCTCAGTTTTGGGTTTCAGATTTTTTCCCACTTCCTGAGCCATGTTATACACTTGTTTTTAAAATCTTTAGGAACACAGAATAATTTGTTCTCCTGCCCAGTGTCTACTGAGATTTTGGGGAACAGCAGGATTTCTTTAATGCTTCTTATTGAATTTCCCTACTTTCTCATTTAACTGTAGAAAAGCAACTTCTATTCCGCACCCCTTTTAGCAGATTGTTGTAAAAGAAGAGAGAGGGGGGAAAAAAAAACCCACTAAAGCTCTGACAGATGGTACCCAGCGTTTGACTCATGCTGGGCTCAGCAGGACCTATAGTTTAGAAGGTTAGGACTGTCAAAAAGACTCTGCTTATCAAGTGAATAACAAAGTGTGGACTGCCAGGCTGTTTCCTATAGAAAACTTGTATTTTACTTGTAATTCTCAGCTATCTTTCTGGTGCTTCCGAAACTTTTGAGGAGCAGATGCAAGCTTTTCTATTTAAGAAACAACTTGGAAGCTGACATCCCGGGAGCAGCCGGCGGCACAGTAGGCCTGACTGGAGGAAGTTGTGCCCCTGTGCTAGTGTCAGAGCCACAGTTTGGGGACCTCAGAGGGGATTTGAGAGCAAGGAGAGAACTCTTCCTCTCCATTTGCCTTCTTTTGCAGCCAGTGATAAATTCTTCTTATCTTAGATTACTGCCCTGGTCTGAGGATCGCTTTAGCAAAGTAACTGTGGTAAACTGCGAGGAAAGGCAGAAAGGTCTGAGCATAAAGCAGCATTTACCAAGCTTTTCTTTTTTAAGTCCTTTCCAAGCTCACACCAGTCAGCGTCTATGCCAGTACAGAAGTATCTAAAGTGACTACAAAGGTTAGTGAGCAGACCTGAAAGCAATACTGAAGTCTGGAGAAATACAAATAAAAGGTTAACAGCTTGTACCCATGTTTACTGGTAAGTCCGGACTTTTAAATTTGGGGGTGGGGGGAGCTTGCTGGTAAATGTAGTGTTACTGTGAATATGAAACAGGCACTGTTATTCATCATTGCTAGAGCACTGTAAATATTCTTAATGCTTTCTTCCCAAAAATAATGTCAATTCATTTGTTAAACAACAACATTGTTTTAGTTATAAAGTAAACTGGTACCAACAGTTAGCAGCTGCTCTTCAACAGTTAGAATTAATGAGATAGTAATTATACAGCAAAATACAACATTTTTATTGCCAACACTCAAGCCTCTGTCATTGCCTCGTTTGCTTTTTATTCAGAACTATGAAAAATGAAATTACTTAACTGAGTTTTGAAGTTTACAGAATATAATTAATTCAATCTGGATTCACTGCTATGTCTGGATTCAAAGTTGTTTGTAAAAGACAAAACTAGTTTGGTACTAAATGGGGAAGGGGGAGGTTTGAATCCTGGTTTAGCGTGGAAAAGAGTCACAGACATGCAGAGCAGTGTGACTACACACGGATGATTAGTTTTGCTTACTCTGCTGCCAGATAACCTGCAGCAGAACAAGTGTGTGGTCAAAAATTCTCTCATTATAATTACTTATTAATTATTATCACGTTGATCATAAGGTTAAGCCATAACCAATGTGCTGCTGCTGAAGAATATAGCTCGGGGCATTTTGTACGAAGCAGTCTGTGTTTCAGAATGCTTCTACTTGGTTTGTATATTAAAAACTTGCTTTGAGTAAGGCAATGAACAATGAGGATAATTCTTTCATTCTTCTTTCATTCTTCACTGTAAACCAAAAATCCTGGCCTGAAATATGGCTATCTATTTAGGTGTTAATTTATTTAAATACAGAGGGGAATGTGCTGAGTATAGAACCTGTTGCTTTTCTCCCTACCTTACCTTGCCTCAGATGAGATTCCATTCCCCAATTCAAATGTCTGCTAACATGCTATGTAGAGATCAGGACAGGAAACGTCTCTGTCCAAAAATTCAGTTGGATTCAGTTTTCATGCAGTTCAGTCATGAGCCCAAGTGAAGGAAATCATTAAGCAATATCTTTCTGAACATATGTAAAAAAATGAACAGTGTTCTCACCCGTCGCTTCAGGGCATATATGATGTATCCTTGCAGAAGCTGTGGTTCCCATCCCCTGATTCAGCACAAACCCAAGGACCTACACAGCCATCTCAGGGAACAGCCAATTTTCCTTCTGTCACCTGGGCTCGACATGGCCAGGTATTGAGCTCCCCACAGCTCCCTACAAAGTCTCCTCCAGGAGCTGACTGAAAATCCCTTTGGCTGTGTCAAAGAGCTGACTGAAAATCCCTTTGGCTGTGTCAGATTGCTTTGTGCTCTGCACAGCACAAGGAGTCCTGGCTCTGGAGCCCTTTTCCTGCCCTTTCTCCTGGTCCAAGGCAGGTCCCAGAGAGGGACTTCACCAGGAAGTTAGGGCTCTGGGCAGGGACACGTTGTCCAGTCCTGTTGTTACTTACCAGATTGACCTTTGAGTTTCATCCCATTGCTATATATGTGAGCTAGCAAGGAGTGACTCTGGCTGCCATGAGACATACACCAAAAAGACTGAGCAACCTATATCAAAAACTAGTATCTGTTGCAAAGATGTGATGTGGAACAGAGAAAAGACAAACAATGACATTCTCATGGACAGATATACAGGAGGGAACCTGCATTAAGTCTACAAATAAGAAAGGAGCCAGCAACCAAGTCACACTGGCTACTTTATCCACACATGAATGCCCAAATTTCTCTAAAAAAATCCATTACAATCTGAAAAATCAGTGATTTAATAAAGAGCCACAAACACTGACAGTCTTATAAAATGCATAGGGGTATTCAGACTTGCATTTCAGTAAATGATTTACTGTTTTCAGCCAGGTATTAATATGACTTATTTGCTTTCTTCTAATTACATGAATCAGCCACCAGTAGCCTCTAATTCTTCACTGTTATGTATCCGTGGTAAATCTTTGGGAATGGCTCAGCTGTGAGCAGCAGAAACTTTGTCCTTGAGCTCTCCACATCTGCCTGGGACACAGCTAAGGCCAAGAGCCCGGGGTATCTAAGCTACAAGTTAGGTATGTGGTTCCTAACAAAGGGAGCAGATGGGCTGGCCTAGGAACACCTACCACTTCTGTACCTTTGAGAAAACTGTGTGACATTAAATAAATTCCAGGAATGAAGGCCTTGAACGCAGCAATCATTTCGGAGTCTCTCAGAAAAAGGATGGAGTCCGATTTAACCACTGCTCACTCTTTTCAAAGAGATGAATAGAAGCCTTTTATTACAAGCTTCACAGAATGTCATTTAAGCATCATTCTCATTTATACCTTAATCAAAGTAAACATGCAAATAGCTTCTATAAATTTTATCAAACAGACAGGAGAGGGAGCTCTCTCTTCATCCCACTAGAGTATGAATGGATTTTCCTGAACTTATTAAAATCTAACCACATTTGTATTCTATGTCACGTCACTTCTTGTCATGCTTTTGTCCTGGGACTCTCTCCTCTTAACAAACAACTCTGTAACACAAAACATTCCTGTGTACCACAGAACATTTTTTTGGATGAATGCAATAACTACATTTTTCAGGCACTTTTAATTTTGGTATAGGAAAAAATGAGGATGTAATTCCTATTTACAGCATTCTGCTCCTCTACTTACTGAGAGGCATACAAACGCATGCTCCGCATGTATGTGTGCATCATCGATATACTTCTATACTTCCCAACTTATAATACCAAGCAAGTGACTTTTTTTCATTATCACCATCCTCTATATGTTCACAGATAATTTTGTATTTATCCTGAGATCTATCAGACCAACCTAAGAATTTTGGTAGATCCAAATGCATTTTTAAGATAAGTCACTGAAATATCAAATTCAAAAGAAATACATACAGGCAAACAAACTGCAGCTAAAATAAACCCAAGACAAAAGAAATTCACAGTAATCTTAATGTCTGCATTGTTCTCACTGTATTTATTTGAAATCTTCCTATTGGAATATGGTCTTAATTCACATTCTGGAAACAAAATTTTGATGGCAGAAATGCTGGTATCAGCATCTGGATATAATGCTAAAAATCAAACTGTGAGTTACATCTGTCTCGTAAAGGCTATATAATAAGATTTACTTAATCCATTTGAAAGGAAAAAAAAATGTTTTTGTCCCCCAATTTGTTGCAACATCTGAAAGTTCATGAGGTTACGACCCCTCTTTAAGAAAGCATCTTCTACCACCTGCAAATACCCTAGGAAAGCAGTTTGAAACAATAAAACACGTGCTAGTTAACCGTTACCAGGGAAACAGTTATGCTTCAGCAATGGGAGGTTTCAGCCCCACAGTGGCTTTGTCTAAAGAAGACATGGCCCAGCTGTTACCGAATAACCATTGTTGTAGATCATCGGGAAATAACAGTCAGCGCACCAGCTAAGCCCTATGGAAGCTTCTCTTTTCCTCGCCACCAGAGGAACATCGGAATAAAATGACAGAAGAACAGGCATTTTACAACATAACCTGAAATATAATAAAGATACTATAAAGATATCTATAAAATTACTATAGTAAAGATACTAAAAACGATCCATCAATAGTGACTTGACATTAAAAGCATACAAATCTATTGTTTTTAGCCCCTTTAGGATGATGATTTTTCTAATGCAATATCCTCAAGTCACTAGGTGGCAAATACTAATGTTATTAATTAACTATAACATGAAAAGTTTCAGGGCCTGAGAAAGTTATTCTTTGTGCTTACAAGGGAATCGGCATACAAACCCGTTTTTTTCCCTTACATCAAAGAGATAAGATACAAAGGGATGCAGCAACAGATTGGTCTCCTGGCTAATAATCTTTCAGAGATGCACAATAGTTAATTTTGGTGTCTTGAAACATGGCATCATAGTTTTCAGTCCAAATTTTCATTGAAAATTTCGTTTTCATTGAGATCGAATAATTTAACCGGGGTCTTTTGCAGGTTTTGTCCATTGATTTTTTGTCTGATTGTTTTAAACAGGGAGAGTCAAATCCTAGATCCTGAGCAGTCAGTGCAGAGCTCTCAATAACAGCAACAGAAGCAAGGTTTCATTCTGGTATTTAGGTGAGTTTTTCCCTCTTACATATTTTTTCATTCACTCACGCTATACAAATTATTACTGGCAATACAATAGTCACTGTGCTGAAAGGAACCACAGAGCAGGTACGATGCATCTCCATTAATTGTGCAAATTAGTGCAAAAAGTCCGGAGGGGCAGCACACGTGCAGGGACAGAACAGACAGGACAAGCTGACTGAGGCTGAAGGCAAGGAACAAACAAACTAAAATCACAGCAAAACCCAAATGTTCCATAACCTCAATATCTTCCTACAAAATACAAGCTCATTTCTGTGACACTGACGGGTGTGGTGAGGGGGAAATGTGGTGCTCGGTGTTAATTTCCACTTTCCTAGTGCTCCACTAGCATTGCAAAAAATTACAAGAATGAGTTTTCTCTAGAAAGAACCTTTTCAACCTCTCCTCATAATCTGCTTAGCAAGGACACAAGCTGTTTCTCATTTGTTTATACTGTAAAAGCAGTCACTGTGAGTCACACCTTATGGAGACTTTCTTGCATGGATTTTTTCAAGAATTTGGTACAAAACATCCTTTCACTTCCAAAAGACAAAGGGAAGTAAATAGTGGTCTTTAGTCTCCTTCTAAAGCACATTAAAGATTTTTTCACAGTAAAAGACACCAACGATCCCTTCCTTATCCTTCAAATTCTTTGGATCACTTAGCATTGGCAAAAACAAATCTCTTAAAAATGAAGGCTGCGCACCAGAACTGAGTAAATTAATCTGAGGTTTTTACAGTCTCCTTTTCTGCTCACAAAAAGAGTATTAAAGTAGGTTAAAGTAGGAGTGTTTTTCTTTTTTACTTCTTTTGCTTGCTGTTTGGAATTAGCCTAAGTGTTTGAAACTATATAGTCCACGATTAATCTCCTCTCATTTGTTTGTGTTTTTTTTCATTTTTTAAACGCCCGCACAGTACAAGTCTATTCATAATCTGTGCCTCAAAGAATGCCCAATTTAAATGTAAAAATGCACAACAAGACACAACAAGTGGGAGAGTCATAAACGAGGTGAGAATTACATCAACTGAAGGGGAGCGAAGGCTAGTACCAGAGAACCTCCACGTGGCTGCAGCAACCCAAGGGGTGGTGATGGGGACTGGAGGCGACTAAACATTTTCTTTCCTTTCTTTCCCAATTCAATTAGACAAAAAAAGGAGAGAGATAAAAGCTTACAGAAGACAAATCACTGCCATTTGATTACAAACAGAATGCACTTTGAGAAGGAAAGGGGAAAATGACAGTTGCTCCAGTACAGACTCTAGGAGAGTCAGGGGCAAGAAGTACTTATTCACAGAATTTTAGAGGAAAGGCGGTATTCTCAGTTTCAGCCACATCAAGTCCCAGGTGACTGTGAGGCATCCAAAATGCAACCTTTGGAAGACAGGGATCCACACAGACTGAATGTAGGGTATGCTGGAACTAAACAATAGTCTAATTATTATCATATAGCTATCTACTCTTCTTGAAAACTTCTGAGGAGTTACATCTGGTCTTTCAACAACAGAACCTTCTTCAACATACTCTTTGAAATTCAGATTAAAATATTACATGGACTAGTAGAAAGAAAATATTTCTCCCTCTTCTTCAACCCGGATAAAAGTCGCAGACTGGGAAATCTCTGCAGGCAAATGTGATGTCTTTATAGCAATCTCACAATTACCTGTAGAGATTCTACAATCTGGCATCTTCATACACAGTAATTATAAAGTATACAGTTCTTCATCTTCTGCACCTCTGCTGAGTTGAGCTGAATTCAGTCCAAATTGCCTAAATAGCTGGTAGCTGACTGTAAGCTTTTTTCCTTAATAATTTTCATGAGCCAGAAGTTGAAACCAAAGGCATAAAAACTACATAAATTAACACACTGAACACTGTAAAACTACTGTTAACATCTGTATACTAAGGGACAAAGTTATTGTAGGTTATATCTCAACTGTGAGGGCTTAATATTCCTTTAATAGGCTACATCTACTGTTAACTGAACCTGAATCACAACTGGGTTTTCATGGGTGATTAGTTCACACAGCGCTGGATGAGTTCAGCTTTTTTAAAATGATGATGCTTTGAAGAGCTGTTTGATGAATGTTCTAAAACAAGCTTTGGACACGGCAGCAGCAAGAATATGTCACTTTGAAAGAAACACCTCTTTTTCAGATAAGAGAATACCTAGCAATGCAGGCCTTCATGAATAGAAAAAAAAGTAACTTTTTTTTCTCTCTTTAGATGTTCCTAGAAATATTTGGTATTTGGGAAGTTTTAGCTCGCCTTACTTGAACGACATTCAATAGATTCATAGTTGGACAAATATATATTAGGGCTCAAGAAGGCAGCAACTCTTGAACGTTCTTAAAACATCAAGGTGTCCATCCTGCTCAGAAATGCATTCCTAAAAGCTTATTGTGCAAAGAACTAATCCTATGCTATGGCCTTATTTTCATCACTATTCTCAGAAAGGTGATGACACCGTGAACTACACAGTGTAGCAACAGCAGGGCTGTGCAGTTTCAATAGGACCATGCAGATATTGCAAATAAAGCCTCCTGAGAAGTTGACTGCACACATATCCTCTCAGCGCTTCAGAGTTAACATAACACTGAACTGAATGGGCCCAGTTCACCTCCCAGTGCCTGTGTACCAGAATTCCTGCCGAAACACTTCAGAAGATAGACGGCTGGAAAATTCATTCCACCTGAAAAAAACGTACATAAAAGCTGGATAGGAGGACAACTCAGCATGAAAAGACATCAGTGTTGATGCTAAGCTGTTCATGCAAGGAGACAGAGGCAAGCGGGATCACAATTTTTATCTGGGTTGCAAGTCAGATAAAGACTTTGATCTTCTCAGTTAATGTTATCCTCTTATACAACACTTGTCACTTTGAAGACCCATCATACCCACTTGCAATTCTGCTGAGAAGTCAAATATCTATCTGGGTTGTAAGGACATCACTTAGGTTTCACCTCAGCTCCTGTGGGCACGGGAGAGGCCAAACTGCCTCTTCCTCTGATCTTGCTGGTCTGCTCTGAGCTCCAGAGGAAGGGAGCAGTGGAGAAGCCATTGGTATTTTCAAGTGCAGGGGCACTGTTCCAGGAGGAGGGCACAGAAAGCAAATACTACTTAGGCAGGAGAACTGGGAAGAGCATGACATTGAGGCAGGGAAAAGGAATGGTTCAAGTTCTAATTGCAAAATTCCACTAAATCCAGCAGCTGTGTGCAACCCCGTACTGAAAAGGATAACTTGGATGTTTTTTTAATTCCAAAGTGATTCTTGCATTTTTTTTACTTCTTCATTTCACATCTCCTCTGTTCTCCCTGTTCACAAGAGATAAATACTGAGTCTGTACAACAGCCTTGCTATGTAATTTTCCAGTTCCCAGCACTCCCCAGAAACCACTACTCTTCAAGTAGAGTTACCACCTTTATTCTAGATTTGAATTTACATGAAGACTGAAATGAAGGTATGAGTTTAATCTATTTTTCTCAAACAAGTGTTAATTGACAAATGATGAGGGCAAGCATGTGCAACTACTGTGATTATGGTTGATAATTGTGCATGCAGGTACAATTGGCAAGTCAGCATCTGCAAATAAAAATTGTGGTGATATCCTTGAATAACTCAAAACAATGGCAAAGCCCCATTCATTTCACTATCATGATTGTTTCAACAAACCTTAAATATTAGTTCTGGAGGCAGAATCGCAACTGGAACCAACACATTTTCCTCAATCAGACCCTTATAAATTATCCCTACTTTTTATTAAAGCCAACTTGTTCCTGTCTACTGTGTCTTCACAGAGGCTGTTATAATAAGCTATAAAATGTGCTGTGCAATAAAAACATCACTTACATTGTATGATTTTTAAAAAAATTATCCAACTATTCCACTCTAATATTTTAAATCCATCTTCAATTATTCAGTCAGCCCAAGCCCTGCAGAAATATCAATACAGCACCATACATTTCCAAAAATGCTGTTGATGAATAATATGCCACCTGCCCACCCATTTAGATTCATAAAGAAATGCATCAAAGAGAAGCTATGCTGGCAAATCCAGCCCTCAGAAAAAAAAATCAAAGCTTCATTTCAAGAACTGACTCAAATCAATGCTAGAATCACTCTAGGCTAAGCTAAAATTATACTCCCTTGAATATTTTTATATGAGTGTTTTTGTACTCTTCTGATTAAGAGGCTCTTTCAGTTCATCTTGCATGTTTTAAGTTGCTGACATCATTCTACATACTTCTTATCTTGTCATACTGCCAGAATTACCTATGCTTTCACACCTTGATCTTCAGAATGCTGCCATTGTATTAACTATTTCCATCTACCCATTTATTAGCAAATATTTTTAAACAAGACATAAAAATTTGTCACCCAGAACTAAAGCTATGGAGCTGGTTTGAACCCATCATACTGGAACAGAGGAAAATTAAACAGCACATACTAAAAAATCCCTTTTTACAAAAAAAGAAAGAAAATTCTTAAACACTTGCCGTCAGCAATGGTAACATGCAAACTGGTAACACAACTCTTCTGCAGCTGCACCAAGCCAACATTGTGATGATGCCACCAAATACTAGAGACCCTTTTTCCTGTAGGGCTGCCCAGGTTTCAAATGCTGACTATCTATTACTTTTTTTTTTAAAAAAAGTATCTTCCATTACTTTTAGCAACATGTAGTCCTGGAGCACCACCTACAACTCTGAATGTAAGCAAAACCTTCATTATGTCTGAACTTTTCATTAGACATTTTCACTGCAAATTACAATATGAAAAATATTGAGGCTTGATTGTTTGATCTTTAAGCTGAAAGTTCTAAA
This sequence comes from Calidris pugnax, assembly GCF_001431845.1. Classification (NCBI taxonomy): domain Eukaryota; kingdom Metazoa; phylum Chordata; class Aves; order Charadriiformes; family Scolopacidae; genus Calidris; species Calidris pugnax. The sequence goes on along the minus strand of NW_015090786.1, from coordinate 3,224,399 downwards.
CTCTCATTTAATCAGTCTTACACTCACTTCATAATCTTATTACATCCATGTAAAAAACAAAGAACAAACAAAACACGAAAATGCTATGACAAAAGATCATCAAGATTGAAGAGTCAACCAATGAAAAATTACAAAGTGCCAGAATTAAGGTTGCCTGTGTGCAATTACTCTGTCCCCTCTGTGCCTCAGCAGTGTGAGAGAGATTGTAAATTATAGGATTACATGCATTAAACCGAGATTAACACTCCTTTACCATAAGGTTTTTATGCACCACAGAAAAGTGAAAGATACTCCAAATCTTTCAGACACTTGGAACACGTTTTTACTCACACAGGAGCTAGGAGGGAGAAAACGGAAAATGCATGTTTACCCTTGGAAAGACATCTAACTTATGCAGGTACCTTGTGCACGTAATACTAATCTAATGCTTGCCTAAATTCCTATCTAGCAATAGGAATTCATCCTGCTCCTTTGGGGCCTTTCCTTCCACAGAAGTTCTACAAACATACATTGGATGCCTAAATGGTTCAAATTTTTAAAAATCACAAGCTAACAGCCATCTTCCATCCCTGCTATTTCATTATGATTTCAGTGCCACGTCAAAATTGCATTTGTGTGCAAGCTAGCACTGCACACAGGGATGGCAGGAAGAAAAAGGCGCAGGCCAAAAATGATGGTGCAAGAAGAGAGGCTACAAGAATTTACCCCACATAGTTTTAATATTCTTGTCACCAATGGAAAACAGTTAAAGTGCTACAAAAGAAACACAAAGAAATCTGAATTCTCAGTAGTGTTGTGTTTAGTAGCCTGCCGTTCAAGAATCAACAGAAGAAGATATGCCTTTTGGCTCTTGTGTCTTCTCCTTTAGCCACAAGTTTTCCTCCACTTTCACAGATATGCAACAGATGAGAAAGTCTGGTTGTGTCTGTATTAGTCTGGAGCTTTATTTGGGACTTTATGTATCACCTGATGCCTTCTTTTGTCCAGCAAATACTGTTGAACTGGCTGAGCAAACATAATCGACCACCTGCCAAGCCTGCCTCTGGTTTGTTCCAGTAGAAGGCTGGTTTTTCTGAGGATTTTCTGAGTCCCTCCCCTGCCAGTACGCTCGCAGGCTGCACTATATGCAGAACTACTCCCAGAGAAAAATCAACAGCTTTACATCAGCCATGGCACAGGCTGTATTCTATGGGCCTCACGGTTTTACTACGCAAGGTAAGGAAAGCGGCCCAACCTTGCAAAAACATCTGATCCACACACACACCCTGTTGCTTGCTTGGAGGGCTTGTGCAGGGTGAAGATTTCCCCATGAATTGCCCCACAGTCTGACCCTCCATTCGTCACAGGCTTCCTGCCCCTCCATCCCGGGGTGGAGGAGCAGCCCCAGGGAGCCCCACGGTGTGGCTGGGGGTAGGGTGACACTGGTTCTCTTTAAGATACTACAAGCAGAATATTGCCAGTAGAACCTGCAGGGGAAAAAAGCAGTTGGCTCTTCTTGCTACATACAACATTCTGCTGTTGCAGCAAATTATGATGAAACCCAAAGTGACTGATCTTGCTTACCGCCTTCTGTAGGTGATCAGCTTGAGTAAACAAGCTTGTGTCTTACTTCACCCTGCAGAAAACATTCTTACAGCTTTTTTTCAGAATAATTTCTCAATATCTACTTTTCTTCTTATAATTTCATCAAATGTCTCCAGTACATCCAGCTTCTTTCTTGATTCTTCTTGTGTGCAGTTCTGGCATTTTATTTCTAAACATGAGAAATTTACTGACGCAGCTCCATAATGACCAAACACAAAAGCAGGATTTGGTTACAGTTCTCTGCTCAGTTGGGCTACCCTGGTTTGAAAGCACTGATCAGTAGAGTTACAGGAGCATAAAAAGAGGTAAGTGTAAGGAGCTGAAGGAACATGCACATCATTTTTAGATGCTTTAAATAAATGGGTTTTGTTCAGCAGTTAGAGAGTTCCCTTGAATTTCTATTTCATTGTGTTCCCTATTATACAAGAGAAGCCAAACAAGCAGAGGCTGGAACAGAAAGAACAAGTCTGCTTTATCGGTTTACATGCAGATTGGGGCATGCCAAAGATCACCAAATAAACTAGGTCTCAGTTCAACAAATGGAGTTGCTTAATAAGACTTCTCTCAGAGAAGATGCACAGAGACCCTAAATGTTTTAATGACAGATCTTCACAGTACCAGGTGTTGTCTGTGGAATTATGCCATTTTTTCCTGTGTAGGACATTCAGGGAAGAAACTTAGCTGACATGAATCCACTTGCAGGCCTAACCTGGATGGCTGTGAATTGGCTTAATCTCAGCTGGCAACTGTGAGCAGTTAATAACTCTCTCACAGTGGTATCTGGGATTATGCTAAACACAGCAATTTCTTTGCTCTTATGGAATAGGAGACCTGCATGGCACCTAAGTTACAGCACCAAGACATACTGTTGCAGGACACAAAATCCAAACACACCACGCACACAAGATGAACCTCACGGCTTATTCAAACCATTAAGTACATGGAACTCCACACCTTGCCTTGGTAACTCCTGCCCTTCCCAGCTTTGCTGTTGCAGCATCCTGCAGCAGCAGAATCATCTCTGCATTAACTGGGCTAACAAATTTTCCTGACGTCACATCTCATTTCAATCCCACTCAAAACATTACTTATAAAAATACCTTCTGGAAACTTGGGTCTAGCATCGACCTGTAGAGCAGATGATGGCATTTCTGTGTGTAATCCTATACATCTGAGTTTCTTAAGATAAACAAAGTTCTGTGCCCAGACTTCTCACTTCATCCCTGTCTTGTCACTAGTTCAAAGATTAGTGTTTTGCCATAACCACCATCTACACTGAATTTTCTGTTACCCAAAATAATTGCAATCAATTTTTCCTGCATTTATGACTTTGGTAAGGTCCCAACTCAAACCAGTCAGGATTCTTTTAACTTTTTTAAAGTTGATGTTCACATTCTGAAGAGGAACAAAATTATTACCTACCATTACAAGAAACACAGCTATCATATCTATGCTCATATTTATGATGCCAAGCATTATTGCAATGTTTGGAAAATGAGGTGTACAATCTACCTTTATGTAGTTCTCATTTAGTTCTTACCTTTAAAATGAAGTGAGAAATACCAATAATCAAATTTAAGCATTATCTTCTGTCTCTAATTCAACCCCATTAATTTAGGAAATCATCACGGGTTCATGATAAAGTCATCACTGACTCTGTCTGGATATCAAAGAGCATTAGAGTTAGCTAGATACCAAGTAATCAAACACAAATCCTGCTATGCTGAAGCACATGTTGAGTATTATGGAAAGCAGAGACCCTCCTCGTTACCAAATACCACTCATATATAATTTTCCTAAACTGTCGAACAAATATGCCAGCTCCTTAGCCATACTTAGAATATAGTTATTTGTATCTTCAGCGTTTGCAACTTCATTACTTACAGCACAATCCAAAGATGCAGAAAGCAATTCAAGATTCCCATTAACGTTAGATGCCTTTAGATCAACGTATGGATACCCAGCAGAAAGGAATACTATATAGCCAGTGCACATAAAATAGTTGTATTCATTTCACCACAGTTTTATGGCTGAAAGCTCCAGATGAACAATCATTAGAGATATCTCCCTAAGTTTTATGTACATGTCAGATTCCAGGGAACATCTGTTGTCTGCCAAAAAGTACTCATGTCACATCAAAAGATCAAAAGAATCTGATAAAAGATGGCTCACTCTGATGTACAGAAGTTGGTGCTCAGCACAAAAAGGCACAAGTTCTTTTCAGCCCTGCAAAATTTCAGAAGGAAATAATTCTGAGATAAAGTACATTATCGGAAACAGCCCTGGTGAAGTGACGCTATTTCTACCTCAGTAACTGCTAACAAACTGATGTAAAAGTGTAGTTTGTCCAGGATGTTTATATGGACTTAGTTATCACTTTTATTAGTCACCAGATGTCACCTGATATGGTTTGCTTTCCCCAGGAAAATGTTCTTTAAATTCCCCTGTTCACTGTAAGCACTTTTATTCCATGCCCAAAGTTCAAGTTAATGAAAACATCTAGATCACTGTGGGACACAGATTACAGAATATTTTAACAGAAAGACTTAGTAGACTACATGACATTTGTGCCATGGAAGCACTAACAGAATGAGTTACCAGCTTACTTACAGCATGCAAAAATGTTGTAGAATTTCTATGCAGAAGACGAGCGTGTGCTCCAGTCATACACTTGCAGCTAGAGCTACAGAGCGACACTCTGAACAGTTGACATGAACAGACTGTAATCTGAAGATTCATTTCAGGTTCATTTTGCTGATTCTTACAAAGAATGTATTTGGAGGTATTAGAAAAAAACAAAACAAAACATCCACTGGCCAAACACAGGTTTTTGTCAAATGTTTGAATACTGTTCAATCAGGCCTAGTCTTCAGCCTTGAAACTCAGGAGACACTGATTTTAATGAAAAACTTTATTTTTAAATACGTCTTAGAACTGATCTATGGTGTGACTAAGCATCAGACCCACTGACTGAACTGGAGAGAGTGGGAACAGTTTACAGATGAGAGCCACAGGGGCAATGCTGATGCATTGGCCTCTGTTCAGAGCTATCACAGGGAGCTCTAACGCCAGCCCGTACCAGCCAAACCAGTGCCGTGCCCAGGCCATGCACAGCTTTCCTCCTCCAGCTCACCAAACCCCAGTCTGCTCATTACACAGAGCCAGAGCACCTCCATGGAGCACAGCAACTTCATTAAATTAGTTACAGTCAGATACGTTCCAAATTATTGCTTTTTAGGCCTGTACCAGCAGTACAAAACCCAACTATCTCCAACATCATTGACTGCATTCTTTCTACCAGAAGTGGGTGAAAGCACAAATCTTGATGTCTGAGGACTGTGCTGACCATATTCTGCTTGTGTTGTGTGTGTTATTTGCTCTCAGTACAGTAAGATCCACAGTAAATGGACAGACACACCTGGCACGTAGTCATCCAGTGGAAATACAGAAGCTAGCTGTCAAAACTTAGGTCTGAAATCAGATTATTCTTTTCAAATGTAGTGGTTTTTTCTAGATCCAGAAAATGTGTGAGAAATAGGATCATCACATTAGGTCTGTAGTTCTCATTGCCAAAATACTGCCTACAGAAAGCCCATACACGCTGGCATAAGGTTACTGTTTCTCATGAATTTCACAACTCAAACACTTACTGAATTTGCAGACTCACCCTGCTGCAAGCCTTCATCATTTCCTGCATTTCTGAGAAGCAGAACGCTTGCTGACTAACTTGTGTTAAACTATTCAACCAACAAACAACAGTTTTGAATAAAGTAAAACTTGTATAAGATATATAATGCTCTCTAGCAGTGCTACCTAGAGTGAGTCTTGTTAATAGTTATTCTTAGCAATTCTTAGATAAAAGAAAGGTATAAATATCCTGCAATTAAGCAGTTTTCTTTTGTTCCTAGTATACTGGCCTTGTTAAGCCTCAACATTTGAAGTTTAAACTTTTTTTTTAAAGACATTAAATGGGGACGCTACAACTGACAAATTTAGGACATAAGCAAAACAAGTGCAGAGTTTTTGATGTCGCAGATACTGCATCAGGAACTGATTGGATAATAATCAGTCACCATCAGTTCCTAATGCATTGCCTTCAGCATCTAAACAAGCATCTATGAATTTCTAACATGAATAGCTGCAATATTGTAATGTTTACATATTTGCTAAATGTACACCTACCAAAACACTTGACAATTCTCTCACAGCATTATCTTTAGAGGGAAATCTAAAGGTATTAGTGCTGTTCAGTGGAACACCCCACTTGCCCCCAGATTAGAGCAGTGCAATTAGAATGAGATTGGGAGAAAAAAATGAAGAAAAAGAGGACTTCTGTTGCCTGAGGTGGTTACCTCAACAGTGTAATACTCTTCATAGAAGATTTTCAAAACACACCTAAAACATAGAGGTAGTGATAATGACAATAGTGACTTATACTCTACCTTATTTCAAAGTATTGCAAAGTTCCTTACAATCTGTTTTATATTATTATAATATATGCACAAAAAAATACGCATACTGATTTATATGTACGTATCTGTGAGACCAAATGAAAAAGTAGAGAGAGAGAGGAATCTTTTCTTCAGTGATGAAACAGAAGCCACACTGAACTGGAACACAACAATTTACTCAGGAACTGAATGAAGCATATCCTATTTTAATATCATATGACATCTCGGTAAGTAGAAGGCCACTTATAAAATATTAATTTGACAGATTTTTGCAGCTCTTTGGGTTCTTGCATCTTCAAAAGATATTTGAGCCTTGATTTAGACTTCATCTGAAGAACACAGCCCTCACCAACACAATTTCTATTAATAGCACAATTTCTCAGCTGAGCATTGGTTCAGAGCAAAGCATCTGGACCCTCCAGGACATCCATGGATATGTTGGAGGTCTCATACCTCTGTTTTGAGCATATCCCATCCCATGTGAATTTGTGACCACCCGTCTACAGCAGAAATCTGGTTAAACTGAAGCAGGACGATGTACAGCAGCATAACTACCAGTTAATCCACTGTATTAATTGCTGAGAAAGATAACCTGGCAAATCTTACCTGTACTCTGAGAGAAAGGACATCACCTCCACAGTTCCCTGTGGGGAAAGTGGATGGCTAAGAATGTAATCATGACATAACAGAGTCAACTGACATTGTTTTATTCATTATTCAGACCTGAAGGCCCAAACCTTTAAATGCAACCACACATGATTTTTACCCATTTCTTCTTCACAGATATTAGTCTGACCACAAACTTTGAATAAGAACAAGGATCTGGAACTCATCTCCATCCCACAAATTGTAGGCATTTTTTTAACCAAAGGTGTGTTTCATTATGTTACACCAGCAGGAAACAAAACATATATTCAAATCCTCAATCCAGAATCCATGTATTCAGAGATGAGAAGTGCTGGCACGGGTCCATGGGTTAAATCCTCAGAGAGAACCATTCCACTGAGAAAGAAATTTGCATAGCACAAAAGCAGTCTAAAGGCGCCGCCGCACATGCAGAGACATGGAGAGCCTCCTACAAGACAGGAAACATGGCTTGTGGCAAGAGTAATTTTAGGAATAAGACAAGAAGCCTGAGTAAGCAGATGTTGTCTGCAAGGTCAGAAAGGTAAGTGCCAGTTTCACAACAGTGCAGTTTATGCAGTGACACAGAATTTATTCCAGCCCCTCTGGGGAATCAACACCACCTGTGTTGGTTTGTATCCGTGATCAGATTAAACTGTGACCTACAATCTCCTCCCTTCATGCAGATCCCAGATTCCTGCACATGGAGATCCATGCTTTCTCCAGCTGGTACGAAGATTCTGAGGGAACAGTCTGAAGGCAACCAAAGTAAAAGTAGTTTCTTTGCCCTTTGTATTTCCCTTCCTGGGAAAAAATGTCAAGCCTACCAAGACTTCAAAAGACTGGTCTTTTATGTATTTTTTCCCTATTGGCTGTCTTTTTTAAAACACTTGTATTCAAGGAGAAATACAATAAACATTTTTCTTTATTACTTTATTTACTTTGACCTTTTTTAGCATCAAAAATGTATCCAGCACATCATGCATGTGTGTATGCATAGTTCCATAGGCCAAGCATACACAAAACATGAGGAGTAACTGCTTTGGAAAGGAGCTAGAGATAAAAGGATTAAATATTAATAGTTATATATGTATTAAGTATTTTATATAAGGGAGAGGAGGGGGAGAGAGAGAGGGAGAGGGAGAGAAGGGTTCCCATTCATTTCCCTCATTGATTCCAGAAGCTCACACCTATTCCTGCAGGAGATACTCTACCCTGGGCAGCTGGCAATGTGAGGAGAAGAGAGCAGAAGCGATGCAACACTACACAGATATCTGGAATTACATGGCAGATACTGGTCTGGGTGCTATGGCAATTTTAGCCATCTTCCCCCATGTCCATATACACCAAAAAGCACAGATTTAGTAGAGGACTTAAAAAAGAATCAAGCTCTCTGCAATTAGTATCACCTGGTGCCACTTACACTGACCTCATGACATGCAGTTCCAGTCCTCTCTTCTCAAAGCCCAAGTCTCCCATTTAGACAGAGGTAATGTCAACCAGTAAGAGTACATCTTTCTCAGCAGTTATTACAGCCATGAAACATACAGCTAGTTCTCTTAGTTATAAAGGAGCTATTTTACTTTCCTTTAGTCTATCTTTAACAAAACTTTTTCTTTTTTTTTTTTTAAATGAGCATTAACCTTAAATTTTGCTAAATGCGAATGCACTTGATGAACTTAACAACTTTGTGGCCATATAGCTACAAAGGAGGGAATGAGGGAGAAAGAGAAAGGGAAAGCAAGCTCTTAAAACAAAAGCTGCAAAACATATTACTACTTTTAGGCTTTATTTTAATTCACTAGACTTCAAGGTGACTATACCCCCTGACAGTAGTTCTGAAGTGCTCTGAAACCCAGTGCTTTTCGGCCTGATAGGTATATCAAATTATCTGTGAAGTGCAACATGCAGTTATCTATACTCAAGACTTCCCAGTACTGGGGAGTGGGATGGCAGATCTGGGCCTTTGTTTTAGACCCAATTAACCACCAAGGAATTAGCATGGTACTGCAGGTATCACCAGATCCCCATCAGCCTAAGCAGAAATGCCGTGAGAGAGCAAATGGGTGGGAAGACTGAAGGGAACTGATGTCATTGAGCCCACAGTGTAATCTAATTCTAGATTGTTTAGACCTCCCATCTTTCATCCTCTTCTTCTCTTCCTATTTCTAGGAAAGAAAATAGCCTCCACCCTGCTAATGATCCCTCAGGGGAGGCAGCGTCAAGAGGCAACACTTGCTGGAGCAGAGAAAAGCTACGGCTGCTGCTGTTGCGGCACACAGCATCAGGCTAAGAGTATCCACAGCCTGCAGATATCAGCTAATCTAAGGGGGTGAGGAAGGAAGCCTCCCCCCATGGGACCTCAGCTGATTCAGGGAGGGAGGGGAACAGATTTTCAGTGAAAACAAATCACTGAGCTTCCCAGAACCCCAATGTCTGTGCATTCTCCAGAGAGGATTTGCAGAAAGACAGGAACAAACATACTCAAACAGAAAGATGCATAGTTGGAAACGTCACTTGAGCATGACATTTTACAGTGAAAACATAGGGCAGAGGGCTTAAGAAGGTCTTGCTCTGCATCCCCACCAGCAGGCAGTGATGGGACCCTCTAGCTTCACTTTCTCCACCTTCCCTACTAAACACTTACAGCCAGCTTCCAAGCTCCCTCACTGAAGCTACTGGAAAGAGGTAAGGAGGCAAAAAGGGAACATTTTCTCTTCCACAATTTTTTCTCTCCTCTTTCACACTTCTGTCCCAGTTCAGCTACTGTGTGATCAGCCTGCAGTGACAGCCACTAAAAATGGCATTGACTGTATTTCTCCTCACTTACCTTTTTCTCACTGTCAAGAGAGAACCCAGTAATTCCTGCCCTGGAAAACCTTTGTCAACTCAGAGGGAAAGCAAGCTTTCCCTTACTCCTTCCCACTCCCAGCCTCCACCAGAGATGGACAGTGCACTTCTTTTTGTACCTCTGCTCAGTAGAGTTCCTTCAAGTTTTACCTTGTTTGAAAATCTGGCAGCTGAGTATGCATATGAAAAACAGTGGTTGTTCCTAAAAATTTGTGTAAATTTTAACACACTATTCTACAATTCCTGCTGGAAAGGGGAAAAAGAACTAAGAAACAAACAAACAAAAAAAAAAGGGGGGGGGGGGGGGGAACCCATAGACGAAAAGAAAAGAAAAGAAAAGAAAAGAAAAGAAAAGAAGGTGACTGTGGTGAAACAGGTCATTGTATCAACAATCTGTAATTCCTACTTTAAGGACACAAAGAAGTCTTCCAGAGAAGTTTACATGTCTTTTGAATTTCTGCCCAAGTATCTCAGCAAGTAGAAAGATGTTTTAAATGATAGGCCCCTTTTCTTCTGACTGCACACTTGGAGATGTTTAGATGCTATATTTATTCTGTCAGGCTCATGAAATAAGTTACACCCAAGAAGCGTGCTCTGGAGATGCCCATTTCAGACATGAGGGTATGAGTAACTAGCACGGAGGTCTCCCCAGTTTTGGTTAATCCACCTCCCAGTCGGACCATATCTCAGCACAGACAGGGAGGGCACACAAAGCTGTCCACCCTTTTGGATGACTCTACAGTCCTGATGGAGAAACAGCTTGGGGCACACACTGCAGTTAGCCACCCACACAGATAGGTTAATGCACTTTTTGATGATTCATAAACCCAGATCTAACAGCAGAATCAAGCCTTTTGTTCATTATTTTGGAATGAAACCTCAGTAACATTTTTTACAGATGACTGTCAAGGCAAAATCCTGGACTGACGAGTCCTGCTTATCTAAAAAGATTTTCAGCTACACCCTTAAAGCTAAAGCCATGTCTATTAAAAGAAATAAAGAAAATCCCAGAATCATAATCCTGGAACATTCAGCTGTGTACTGTACTCTGTGCAGTCCATTATGGCTAAATTTTGCAGAGATCCTCTGTACGGCAAATGCTATTACTGTGCTACATAATCCCTACTCACTGTGGACTAGTTAAGGATGGATTTGTATAGTCTTAACTGCAAATTCTTCTGCTTTTGGGTGTTCTTGATGGGTCTTTAATAATATAGCTTTGAAGTTTAATTAATCTCTTAACAGTTGCAACCATTATACTTGAGATATATACAAGACGAGTAATAAGCTTGTAAAGTAGGAGTTCCCTTTAATCAAAAAAAAGGGAAAACATGAGGTAAGTTTTATTCATCAATAGCTTTGACAAATTTAACTTTAGTGTCATGCACATCAAGTCCAATTTTCAAATCACTGCAGATCTGCCCTCCCACTCCTTACAGCAAATTCTATTCAATCACTAATTATGAAAGAGGAAGAGCTGCCAATCAAAGGGGGAGACACAAGAAGATTCACAACTGTCAGTTAACTTTACTACTAATATAATGGAAAAAACATGTGCAGAGCAGCCACCCAGAAGATGACTGCCCACAACATTTTTAGGAACGAGTTACATCAGAAGAGAAGATGGCCACAGAGATTACACTGGCACACAGCTCAACTAATCTAATGCACAGAGCTGGGATGAGAGAAACTATGGACACAGAAACACTGCTCTGACATAAAGATATATTGCCACATTCCCTTTTTTAGAGAAAGGGGAAAGATTAACAACCTGTGTGTCAGCTAACAGAAGACAGATCTTTATGAGGGAAGCATATCCAGAATATTTTATAGGATCGATCATTTTCTTTGACCTCCCCACAATGCTGTGATACCCTCAGAGCTATACTACTCATATTTGCAGAAAGAACACAAAGGAAGACACTGGAGAGGCAGATCCAGTTAGCAGTCTCTTTTTCTGCCTTTCCTCTTGTTTGCCTGATGACATAGACACAGTTTTAGATAACAATGTACATAGCAAAATGCTCGTATGTGGAAGTACATAACTCAAATAGCCCCTTTGCACAGTTGGCAATGCAAAGTGTAAACATATTGTGGCATGCGCTTCACGTAGTCAACAATAAATAGAAAACTATACATGTATAGTCCAGTTCTGCAACTGCATTTTCTCAGGCACACACCTACATTTGGAAAGCATCACTTACACAGTAAGCACGTCAGCAAAGAGGACTATAGGATTTATCTTCTCTACAACATTTAGTAAGATAAAGGAAATAATTCTTTTATAACATAGGACACAGATTTTTCTTGGGCACAGCAGGTGCTGACAGATGGAGAGAGATACACCATCACAGCAGTTTTGTGTTTTAAGTAGCAGGTTCAAGAATGTTATTCCATGTCACAAAAGGGGTGGTTACTGGCTCAAAAGCTTTGGCCTCTGGAAGAGTTTTTTCAGATATAAATAATATCTCATTTTGATCAATTTTTCTTAAACTTCTTTTTTTCTTCTGCCATTTTCCAATCTGTTGTGGCAGCCATATTATTTCTGTATATGTAACACATTCTGATGGTTCATATCAGTTTATATTATATATGAACACTTATGTATATAACTACACAAAAAAAATAATGTTGAAAGAACGTTACAGTTGTGAAGTCCAGACTCCAAATGTCATAAAGTGGCGAGATTCAACTTACCCATTTTTACACACTTACAAAAAATGTTGTTTCTACCTCTTAATGGCGTCTACAGAATATGAAGGGAACAGATGTCAAGATTATGTAGGATCCTTTGATCCAAACTGTCATTGTACTACAATACATGCTGTCCATAAGGAAAGCTCAGCATCTTTCTTTTGCTAGATATTCGTCAAATGTCAGATATGATAAGAAAATTGGAGTGTTACTTCTCCCTAAATGCAGTACTGCAATTCATAGGGATCTTCTAAATTCTGTGAGACAAAACATTAGGTTAAGACATGTTTTTACCCAATTTACCCTAACTTTATAAAACTAAAAATCCCCCTTTTTCCCATCTGAATGTCTGGTCTCTCACCAGAGAAAACTTTCTGATAAAAGCTACAAACTATTGTCATTTAAATCTTTCTGTGGAAAACTCAGAGAATTTGTATTCTCATTCATTGATAACTTGACTTTTATATTTCCAATCTTCCTTCATATCAAGACATTATAAAGAGGTTTCCAAACTTGCCAGTTGAGATGCAGAATTTATTATCTCCACAAATCCTTAATTTTGGGTTCCAATAAAAGTACAAGATCATTTAATGAAGTGATAAATCCCATCTCTGAAGTCTGAGGATCATGACAGTAGCATCGCCTCTGCTGAGTCAACAGGGACAGTCCCAAAAACAATCTGCCCAGAGACCTTTACACCTTTACAAACTCTGCTGAGAAACCACCAGCACTGCAACTCCAAGTCCTGCTTATGCACTGTGCTGGCTGAGATTGTAACCACCAAAAACTCTGGCTGTTTGTGCCAAAGTCCTTTACGTAGATGCACAATTGGAACTTGTACATTACACATAGAAACAGCTAAGGCTTGTGGAACTCCAAAACATTTCTAGTTTGACCAGCGTGGCCAGCAGGGTTGTAATTTCTGTGAATCCAGTATCTGGGGTTCTTGGAATTTACCAGCCCTGCTGGCAAAGCAGTCACATCTTGTAACTTCCATGGGGGAAGGAATGAGGTTTAAGGAACTTATAAGCTCCCCAGGGCAGCTGGAGGAACTTGCAAATTCATTTAGACAGATACCTAGTGTTTGTGGAAGTTTGCCAAGCCTTTTCCCAAAACAAATCGCTGCTCATGACGCTTACAGTTTTTTCACTGCTGGAACTAACAGTGAGGTCCACTGCAGAGGTTATGCTCCCCACTGAATGCCTCAACAAGAATGTGTCTTTGCTGGGAATCTAAATTATATTCTTGGCTGTGTATCTACAGGACAATATGAACTTCCCTAGAGATTCAATGGCTGCAGCTTCTGCCATATGCCTGAAAGATACTGTAAATGTTGTTCTCATGCAAATTAACCTCCACAGGTAGTCTGGTGAAGATATAATCTGTTTCAAGTAGCTCACACAAAATAAAACAGGTATCAGAGGAGCCAGCAACTACTTCAGGTCCCAGCCTCAGTGCAGGTCTGGAAGGCTTGATGAAAGGTGAGGATGTTCATAAGCATAAAGGAGTTGTTTGCTTCTCTGGTGACTGTTTTCATTTTGTTTGAGAAATCCCAAAATATCTTCTTAACTGTCACCAATTAGAAGCATTGAGCCACAAGAACAGGAAGGGAAGACTGATCCCTGGAGAGGCAAGGGGTATGGGTGATGGGACAGATGGGGAAAGCAAGGAAAACACCACCTACTCCTGGATATGTTGCATTGCGAGATGGGGAACAAAACATCCCACATGAAGGGAAAGATGTAACAAAACATTATCAAATTATTACTTCATTGTTGCTTCAAACAAAGCATACGTACTGGCTTCAGCTGTTATGCACTTGGGCTTAACCTTCTAAGCACAGATGTCTGATAAGTTTTAAAGACTCAGGCTGTTATTACAAGATGTATATCAGTACAGTGCATATGAATTAACAGATATTCTACTCTCTGACCATTACCACAGAGTCTGACTGGACTTAGTTATCCCTGGAAGTATCCACCCCATGTCTGTCTCCAAGTGTCTGTGAAATCACTAAGCAGTTTTTGTGGAGCACCTGCATATCCCCACATCAAAAACAGTGTTAGATACTACAACCAGCCTCTTCATTCAATCAGATTCAGGACGGGCCAAAGAATACTCTGACCAATGGAATTGAGCCAAGATGTACATTCTTACATTAAAAGCAAGAGAGTAGTCCGTGGAGGGGAACAGTCACAGAGATTAGTCAACATCAGCCCAGCGAGAAGAGAAGATTTTGCCTTATTTGCAGCAATTTAGAGAAGGCCAGGATTTTCTGGAGATAAGTCTTTGATTCCGTGGCCCCAGCACCACCCTCTGACTTCCCAGCAGTTACATTATGCAGCTACATTAGACCCACATTGAAAGGGACTCCTTCTAGGTCCTAATCCCAGAGATAACCTGGAGCACCATTACCTTCAGTAATTCTAGTTCACATCATGTGGGAAGGGGTAGCCCTATTGAGCTACCTATTCTTCCAGCTCCTTTGCATAGCTTAGCACAGAGAGCCTCTACATAACCCACGGAGACAAATACAGCTGATGCCACCAGAAAGGCCCTTACACAGCTGCCTGTCTTCTCAGTGCATGTGTCTATGTGTGTTCATAGGTCTGTCCATACTTCCAGGACTTCTGCACCCAGAGAAATTGACTTTTGCCTTCTAAGAAGCATTGCATTCATTAAACGGAAAACAGAAGGGCCTATAGGAAACATGAATAGGAGAAAGATGCACCTGATAAGCATCAATAAAGGAAAACCTGATTCAACAGCACTCCTTAGACTCTGTTTGTTGCATTCAGTCCCCTGGTCAGAAGTCTTCCCTCTCATTTTGATCTTTTGAAGACTCTGCACAGGCAGTAAACAATAACTAAAACTGTTTGCCATCAATATTATTTCACCTCTTCTTTAATTCACACTGATATTAATACACACAAAGAAACTTCTTAACAAGAGCCTTTCATACTCTTCTCTATGTCTCACTCTTCCCCCACACACGTATCCATTGCCATCTCAAAATACACTGGAGTAATGCAGCCACTCCCAAATTCCCTTGTGCTGTATTCTTTGTAAAGCTGAAACAGTCTGTTATTCCCAGAACCTGAACCTTAAGAAAAATCATTGCATTTATGATTCCTGTTCTTGCCAGGTTCAAATTTTTTTCCTGAATTCATCTTACCTAACTTTCTGTTTAACCAAACTCAAACAGAAACCACATTTTGCACAGAAAATGAAGATACAGCAGCAACTTCAGAGAATACCATACCAGGACAGAAAAGTTTACCCCTAACTATCCAGTCTTGCTCCTCCTAACATCACATGGAGAGACACCTTTGTAGTAATTACAGAAACCCACATGCTTTTCCAAATAACTGTAATTGCTTTGACAAGGCACCAAATGAAGCCTCCCAAAGGATATAATGTTCGTATGTAACAGCTTGCTACATCACTTCTGTAACTTACTCTGATTCTTTTCTCTTTCATGCAATTTTAAAGAAGTAAATTGACTTAAGGGGGATAGTTATTCCACAGTTTAAACAAGTGGAAAATTAGTTTAATTGCACGTTAGAATATGCTGGCACTCTCCGTAAAGACATTATCTTCCTTTTTGAGGTGAGTCTGTTCAGAGGACTCATAATTTTGGCTCATTTTATCCATGAGGTTCCTTTCTTCATGAACCAGAGTAGAAGAGTATGCAAACTAGAACTGATGAGGATTGATGTAGCATTCAGGAAAGAGTTCTTTCATCTAGCAGAGAATAACCTTGGTCAAAGCCATCAGTTTCAACAGTTCCAGAGTAGGGCAAGTTCAGCTATGAAGCTACATCCCAGTTTCATAGATGATGTCTCTTCCCAAAATGAGCTGAAGCAAATTATCCAAATCCAAACTTCTTTACTACATTGAGAACTTCTGGAACAAGCTCTGGATATAAAGTCTGGGGAGCGCTTCTGTACATCATATGGTATGAGAATTGTGAAAGACCACCTCCCCAGAGGGCACTATGCCTGTGCTCTGTGTTCCACCTTCTCCAATGCTGGTTTGACATTTGAACTATAAGTGTAGAATCCCTTTAAAAATATTTGCACATTTTTGCTTGCCTTCCAGTAAACATTCTGCCTTTCAACCACTATGAGCTGCGGAGACACCCCTCATACTGCCATTTTGCCACTAGAGGGCAGCTCTATATTTCTAGATCTTTTTCATTATCTCAAAGAATTAATTTCATTGCATTCCTAAACAATGGATCCACAACACAGAACTTCGGCTCAAGAATTTTATGAAAGCCTTTTTTGTTTTAAAGCGAAACACAGTGGTTACCATTTAATTCACCGGTTTGTCATGCATTTATCTTTGAGAGGCATGCAGTATCTTTGTATGCAGATTTCAGAAGGAACTATGGCAAGTTGACTTTTTAATGGAGAGCACCATTGAGGAAACTTCTCTTTATTTTGCCAGGGTGCTGCTTGTTTCCATGGTGCCTTCCCAATCTCACAGGCTTATGGTATTTTCTGCTGTTTGTTAGGCCGTATGCTTTAAACAGTAACAATAGTAATTGAAAACCACGTTCCTAAAGGTCAGCATTCTTTTAATGTGCACGTTTACGTAAAACCACAAATCTATGTTAAGTAATTTTCACCAGAAAAGAACTGGCTGGTTCAAGTTGCCTCACTTTTTTCCTTTTTTTTTTTTTCCATCTGCTATCAAGTACCCTATCATCAGGATAAATCTCTACCAATGTTAGACCATGCCTTCAAATCAACATCTGCATTTAGATTTGCTTGTTTGTACGTTCTCCCCTTTAAGGCTGACCCACCAGCAAACAAATGATTGCTGTCACTCAGCTCGCCAGAGCTCTGCCACATGGGGAGCACAGTCCCCCTTACCCCATACTCTACTGCATTACTTATCAAGCTTCAGGGGATGGCAGGCTCCACAGTAGCTTCACATGTAGGTTGAAATGAAGTCTGATTTCCACGAGGCCCTAGCCACAGATCTGCATGGATGTAAACTGAAAGCATCCTGCAAATAAGCCACAGAGAGGTTTTGCTATCCCACCCTTTTCTTTCTAAATGACTAAACAGACAACGCAACACGTTACCACATCTCTCATTCCCTTTGACTGAGAAGTTCCCCTAATTTTGGTCCCTTATTTCTCAGAGCTGCAAGAATTACTGGGGCTTTGAAGCCAAGCTGTCAGTATTATGCCACCATAATCAAAGGAAGCATGGATTGAATTTCCAGCCTCATTCATGGACCTAGTCCCTCTTCTGAACCCATCAACAACACACTTCACACTGCTGCATGACACTTGGTGCAATGGAAAAAGGAAATTTTTCTGGGACTACCCTATTAAATTACTATGATAACACTACTAATAATATGTTGTGCAAGTTTCTTTTTCTATTAGAAGCCCTACAAGTCAATCCCTACAACTGAACACTGGATATCTTCCAACCACGAATGGAAAAACACACTGACATAAAAGTTTATTTTAAAAGACCCCAGAGGGGTCCCTTCCAGATTAGGCCAGACTGAATTTTCCTCACATTTTGCGAAACTCTTCAGGAGATTTGTCGTGGCATACCACAGTTCTCCAGACAAAAAAGCAAAACATACTGTACAGAGCTTGCAGATGCAAGAGTTGAACCCTTCTTTTTAGAAAATACCAACCTACAATAACAAATCTTTTTGCTATTCACAAGAGAATCATTGAGTATTGCAAAACTTGATAATTACTGATTCATGACAGATTTAGGAAAAACATCAGCTTAAGTAATCAGGTCAGGGCACTGCTGTTGACCACAGTGTTGGCAAAAGAAACAGTTTCTTTCCTCATATCTTTCATCAAAGTTTAACATTTCACAGTATTTAACTTTTAGCACTTCATTGGTCCAGACCAGTAAACAACCGATAGCTTGAGAACTAGAAGTTAAATTGTGAGCAAACATCTCTATTTAGTATTATCTCACAACTCATTTACACCGTTCACATACTTTTAAATTCTAGTTAGAAAAATTAGCGAGGATACCCAATAGTTGTAAAATAATTCATTACTGCTTTTAATAAATTAACAAGATGATTAATCCCTTACACAGCCTGTCACAAAAGATGTTCTGCGTCACGCATTGTCAACTGGGAATAAAGATTTCATTCAGATCTCAAGGTGGACAAAAAAGAAACATACTTTTTTGTGAAGGAAATGTACTTTTGATCTTCATTTCCTCCTGGAAAATGAAGGAGGAAAAGTCAAGAGCCTTTCTCTAATAAAGATTACTGCAGATAAATCCATCCCACTTTCTTCCATGCCTCCATGATATTCTTTGCCTGACACTGGGCAATCATTCTGAAAAGGCAGCAGTGCAGTGAAAGAAGCTCTTCTGACTCCAAATGAAGTATTGTAATAGCTCCTATTTACCTTCCTAAGACACCCACTTTAAAAAAAAAATCTCCTAAAACTGAGAACTTTTTAACATCACAACTTGCTACACTTCAGGCCTCCATCACAGATAACTCTTCCTGCATTACAGAGGGCTTGCACTAAACAATGACAGCCATGTTGGAGATGAAAACTAGAGTTAATTGGACGGAACATGTCAAGAACCTGGAGTAATTCCATCCAAAGTAATGCCTTGTGCCACAGCCATAAGCTGTGATTTCCTACATAGAAGTATTTTTTATACATTTGTTCTAAAATGAATGTTGTGTGACTGCTACTTTGAATCATTATTAGCTCTAAAGGAATGTTGTAAAACCACTCAGCCATCTACCCTCAGAGGAACAAAATTATATATCCTCTTATAAAATTTCCTGCTAATTAAAGAAGCAAAGAAAATCTTTGGTGGAAGGCAGGGAGCTAACTGGTAAGACTGTTTCACGGTCTTCTCCTTAGAACTGTCGTTAGAAAATTTTCACTCATTCACAGGATTACTTTATATTTTTTTAAGAAAACTTCCCATGTTCATATAGTTCTACTCATAAAATTTAGGCGGTGTCATCACAAACCCACCACTAAAACAGACAGAATTAAATGTTATGTTTGCAGACTTTCTAAGTGAGCAGACTCTATTAAGCACAAAGAACTCTCTTCTTTTTATGAAGGCATGTCCCTGTGGATGAGACCAGGACCCAGTGGCAGAGCAGTCTTCAGTATTTGGAGGATGACTGTCAGTACGTTGCCTGTTACTCTGAAACACTCACACCTCTGCCCCTCCCTGAGTTTTCACTGATCTTGTGCTATACATGGAAGTTAATACACATGCACACTCACACACAGCAGTTACATTATGTTTCTACAAAGGGTGAGAGTTAATCCTAAATTCAGCAACTATTACAGTTTCCTGAAAACAGTCTTAGGCAATGACTCGGCTGAATGAACGTTTTTTATTCTTTTTGCTTTTGGCTAATCTTCTTTCAAATGAGCACAATAAAGGGGACTGAAGAAAAGCATGGGGAAAATAAGGAAAGGTCCTCCTTATTAACTGTAGTACCACAATCTTAATGCCCAAGTCACCTCCATTGTTTTTCTGCCCTCCCTTTTAAAGCAGTGAGGAATTTACCAGCTAACAGCAACTACAAGACCTGTCCCCAAAAGCCATCATGCACAATTACTCACAAAACCCTCAAAGGCTCCTCACCCATGGCAGTCAGACCACATGAGTTTCAATGCATCTGCAGTGCAAGGGAGGGAAAGAATCTGACCCTTGGTCCTAAAGCAGCAAGTGCCAAAAAAAGCTATTTTACAGTCACGCAACCAAACAATCTACTTCAACAGGCTTAATTAATTCATCTTCAAGATGACATGTTTCTTAGTGTCCACAGCTTACTTAGAGATACCAGTCAGAAGCTCCAGAAACATTCAGAGGTTTATATATGTTCAGGCCTTCCTGAAAGATTCAGACATTCCAGGTACTTAATAACTGAGACAGACAATTAATAACTCAGCCACAATTTGCTGACAAAATGTTGAACCAAGAGCTCTCATTTGATTTGAGAAAAGCACGGGCAAGATCATCAATCAATTATGCTTTTCCTGTTCTAGTGTTTTCTTGCAGAGGTTTAATTTATATGATAAAAGCCTGTTCTCTCCGAGATACACATTTGAAAAATGATTGATAAGCATGTCCATAAATTGCCAAGGCCTAAAATTCCGACACATTCTAATAATTGCTTCTAGAAGTAAAAACTTCTGCAACCACAGTTCACTATTTAAAGTGCTGTCAAACATATGAGTGAGAAAGGCACATTTTTTCAAGAGTAAGGGAGCTGCAAAGCAAAAATTTTTTCTACATAGACGGGATAAAAGGTAATAAATAAGGAGTCTGGATGTAAGTACTAGTGAGATGCTGAGTGGGATCCAGGTAAATACATTCCCTGCCTTTGCACCGATGCAAGTGATTTTTTCCACATGCCCCTTTCTCTTTTTGTTACTATTTTATAAATGCACGGAAAGACGCAAGGACAGACTGGTGCTCCAACTGGAACTTGGTCTGCACAAAGTGTCCAGTGCTTTTCTTAAAGCAAGTACCTGCCCTTTCTCTTATGTACCCTGACTTCACGTTCAGCAAACCACTCCAACCACTTTAATTTTAAGGAGCCTTCTGCAGGAAATGGAAGCACAGCATCCCAAGCACTCCCTGGCTAACACAGGAAATGGCAGAAATGTGATTTCTTAGAAGAACTAATCTCCATGTGGGAACCTCTCGGGGCGTGCTCCATACAGTCACTTGGCAGCCCTGGGAGCTACCAGGCTGCCTCAGAGGCAGGGGGCAATACCTCAGACGTTGTTCTGCAGGCTCCAAAGAAGGACACTTTAATATCTTAATCTCCAGAACTGTATTTACGACCTGCAGCTGTGGTGCCAAAGAGGCCCCCAGCCCCATACACACTGAGGGCCATTGTTGGCAAAACAGAGCTCTGAGGTTTCTTGAGTGACATAAGCAAGTTAACCAAACTACACCAGGCTGCTCTGGATGGTGGGGGGAGAGAGCTATTTGGTTTTCTTTGTATCAATCAGTTTATTTTGGGCCTTTATCACTTTTGGTGTTAGCAGTCTTCTAAATTTTAATAGCCCTTAGAGCACGGTAAGGTGTGAATGAGCAGGAATTAATTTCTCAGGGCTTCAGGCTTCCAGGGAATGAGAACTTAAACTGATTAATAAAAAAAGAATTCCCAAGTTACACATAATTTAAAATGTTTATATACATTGTAGGTTATGTGCTAGTTTATTACACAGATGAAATATTTGGTATTAGCCACTTAAAAGGGTACCTCAATGACTTAGAACAGTGATGTTCCCTCTGCCTCACCCACAGAACTGAGTTCTTCCCTGACATGGTTAAACTCCTACAGAGTGCATTTGGGGAGCATGCAGAGATACGGACGTTTCTGTGCCAGCTTTCAGTTGTCTCATCTTCCAGCCTTTTCTAAAATTTTTATGCCTTTCAACCCCACGTATTTGCAAAGGGGACAGAAGGTAACCCCTGAAATCTCACAAAAAGGGAAGTCTCCGCCATTATTTTTCTTCTGCTTTCTGTATGACACCACACAGATTAGAACTAAGTAAGTTTAATATTCTAGGGAATTAAAATGCTCTGACATATAGCCATTAGTATTAACATGTAGATATTCACCAGAAACCTTATATCTCTGGACAATAATTAACAGGTTAACTGAGCAGGTTGTTTGCCAAGTTTACCCTCACACAATATAAATAAGAAATGCTGCTGCTTTTCTGGTATTAATAACTTTCTCAAAGGGAAAGAAAAGAAAATGAAACTCAGAGTTCAGAAGATGCTTATGAAACCAAATTATTGTTTAACATACCTACTGATTCTGATGCTTATGAATTCTAAAAATCAGAACAGTCAACATCAAGAGCTCTGCCCCACAAATTTGTTCTTCTAAAGGTCTTCTTCCACTGCAACATTTCTGAGATGTCCCATTTTTGTTGTGCTGAAAGATCACAACACTCTCACACTCCATTCTGGGTCCATGGCGTTTGGCAGAAAGCAGAAGTTAGGGTTTTCAAATAAGATGTCTGTCTTGAAGGTGTTTAGCACCTTCTGAAAATCAGGAATACTCTGTGTCCTCTTGACTGAGAACAAAAAAGGCTGAATTATTCAAAATAATTTAAAAAAATCTGGAGCTAAATACAATACTGGAAAACTGCAAAAATTAAAAATAGGGCATATTAACAACTTGAATAGCCTGCTGAAGTTGACCTGCCAGTTGGAAATCCATGCTAGTCATACATACATATTCTATTCCAATCAGCTCACATTTACTTTTCTCAGAAATGAAAAAGACTACAGGACAAAAAGAGATACCTACTGCTCAGAGGAAGGGGAAATGGATTAGCTACATGGAGGGAAGATAAAGAGAGGACACACAGTTTTTACTCATCCATGCTCATTTTTCTCTCTGAAACATGAATGTTGCAGTAGATGAAGTTCTGCCTGATTCTACTTTCAGTTAAGTCAGTGGCAAGGTGCCCACAGCAGGCCCTGTCTCTTCTGCCTGAAGTCATCCTCACAGACAAGCATCCAAATTCCACCGACTTTGAAAGGGATCTAAGACAATTAACTGTCTTTGGAAATCCTAGCTACATAAGTGAATGCATTTATCCCACTTCCCTGTGCAAGCATCCCATATTTTGTTCATTTCACAGAGAGTCTACCAAGAAATAGATTAAATGATTTGCACAAAGCTTCACGAGAAGCCAAAACTAGAGATGAAAACTGTCTCCAACATATTCTGGGTAATACTGGATCTGAATTCTGGCATTTCTATTTTGCCTCTTAGCCAGAGCAAGAAACTGCACTGACATAGTTTAATCAGAAGAAAACTATACATTCCAGCCAGTATTTTGAACATCAGGAAGGTTGTCTATTTCTCAGATGGGTTATAGTTCTGTGAAAAGGTTCTAGACTGTTCTTATTTTAACCAAACTGGCTGAAACCTAGTACAGCATTAGACTTAAACTCCTGTATGCAGGAAGAAAGAAGGAATGACACAAAAGGCACATATCTGCATATTTCCCAGTCTGCTGTTTCTCAAATCAGGTACAAGAAAAAGAGAGGAGAAGGAAAATCACTGGTAGAGAGAGCAATGGAAAAGAGCTGCTAGACTGAATAAAATGATTGAATGAGTTAGAAATACCCATACAAGCAAAAGATAGGAAGACTGATCAAATTCCAGACACAATTTCTTAGCAGAATAAAGCCTTCACAGTAATAGTGGTGCAATTTAAGCTGAGGCTCAAATTTGTCATACCTGAAATTCTTACCATATTAAATAGTCTTTACTTGAATGGTTAATCCATAAAAACAATCACTCACTTCACTCTGGAAGTGAGTAAACCTTTATTAAATTGAGCCTCAAAGTTGAACCCCTGAAAACACTGAGAAAGCACGTGTAAACCATATTCTCTCATTTTTCAACGGGAAGCCTGAAATTATCATCACCCCTAAGTATCAACAGGAGGGGTTTACAGTCATGAAAAATACTAATTATGGAAGACACAAGAGGTGGTGAACCACACATGGAAAGCAAAATGTACTCATCCTCCCCCTACACTATCACATCCCCATGTGTTTTCAGCTGTATCGGAAAACTACTCACAGTTCTGAAACCCTTCAATTTTCTGATTTATTATGGCTGTACAACTGCACCAATGAAAAAGCCAGCCAGCCTCTGGGGAGACGCCTTTCTCGTTCACTCACTCGCTCTCACTCACATTTTCTTTTACTTTCAAAGGACTCTGGTGAAAATACAATTACCATATTCTCTGGGCATTCGAATTTCAGCCAGAGTTTACAAAACCATACAAAATATAAGATCGCATCCCTAGAAATTGCAGAAGAAAAGCAAATTCATGCTTGATAAATCGCATGCACATCACACGCCTGAGCTTTAGCAAACGTTAAAATAAAAGATGGCAACAACATAAAACTTTGATATCCTCAGAGCATTGTTAGACATTTAAAAATGAAATCTCAGGTTAGTTGAGGTTAGCCAAAGGCTTCGGTACAACCAAACTAATGCAAAATCCCTCATACAGGAGATAATTTCAGAAAAATGAAGGCCAAAATTCTAGGCTACTAAATTTTCTTATCCAACTGTCATGCTTTCTTCCGTGCCAAATTGCAAGAATTATGGGGCAGGAGCTGTCTCTAATTGCATGTTTGTATCGGCTGTCACCTATGTACCCTACCATAATACAACGCAGCAAACAAGTAATAACAATAAATATATGTTTAATTTTAATGGGAGGTTTAAGAAGGAGAAAATATGTTCTCTGTCCTTACTGACTTTTTGTAATTTCAACAGCTATGATCAGAAACTAATGACACATTTTTACCTCTCACTGTTAGCTTTCTATGAAAAGTGAGAGTAATTTGCTAACACAGTTCTTCTTTCAGATTAAGTTTACAGTAAAGTAACATCTCCTGCCACACGCAATATGCTCATGATACCTCCCCTGAAGATAAATAAACTTGTAAAATCTTACCTCCAATAAAAGTTCAACATTTGTCATATTTAATCAGCAATAAAGTCAGACATATAATTCTTCACAATTTATCCTTCACCAACACTATGTCATTTCCAAGTTGAAACGTGGAAAAAATTTTGACATTTGCAGCCAGTGTGGCAGAGAGGCAGCCTGCCATGTTATCAAAATAATTTATGTTCTAAAATTCCTGTGAGTCCAACATGAACATAACATCTCCACCATTCCAGCTCTTAGTTTAGACAACTCCAGTGTTACTTGATATGACATGCTCGGGAAAAGAAATCATCTTAAATTGACACTGATAGTCCCCTGAGCTGACAAATACAAGTTGCTTAAATTCGCTGTGTGCTTGATTTTCTGTTCTAGTGAGCTATGTTTGAAACAGGAAAAGGGGGTCAGATCTGGGAGTAGAAGAGATTAAACTGCAATTTTGTTTTCCTCATTTTCGGGCTAGCCTCTAATATCAATCTCAGCCTGCTCTAAATTATGTCCAGCTGTCTATTGCCCCCAGGGACAATTCTAGCAGCCAGAATTAGCTGGAGTGCAGTGACATTTTGACCACACACAGTCTTCCTTCAGCCTACCTATCCTTGGGTTTTTGAGGACGATGGGGGTGGCAAAAAGTCCTGCCAGGAAGAAAAAATACGAACATTTAAGTCGTAAACACATTTTGAGTTTAAGAATATTTGAAACTGTTTTTTTTTAAAGAAAGCAAAAACTGAGATGTGACAGAGTTCACTAAAGCAGCAGGGAATAGAGTGCACCACTTTCAGAAGGAGCCAAAAGTATGTAATTAGGGGCCAGCCTCATGGGGCTGCTTCAATGGGAAGCACTGACAGCGACTGTTCTAAGGGGCTGGCCTCAGCAATGCCATGTTGTACGGTCAGCAAGAAAGAATGGATGGTTTGACCACTTCTTACATGACGTCTTGAGACACTTCAGATCTGTAAATAAGTTGTTCTACCGCTGAGCAGCTCAGTCACATACCTCACACACTCCTCAACATTTCCAAGGGTCTAAATCCTGCTGTCCTACATCAGGCAAATTTCCAGTTGCCTCAGTAGGAAATATCTGAGCTACAGAATCATGAACTCAGTCTACTACCTCCATTTAAAGGATCGAGAACTATCCTTGGCAGAATATGGTATTTCAGCAAATGTATAACACTGTCTCAAGCCAAGTATAGGATCTGTGTTTGGATGGCGTTCATACATCCTCCAAAAAGATGCTTCTGCTGTTCTCTGCTTCACTTTTTCTAGAGTGAAATCAACTAATTGCAGTCCTGTGATACAGGCAATATTTCCCTAGGTGGTAGAGTAAGACAGAACTTTTTTTAAATATTGACTTGTTGGATCCAGAATACAACAAGTTAAATTCAGTTTTCTTTGTATGGCAGATATGACAAAGCATTCAAAACTCACTAAGTGTTGTTTCCAGTAGATGTAAGTAATTGACGCTACTATTTTGTTTTCATTATATTATTAAAAATTTCTGTACTGCTTTCTGTAAGCATGAAACATAAAATTTCAAAATATATATATTAGGGGGCATGTGACACATGAATCCAGTTTACACTAATAGGAGTCAGTAACTCAGAGCCATTCTAACACTTTGAAGTTGCATTTCTAAAAAATGACACATGGACTTTAAGGGAATATTTTTTGGAGTGGGAAAGTAGGTATCAAATGATAGCTTGCTAAATAGGCTAGCATATAGAAGTACATGCAAAATGTCCTAAAAATGTATTCAATCTAAATTTTCTCTATTATATCATGTTGTTGTTTCTGTATTTTAACTACCATTGAGGTGTGTGGACTGTAAGTCTTACATTTTCAGGAGTCCCGCTTACCTGTAAGCACAGAAACTGCAGTGAGAGAGGAAAAATCCTGTCTTCTCCCATAATTACCTTAAAAAAAAAAAAAAAAGACAGGTAAGATACTGTTACAGCTATAAGTTCTGAAAAAAACAGTGTGGGTCTTCCTGCAACAGGTAAGAAAAGAAGCAATTTGGTTCAGAAGCAAAATTAATCTGCAATGTCTGGCCATCCAAAAAAGAACTGATGTTTTACTCAATAAAAAATCTAATTCAGTGTTAAGAATTAAGGGGATAATATAGAGATCTGTGACCTACTATGAAATTTTTCAAAAGATCTCAAGTTCTCCAGGCTCTTCATGGTCACTATTAAGGAGATAAAAACTTTCAAAAAATTACGGACTTTGTGTTCAGCCAAAGTAGAGGAATAGAGTAGAGCTGCACTACTATGGCACAGCGACCCCAAAACCAAAATCAGGGCCCTAAACAAAGACCCAGCTTATCCCTGAGTAGAAGGAGTTCCCTGGCACACTGCTTCTCTCTGTAACCATGCAAGCTTCTAAATCTCTGTAACACCTCCTCATCCTCCCTTCAGCCCAGTCACTCCCCCACTGGATAGGGAAATAATGGCATTTCATATACAGAAGAAGCTCTTAAAAGTAATGATTCAAGAACTTCCACGATGTCTAAAGGAAAAAGGCACTCCCCTACGAAAGGATCCTCATGGTTTTTATTTATTGAATTCCGAATAGGCACGCAAATACATCAGTTTTAAGCTTCAAGTATCTTGCCTAGCCAGATAAACGCTCCATACCATTGCTTGCGAAGTGACAATTCAGCTTAGATTTCAAACACGTGCCTCAAGGAGCACAACAGCATCCCGTGGGAGCTCGTCCATCCAACGCTGAGGCACGAAGATGGCGAAGGTCATTTGTCAAGGGACACAGCCTGCCACCACACCTCAGCGCTCCCGGGATGGCGGCCCGACCTCACCCACCAGGGCACACCGTCCCACTGCCTTCAGCAGCCATAACCCGCACCCTGTCCATCAGCCACGGCCACATCGGTTCCCTCCTTCCCACCCCTGCCCCGTGGGGCTGCTCCCTCAGTTGCCAAGATTCGAGGCCTGAGGTGCGAGGCCCACGCCAGTCCCCAGAATGGCAGCCCCCTGCTCCTCCACGGAGCTCCCCGCCGTGCCGGGGGGCACCCAGCTGTACGGGGCTCGGCGGGGCTCCCCTCACCGGGACGGCGGGCGGCACCCACCTCCCTTCCCCGCCGGGCGCCTCCGGTGGCTGCCCTCACAGGGACG
>NW_015090786.1:3118755-3196207 GCF_001431845.1 Calidris pugnax | reverse complement strand
CCCCCACTCCCCCCCCTTCAGCCGGATAAACCGGGGCGGGCGGGAGGCACCGCCAGACCCCACCCGCTCGCTGCAGGAGAACGGTCCCGGCCGCTCCAGCAGGTAGGGACCGGGGCAGCGGCCGGTCCCGGGGGCGAGACCCCTGAAAATACTCCCCGCTTTATTTGTTTTTCTTTCTTTCGAGGTTCACGATGTTGACAGCTGTGTTCTTGGCTGCTCTCATTCTTATTACAGTGCATTCGCAGGAAACGGAGGAAACCATAACATACACGGTAAGGTTTAATAGAGCTCGAGATAATTACTGCTTTGCAGGGATTCTTTTCTAAATGACCCCTAAGAAAAACCGAACTTCTTGCCAATGTATAGCAGTTCTTTGAGTTCGAATGTTAACCATGAAATAAGCTGTTCCTGGGCTGAACCAGTGTTTTAAAGTTGAAGTTTGACAAGATTGAGCAAAATGAGCTGCAACTGCCTGTTTTGAAAAGTTTGTCTGTGTGCTCAGCTTGATGAGCTGAACAAAATGAAGAGGTTTTAGTGTTTTTTTTAAATCCATTTTCCTAGAGACAGGGTTCTTAGGACCTTCATTTGAAATATATGGAATTTGACAGAGAAATAGGTCAAACATTCTTTTCTGTTTTCTTTTGGATATTTCAAGCTGTTTTTAACAAAATGTAAGTCCTTCAAAATTCAGTGCTTTTAATGAAGCATCCAAGTCCTGGAGTGATCGTAGGGCTGTTAGTTTCTGAGATGGTTTTGAGCAGTGGTTGTGCATGGCTTGATAAAAATTGTACAAGAATACCGAAAATAGGTTCTGCTTGCAACCAAGTGATGGGGGAAGAGATTTAAAGGCCTTTTTGTAAGGCGCTTTTTTTTTTTTTTAATCTGCTTGTGTTCAGTCTTTGGCTTGCATAATGCATGTCATAGAAGGAGTGGCAATTACATCGGCTTGGGCTGGGGAAAAACCTGCATTTTCACATCTGATTACAGTTGTAATCCCTGCAACTTGCTTCATATGGGTGGACCTCTGAATATGTGTACAGACATTAGCGCAATGCCACACAAGCAGAAAATTCTGCACACATGCAAAAAGTTAGAGAACCACAGCCAAAGACTCAGATTGTGTCTTATACAAGTAATCCCACTGAAGTCAGTGGGATGGCTCAAGCAAGTAAATATTGCACACTTGGACCTTACTGTAGAAGACGGGGCTCAAAGAAGCCTCAAGTGAGCATCAGGAAATCAGTCATAAAGTACTTTAACACTGGGCTTTAGAAGCAATAGATTTTTGAAGGTTGGGAGTACTTCTGTTTAGAAGCTTCTGTGATTTTTTTAAGTTCCTATATATAAAGTGGAAACTGAAGATCTAAGGTACCTTTTGAAAATCCACACTGATATAGAAATCCCACCCCTCTCTTTTTCTGCATGTATTGCATGTTCTTTTAAAAAATTAAGTAGCATTTTCTGATAGCCTACATAGTTCTGCTTATACAATGGAAAATTTCTAGCATGCATGTATGACTTGGGTTCCTATACTCCATTTTCAAAGAGGTCTCAGCATTTAGGTGTTTCAGTGATCGTTAAGACTCTAAAAATGTAAAACTACTTAATAAAAAAAGCTTAGCTTTTGGAAATTTTACTCCTAGGATGCTACTGTTTCTCATGCGTGCATTGTATTCATTTAGGGCCAAATCCTTTTCTATTGTAAAAGTCCCTTCAGCTGCAGTAATAGATGGACTTGGCTCCTTACAGTTAAATAGACAGGACTTCTGGTGTGCATTAACAGGAATTGGGTGATCCAGTAAATGCATGAATTAGCTGTTTTCCTTTGGGTTTGCGTTTTCATAGCTACAGTAACTTTGGTGTTGTCAACTCAGCATGTAGTCATTCCTTTAGAGATTGAGAATTGTAATACAATTTGCTGTCCACTTACCCCTTGGAAGAAAAACCCTCCAAAGTTACAACTCGCTGCTACACTTGGCAGATGGCTGGTGTCACCTGCAAACGAAGAAAATATTTTCAATCCTAATGCTGAGTCAGTGTCCATTAGTAACAAGTTCCTCAAAATAATATTTGGATAGTACATGGAACAAGTGGATCTTGGCATCTGAATGTCAAATTTTCACTTGTATAGTTTCTCTGCAGCAGAGGAGTTGCAACAAGATTTAGCCTTGCTTGACTGGGACTAATTACATTAGCCAACGCAATTCTTTTTTTCTATAGGGCCATTAAAGTAATATCCTAAGCAGCACAGCACGTATATGCACCTACATAGTACAGTTGGGTTGATTCATTGGTATTTTAAATGTGTCTGCTGCAGTTGGTAGCATTGTGATACTTTGCTAATCAGTTTCTGTAACTGTCACTTGTGATTAAAATTACTGCCCTCCAGACAATTTAATGCTTTGGGGCAGAGGGATAATGAAGATGCCTACCTAACTGCAGGGCAGAATATTTAAAATTCTTCCTGCAGTTACTAGTCTGCATTGATATGAATAGTTGCTTAGTATAGTCTTGTTTGAATTTTGCAAAGTCTTATTTATACAAGTAGTCCCACTGTTATAAACTCTAACCGTTTATTGTATGGCTCACAATATAAATTGTTCTTCCTAGACTGCAGTTCCTGGAATCATGTGATTAAAAAGCATGTGAATGAATTTCCAGCTGTCATGGGATCCTTCCCCATTGCTAGAGTGCTCTTGGGAGAGAGGATGAAGTACAGGGGGTTACAGGCCCATTGGTCCTTCTGGGAAACCAGCCCCCAGAATGAAAAATGTTTGTTCACCTGGTGGAAGGCAGTGAGCAAGATCAAAATTCAGAAAAACTTGTTTCTTTTTCATAAGAAAACTTTCATACTAGTCACCTGGGTCATCCAGAGGTTTCTTTGTACCAGGAGCCAGCCAATGACAGATGCTTTAAAACAGCGTATAGGAACAAAGCGAGGAGAAAGTGATGCTTTTCTCACTTTGTTCCCCAGCCCCAATAAAACCTACGTACTCACAACAAACGATATCTTAGCAACTTCCTGAGATAGAGGCTTTTTCTGTAGATATTTGTTCCTGCACAGCCATTTTTCCAGCTTACCAAGGTATGCAAGCACTGCATTTCCCTTAATCTCAAACCCTGAGTTCATTGAAACATGCTTGACTATTTTTCCAAAATAAAGAATCCTGAGCAGCCTAATTTTCTTGTTTGTTTCTTTTTTGTCTCTGTAGCAATGCACGGATGGCTATGAATGGGATCCTGTTAGGCAACGGTGCAAAGGTACAGTAAATATTTTCAAAGACAGACTTGCCATTGGTATTCTTTAAGTGTTATCATTACACACCCCTGTTCTGGACAAGGAGGTGTGCTTGCATGTCTCATTGTGTTATTTGTGTTAATGGGCTGTTGCAGAAGGTTCGAATGTTAAAAGCATGACTTGTGTTGTTGCTAACCACAGATATTGATGAATGTGAAATAGTCCCAGATGCATGCAAAGGTGGGATGAAATGTGTTAACCACTATGGAGGATACCTCTGTCTACCTAGAACAGCACAAATTATTGTAAATGAGCGAGAAGAAGCAGCAGCTGAATCCACTAGTGGTCGAAACAATGTCATTCGACGGACTCCAGCTGATCCTCACCGTGCCCCTCCAAACCCAACTCATCAAATTCAGTGTGCAGCTGGGTATGAGCAAAGTGATCACAATGTGTGCCAAGGTAAGCAAGCTGCTGTATGTCTTACTCTCAGTATAATTGGAGTGTGTGTGGTAACAAATGTAACGTCTGGAAAAATGACAGCCTGTAACTCTTGCCTTTAATAGCATATATTGTTGCACCATTAAACTGGATGTGTACACGCTTCCTTAAGATATGTAAATAAAATACATGCATGTCATTATTGTTCAAAGTAACAGAACTTGCAGTTTGTTGCAGTCTTACAGTCCGTTCTATCTATTTCAGCCTAGTGACTAGAATTAACTCTGTTGTCTGTAGATCCTAAAACAAACAAAAAAAAACAAACCCAAAAACCAACCCCCCCAAAAAACCCTTAATGCAAGTAAGCAACTTTAGTCAAACATTTTGTATTGTATTAAGTATGTCCAGGAGAGGCACTGAAAAAAGCAGGTAACATAGCAAGTTATGTTACAGATGACTTCTAAAGATTTGCAAAACTCTGTATTTTCCAGTAAATGAATGCTGAATGGAACAAAAATTAACCACTGTATGAACTTTTGCTTAGACCAACCTGTAGTGCAGAACAATACAGTGTTTTTGTTACGTATGCTCAAGCAGTAGGAACCAAACATCTGAACAGCCTGTGCCCTTCTGATCTCTGTGGAAGGAGCTCTGTGCAAGCCCTATGCCAGCTTACTTCCAGTCATAGTCTAGCCAGTCTCTGAAACTATGGCAATGAAGAGCTTTCATCTGAGTGTGCTTACACCACACACAGTGCCAAAATTCTCAGGGTATTAGCAATGTTAATTGTATGCATTCAGGAACCAGACTCACAAGCACTACTGTAAACTAAGACAGTTTCATTTATTATTTTATATAAATAGTTTACTCTTATACTTGCTGAAGTAACAAATGTTTCATCCACTGTTTTGTTTTCTTTCATAAAAATATATTCGATTCCTTGTTCATAAACTTGGTTTTCAAGCACTTTCGTGGGATACCCGTGCAAACAGAGGGCAAAACTTGACCCCGTGGTTCATCTTTTCCACTTTGTGGCCCAGAACAGTATAATCATATAAAATAGTACTTGAGTGACTATAATCAGGGCAAGCTGTAATATACAGCGGTAGTCCCTTTCTCCCTGGTATTCATGTATACTGAACATTATTTATCACTCGTAAGTAAATTCCCTGTCATTCTGAAGCACAGTAATCATCATGGAGGCTGGATAAGTTATTTTTGTAGGCAAAGCCTCAGAGTTGCATTTCTGGCTTATCTGCTAATGTTCAACATTTCTGTCACTCGAATTAAAGAAATGTCAAGTAAAGAACCTACTGCAGGAGGTCAGTACTGTGATCCCCTTAACCCTGAGTGTTCACTTAAGGCTATCAAGGGAAAAATCAATGCCAAGGATGGCAAATGTTGTTGTTTCTTTTTCCTTAGTTTAACTTAGCAAAGTAAACAGCAGAACCAGGAACAGAATACCAGATTCCTTCCTTCAGGTGATGCTGTGTGACTGTGGCTGGCACTTGTCTTCACTGGTGAATTGCAATAAACTGCTTCAACTTTAGCATACAACAACACTTTTGTTCTATAAAAATTGCAAGTAGTGCTAGAAAATTTCCAAACATAAACATCTTTGCTCCAATGGCTTTAGGTGTATAAATCAGGAATAGCATAGGAAAGTTAGCAGCATGTAGTACCAATGCTTTATATTCCAAATAAAGGTTGAGAATTAGTGTTAACTTGGAAGCCAAGAAGTGGCTGAGAGTTTTGTTTTGTTGAGAAGAAGATTAGTGGCCATACACTACTGTTGTTTTACTCCATGCTCTGGCTTCCTGAAACTTGCAAGTAAATATTTATATTCAATTCACAATTCTTTGATTAATTTACAACAACAACTAACTGTTGTTAGGGTATCAGAACTTTTTAACTAGCGGACACACAAACTATGGTGAAGTCTTGGGCTTTACTGAATCCGAGTTTTGCTGCTAATTTCCTCATGCCAAAACTTCAGTCTAAATGCAGAAAACATGGAAATATTAGCATTTAAAAGCTGAAATGTATTGTACTGAATGAATTCCAGCTGGAAAAAGGGTAGTGGACAGTGTGCTTGAAAGAAAGGATGAAAGACTTCTGGAGCACTTAAAGCATGCATTCAACTTCGTGATCTTCATGCTTTTCACTGCTGAAAATATCTTATAAAAGATAATCTTGATCAGCAATGGTCCCACTGTGGATTTATTTAATTATGGTCAAAAGACTTCGCTATGATAACTGCTTGAGGCTCCTAGGGAGCGTAACTTACACATATAGTCACACTTAAGCTTGTTTTATTGTTTAGTAAATCAAATATGAAGTCCAGCTCCTTCTAATTGTTTGCAGATGTATGACATTTTCCTTCCAGTCCAGCAGCAGTAAGTATTTTATAACCAATGTGAAAGTGTGGAGACCTCTGTTTAAAACAAAAACATACTCTGAGGAGCTGTATTATTGACATCATACTAGAGTATGAGGGGCCTTCTGTTTTGACACAAGCGTCCACTCCCTTTTTAAATGTTAAATAGAGAGGGTATGATAGGCCAAACACGCTCATGTTGGGTTTTGTGCTTGGAATAAACACGCATAAATGACACTAGTCCTGTTGGACTTTAAGAGGCTTCAGTGATGTTCTCAGCTTCAATGTTAGGTAAGGCATGATGCAACATGGTCACATACTATTTCTAGTGACAGAAATGAGAAAAATTGAGGGGCATGATTCTCTATACTTCATAATCTACCCAAACATGGCCATATGCCTGAGTTATAAGAGATACTTAATACCTACTTAACTTCTGACCTGAAGAAAACAAGTGACAACTATGGTATTTATGAGTTTTGAGAGCTTTCTGTCTGCAATACATGCTGTTATTAGAGACCAGGTAACACATGAATAGCACTGATAGCAAAGCACTCCGCCTCACAGAAGACAACTCTCTGGAAATGACTGCTGTTTGCTATGATGTACATCACTTTTACAATTACTAATGATTAGAAACCCGGTCTTGAATAACTGTGTTAATGTTAGAAGCGTGGGTAGCAAAAATTTCCTGGGAAATTCTTAAGATACTGAATGTGAGCAGTAAGTGCCAGGAACCCTCAAACTGATGAAAACATGAAGGGAGGTTATCCAGGAGGAAGATTGCTTCTGTAGAATACGGACAGAGCACTGAGTCTTGTGCTTTAATGTAAACACTTTAACTCTATCTTAAATTCTGACTTCATAACCTTAACTAATACCACCTCTCTCTGTCTCTGTTCATACTTCACTGCCACTTCTAAATGTGCCTTTAACTGAAAGGGTTGCTGAATTAGTCACTAAGGTAGATTCCTGGATGTGGCACCTACCAGTACTTTCGCGAATCCACTCAAATGTTCTCACTTCTCCATGTGAGAGTATCACTCAAATTGGGAAGAGTGAAAAAGAGTAAGAAGTATTTTTAAGCAAATCTCTAAGTTAGCTAATATTCACTGACACTTTTTGCCTTATAAAAAAAACTAAAGCATAAATAGCTGCACTCTGTTGCCTACGTACAAGACTGAATTGTATTCCTACTCTGTTGTTAGGTGCTCTGTGATTTGAGTCTGCTCCTATTGAAGTCAAAAGAAAATCACCCAATTAATTCAATTTTGTCAAATCTAGTCTGCAAGAAACTACTAGCTTTTCCTAGAATGTTAACGACACTTGCATGAAAAAAAGGCCAAGCAAAGGTACCAAATAACCTGTAAACTTGAAAAAGGAAAAGAACTTTTTTTCCCCCCCGTCCTATTGTGCTGGCAATAAAGTAAGCAGTTTTTTGGTCCTCAACTAGATTAGCTTCCTATATTTCTCCAGTCTCTGTGACTGTAAAATACAGGGCTGGGGAGATTGTAACAGAAGATATCAATGCTTTCTTATATGGAAAAGAGAGACACCTCTTTTTTAGATCTGCTTAGACTTGGAAGATGTCAGTTGCCTTTTTCATTCTCTGTGAGGGAGGAAAGGAATGAACTTGTTTTCTGTGCTGTGGTTATTTTTCCCCCCACAAAATCATTTTAGGGATCTCTTCATTGGCAGGGCTTTTTGTTGAGTTTTCCAGTACTTTTCAAAGTAATTTACCATACTCAATCTAGGTTTTACCTCAAGAAATTAACTTAGTGTAAATAAGTCAAATAAGACTAAATTTTGCATCTATAGATTCCTCTCTTCTTTTTTCTTTCTTTCTTTTTTTTTTTTTTTTTAAGGAGAGAGGGACATGGGAGAGCAGTTCATGATGTTTTGTTTTCCATACAGAAATAACTTGATTTATATAAGTATATATAGTAGGGATGTGCAGCTAGCATATAAAGGACATAAAAATGGTGTAAGTGCATGTGCACTCAGGCTGTCCCTTTGTAGAGGAGTCTGGGTGTGCCTCAAGGCAGAGCACTCTTCTTTGCCCTTTTGGCTGGGGTGCAAACTGCATGTTTGAAATGCACCTCCTAATGAGCTCCACTTAACACACTTTGATTTGCCTCACTGAGCGGTCTTGGAACATGCAAACCAGATCCCCTTCAGATGAAACTAAACCTGAAGTGCACTGCAGGAGCACCACTAATACGCCACAACCACTAACAAGCATTCAGGC
Organism: Calidris pugnax; assembly: GCF_001431845.1. Classification (NCBI taxonomy): domain Eukaryota; kingdom Metazoa; phylum Chordata; class Aves; order Charadriiformes; family Scolopacidae; genus Calidris; species Calidris pugnax. The sequence goes on along the minus strand of NW_015090786.1, from coordinate 3,187,903 downwards.
TCCAGAATCACACTGGACAGAGCTCAGGGACCCCCAGAAATGTATGTACGGGGACACTGAAGCCTCTGCACCGATGTGTCTGATCTGCTCTTTTTGGGTCCCCGCTATTTGCAAATATAGATATAACCTAAAATATACCTATAACAGTTTCTTAGGCTGTCCCCAGAAATGTTTTGGAGACACATTTGTAAGATACTGCCTGTAGTTAGAAGAGTGCAGCATCCCAAGTTTTCCCGCTTCTTGTATTTAAAGAGTAATGCTTTCAGGACTACTTTTAAAAGAACCCGGGTTGTGATAGGTTTAGTTCCAGAGCTGTTCCTCTCAACAACACAAGACCTGTTTGAAGAAAGGGTGAAGAGAGGGGCTGTGGGAGGAAAAATAAGGTCAAGTTATCTGATTTAAGATGCCATTAGTTCATCAAAGTGCTTACTCAGGCACAGTTCATTTGTACCTATGTTTGCTGCAGTACTTCAGCAAGTGGAGAATACTCATTGCCAGCAGCAGCCACCCCAAGAGACTGACTTGGCTCCATATGCCATTTGAATGTTAATTACTTGGAAAAGCCATAAGACCCTTGCGGGTCTAAGAGAATCCACAGAAGGATACAAGCTGGTATTTTCACAGCTCTTTGTACTGAGTGTTCATTGATGCCAATTAATTTCTTGTACATTTGGGCACATCATGCAGAGATCATCTTTCATCAGCCCATCCTGAACCAATTGTTCAAGCTGTTAATTTGTGAAACCGCTGTGTTTTGCTGCAAAGAGCCCTTTCTGGAGCATCTCTTTAATAGCCTTGAGGGACCAGAGGGGAGGTCACAAAAAAACCATCTTGTTTTGAGGGCCTGGTTTTGGGCATTTTCAAAATTTGGCTATTCTGAATCATCTTCCCATCTGTGCTATTTGCACAGCTGTGAGTGTCATGTCAAGACCTTGGATAGATATTCTCTGTTCTGTCTGACCATTTTACTGTGAACATCCATCACAAGCATAAATACTAGCAGCTGCTTCACTTCCTTTAGTTACTTACTGCTTTTCCATTATTCTGACCTCTGTAGGAGTATGCTCGGTACGTAGCAGCTAAAGATTCATACCATATGCTAATCACGCTAAGTGTCCTAGATTCAGGCAAGCTTCCGAAAGTTGTATTTACCTTAGCTTCTTGAATTGTGATTATGTAGGCAAACACTAGACTTCGCGTTTAAGTAAACTCATTAGCGGTTCTCACGGCTTCTTGTTCAAGAAAAACGGGATCACACAGTAGTCACGTCAACTGTTAGACTTCCAGGTTTAGTTTGTTGACTGTAATGCCTGTTTGCTTAGTAGCTCTGAGGAGGCTAATGTTTTGACAGACAAAACATAGCAAATGTATTCAGAAGGCACAAGGCCTGAAGAAAGTCCAAACCTCCAGCCATCTGTCCTCCTTCAGAATTTCATTCTCTAAGCTGGAGGTCTTTTTCATAACGCAAGCAGGAATAACACCAGATAGCAAAGGGGAAGAATGTGCTTATGTCTGGTCTTGACTGGGCACCCCAGTATACTTGGCACCCCATTAAAAGAGTATTTATTTATCCCTTCAAGGAATTCCCTGTATCTGTTGCAAACACAAGCACCCTAACAGTCAGTAAACCCTACAAGGAATGATAGCTGTCATCTGTCGTGTTCAATAGCAGCATTTAACATCAGACATGATTTGTGAGCACATGGGCTTGCTGTTGTTCCCCGTTTCAGTACCTGCTGTCAATGAACTGTGGTCTACAGGGTTGCAGCGATGCAGAAGTTTCCCTAGCAGAAACAGCAGTGTGAGAGCATCCTGGCAGCTGCTTTTAGCATCCTTCTCAGATAATTTTACAGTGATACCATTGCCACTTTGTGGATAGATTCTTTCTGCCTTGAAAGAGTTGCAGCAATGTTCTCCATGTGTTTGCTTTGAGCAGATCTGCAGTTATTTCATCCCAGAGTACTGCATTAGAGTTCTTTAGCCTGCTGAGAAAGGTTGTGTGCTCCTCCTTTCTCCAATTGATTGCTCAAGGTAATTTTCTCTTAATGAACACTTTTTTCCTCTGTTTTCAAACCTGATTCCTGCTTCAGATTACTTACTATATGATGAAAATGCTCTTATCTGTGTTTTATTTTCATTTTTGAAGCCCGGGTTACCGAGTTGCCTTTTCTAACCCTAGAACAGTTCTAAAGGATCTCAGGATTACAGACACACGCTTTTTAAAGGTCCAAGACATTTCTTGAGCATCTCCAATGATGGGATGCTAATTGAGCAAGCTGGAAAACTAGTTCAAGAGCTGAAGTTCAAAACTGTTATTTTCCTTATTTTAATTCTCTTTCCAAGTGATTTTCTTCATTTATTTCTCATGCTGGCAAAGGAAGGTGATAGCTATTGTTTGCATTTGCCTTTTTGTGTGTGCCAAAACAGTCCTAGAGGAAGAACAAAGCTTCCTGCAAATACAGAAGTGGTCTGTTTGATTCTTCGCTTTATCACCTAGTGATGCCTATGTTCCTTTGCATATCCTTGACTGAGGAGGAGTATCTGCTGAACTGTAGCCAAGCAAACCAGTCTCCACCATTACTTGAATTATTTCAGTATGTTGTTTAGGCTTGCTATTTTGCCATTTTCCTATCCTCAAGGACAATGAGAACATAATGTAATAGGACCCCACAGTAGTGAGATATTTTTGGTCTGGTGGAAACCACAATGAGAGAGTTAATTTTTGAGTTCACCTTCCCAGGTTGCATCTTAAACAGTCTGCATATTTTGTGGTATAGTCAATTGTTCTTGTACAGCACTTTGTCATGACAACCCCTTTGTCCTCTGTGTGTGTGTTAACTCAGTAAGAACTTTTACTTTTTGTTCCTTCTATGGTCTTCATATAAGTTGAGCTTGGCCATCTCCTTTCATTATACTGTACAAATATTTATTCTTATTTTCCCTCTGTGATGCTTTTTGAGCTGTTTTTTTCTGGACTACCATCACTTATGCATGTTCTATAATACTTCATACAAGATTTAAGCATCATTTCAGCTGAAGGGTTCTTAGCAAAGGGAAGTTTGCCACATACCTGTCATAAAGTTCAATTGCTTCTATCCACAACATTGAAAGATCTGAACTTGGCTGGTAAGATCTCTTCCTTCTGTATGTGAAAAGAATATATGGAATAGGTAATCAGCCATGTAAGGTTCACGGATAAAAAGCATGGAATTTCACATAGATATCTGTTTTCATCTTTAATTTGCTATGTATTATTTTCAGGGCACAGAAAGCAGTAGTTCTAGAAAGAAAGCTATTTGTCATAATTAAATATAAAGCAAAATTTAACCTGAAAGAACATATTAAATGCACAAGAATCCTGCTTGTACCTTTTTTTCATTTACATTTTAACTTTACTAAAAATACAAGAGGGATTTGCAAATTACAGAGCTATGAAGGAGTTTAGCATACATGTAGTTATTATAAAGTACCTTTTATGCTCATTCACATTTGTGTTTTATTTGTTGATCTGAAATCACATTAAAAGTTGGTTCTCTTTTAAGTATAGTGGAGAAACTTCTAATCTTTGTTATGTATAATTATATGGTAAAACCTGTAGCTTTGAAGCTGAAAAAAGTTATAAGAAAACAGCATGTGTTACACACACTTTTGTAAGCTACTGTGCTAAGATACAAGTTCATGAGGCCTAGAAATGAATTAGACCTTTTTCTGGCATAACGTATCCCAATCTCTTAATTAGGCATTTTTAGAACTAGATATTCAGTAGACCCTTATCTATTGCTATTACCTGAAAACTGCCCCACAGCTATTCTGCAGTTAGAAGATGGGGGGTTGTTTTCATTTTGAGGTTTTTTGGTGGATTTTTTTGTGGTGTTTTTGTTTTGATGTTGAGTTTTGAGTCGTTGGTTGTGGTTTTTTTACACAGCTTTCTTATTTTCATTTCTTACTGTCAAAATGCTAGTTTTCAGGAGGTGGGAAAAACTGTACTTGTTTGGTCAATGATAGTGGCGATGACCATAGATGGCTAATCAGAGAATTAAGTAAAATTCTTAAACAGGATGATAAAGGATTCAGTGTATGAAGGTGTATCTCCTGGGAAGAGATACTTACTCTGGGAAGCTCTGAATTTGTCTGTATTAACACTTGATTAAAAAAATTCATGCTTGTGAGTGGACATATCTAGGTGTCATTTAAGCCTATTTAGATCAGTTCTGAAAATGAAAAGACATGACTGAGCTTTCTTCTACAAGCTGAATTTAATCTGAAGTAAACTTCTAGTCTAATGCATGACCCAGTATGATATGATATAAGCAAATCTGACATTGCACTTGAGCGGGTTTAGTCCATGCTTGAACAGATGTTCTATGTAGTTTCCTGAGTACAAACAGAACTTGTTCAAGGATTTTTATAGGCATATGCCTGCATGGGTAGGATGTCCGTTAACAGGTAACTGGTCATAATGTGTGCAATCAAACTTCAATAGATAACGACAGCAATGGAGAGTACAGGGCTTATAAAGTTTCAAGCCTGAATGGCTTCAGGAAGGACTTTTTTTGTCCAACACCAGTAAAATCTTTAGCCTGAGTTTTCAAAGTAATTGGTCACTGTCTACCCATTAATCTTTTATTTTAAAAAGATCATAAAAGACAACTGGCCTTCTGCTGGCCTCCAAGTAAATAATCATCTCATCCACTTTGATATTATTGACACCTAAATTCCGCTACCAGCTGTAATTTGCGCCAAAGGAAAAACTCTGATAATCATAGTATAGCTTGGATTGGAAGGAACCTTTAAAGGTCATCTAGTCCACCCACCCCTGTCATGAGCAGGGACATCTTCAACTAGATCAGGTTGCTCAGAGCCTCATCCAACCTGACCTTGAATGTTTCCAGGGATGGGGCATCTGCTGCCTCTCTGGGCCAGTGTTTCACCACCCTCTTTGTAAAAAACTTCTGCCTTATCTCTATTCTAAATCTACCCTATTTCAGCCAAAAGCCATTACCCCTTGTCCTAGTGCAACAGGCCCTACTAAAAGGTTTGTCCTCATCTTTCTTATAAGCCCTCTTTGAGTACTGAAAGGCCACAATAAGATTTCCCCAGAGCCTTCTCTTCTCCAGGCTGAACAACCCCAACTTTCTCAGTCTGTCCTCACAGCAGAGGTGCTCCAGCCCTTTGATCATTTTTGTGACCCATCCTCTGGACCCACTCCAACAGACCCATGTCTTTCCTGTGCCGAGGGCCCCAGAGCTGGACACAGCACTCCGGGTGGGGTCTCACCAGAGCAGAGGGGCAAAATTGCTTCCCTCAGCCTGCTGGCCATGCTTTTTTGGATGCAGCCCAGGATATGGTTGGCCTTGCGGGTTGTGAGCACAGATTGCTGGCTCATGTCCAGCTTTTCATCCACCAGTACCCCAAAAAAGATCATAAAAGACAACTGGCCTTCTGCTGGCCTCCAAGTAAATAATCATCTCATCCACTTTGATATTATTGACACCTAAATTCCGCTACCAGCTGTAATTTGCGCCAAAGGAAAAACTCTGATAATCATAGTATAGCTTGGATTGGAAGGAACCTTTAAAGGTCATCTAGTCCACCCACCCCTGTCATGAGCAGGGACATCTTCAACTAGATCAGGTTGCTCAGAGCCTCATCCAACCTGACCTTGAATGTTTCCAGGGATGGGGCATCTGCTGCCTCTCTGGGCCAGTGTTTCACCACCCTCTTTGTAAAAAACTTCTGCCTTATCTCTATTCTAAATCTACCCTATTTCAGCCAAAAGCCATTACCCCTTGTCCTAGTGCAACAGGCCCTACTAAAAGGTTTGTCCTCATCTTTCTTATAAGCCCTCTTTGAGTACTGAAAGGCCACAATAAGATTTCCCCAGAGCCTTCTCTTCTCCAGGCTGAACAACCCCAACTTTCTCAGTCTGTCCTCACAGCAGAGGTGCTCCAGCCCTTTGATCATTTTTGTGACCCATCCTCTGGACCCACTCCAACAGACCCATGTCTTTCCTGTGCCGAGGGCCCCAGAGCTGGACACAGCACTCCGGGTGGGGTCTCACCAGAGCAGAGGGGCAAAATTGCTTCCCTCAGCCTGCTGGCCATGCTTTTTTGGATGCAGCCCAGGATATGGTTGGCCTTGCGGGTTGTGAGCACAGATTGCTGGCTCATGTCCAGCTTTTCATCCACCAGTACCCCAAAGTCCTTCTCGGCAGGGCTGCTCTCAATCCCTTCATCCCCCAGCCTGTATTGATACCAGAAGTCGCCCTGACCCATGTGCAGGACCCTGCACTTGGCTTTGTTGAACCTGATGAGGTTCACACAGACCCACTTCTCCAGCTTGTCCAGGTCCCTCTACAGGGCATCCTGTCCCTCAGATGTCAACTGCCCCACACAGCTTGGTGTTTTCTGCAGTCTTGCTGAGGGTGCACTTGATCGCCTTGTCTATGTCATTGATGAAGAATTACAGAGATTAGTCAAACTGCTGTGTAAAATTGGTGTTTAAAGAAAGATTTAGAAGGTTTTGGTTTTTTTCACTAATTAAAATTCACAAGAGTTAAAGAAAGCCAGGGAAAAAATAAGACATCTTACATGATGAGAAAATACAATGATGCCAGAAAAAACAGTAATATGGGCAATTAATTACTGCATATTTCTTAGCATTAAAAATTGCAAAATAAATCCTTATCAATACCATAACAGGTGCCTGTTCTAACAGAAGTAGTTAGATATGGAAAATCCAATGACTTCTGACAGGTAACAGTTTTCTGTATGGTTTTAAAGAGGTTGCCAATAAGCTAACTATTAATAACAGACTTGCACAGGGGATGGGAATAAAACATGGCAAAGTGAGCAGAAATTTAAGTGTGATTTTAGCTGACTAGCTTATAAAACTGCCTTGATCAGAAAGATGGAAAAAACAGTGTCTTTCTTGTCTAGACTTACTCTGTGGAGAGTTTTGGGTATCTGATCTGCATTAGAAAAGAGCTGGAATTAAATACACATTTAGAAGTAACAAACATGGTATTTGGAGAAGATTCATCCAAGTTGATAAAGATAGCATCATTTCAAGAAATAGATATCTTTGTCAAGTGCCTTAAAAAATAGTTACCGAGTTCTAAATCAATTTTGAAGCCATTTTGTTTTGCACCTGCATTACCAGATCTTACTTGTACTTTTATATCTTGGAGTATTTAAAGCACTTTCTTTGTAGATGAATTTGTTCTCAAGGGACTTTCTTATCGGGGGCCGGTTCTCCACATAGCATTTAGATGATAAAGGTGAACCAGATGAGACAATTTATTGCCTGTCACATTTAGGGCTATTTAAAAGCAGTAATGTTTCAATAGGTAGCGTTGCAGTTAGTGCAGTCGCATCAGTAATAAGCAGTGTTTTGGAGCACCCACTGATCTGCCCCCGTAGACTGTGGAAGATACCTTGCTTTATTCCTCCCAGAAGTTGTTGGAGACTAAATCAGGAAAGTGTGCAGAATGCAAAAGTCATCCCGGTTTCCCAGGGTAAAAGGAAAAACAGATTTGTCTCTGAAGTCATCCTGCTTGTATTTACTCTGCATCTTGATCTTTCTCGTTCTTATCTGGCTTAATTTGACGGATCAAGACAGATTTTCTTTTGAGCTCGCTCCTTGTATGTTTTTTGAGTAGAAAAGAAGTTCAGGATGATTTCAAGACCCTAACATATTGCTGACACTTGTAGGCCCAGTATTTTTTGCCACATGGAGAAAGCACTGTACAAGCAGATAAAAATTATAGGTGTAAGTCAACAACATTGTACTGACTGAGCACTTCTTGGGCTTCTGGGGTTTGCGGAAGCAGGAGAGCATTACAGCTCCCAAGAGCCCGAGTTGGAAGAGAGTTACAGCCATCCTCCTGATGCGGTTTGTGCACTACAAAAGTTGGGTGCAGGAGAAAACCACGTTTTTCCCACCATAAACACCATTTCACCATTATTTAAACAATCCAGAAAATACGATTATAAGTTTTAATCTACTATTCAGCAGGCAGAAAATGATGATTTTGGGGAGCGGGCTACGTTTGTGTGTGTATTCCAACATAAAGTATTCCTGTATCAGAAACTGTGGCTCTATATGCCTATAAATGGGAAATTTCCCCATTTCTAGAAGGTATTTTCATGAAAAAGGTTTTTCATTATGCATTTAAATGAAAATGTTCTCTCCATTATGATTACACTCAAATTTCAATGCTCACCATTAAGAGAATCTCTTCCTTACTATGTATGCAGATTTATAAGGCTCCAGGCACCTTTGAAATAAATTGAAAGCACAGCCATGTAATAAAGCCAAAACCAGAAACTAGCCAAGGAGATCCACCCAGCAACACCCTCGAACACCCTCAGCCTCTTCCCCTAAGCACAGTTTTAGAGCACTAAGTCTTGATCTTGTCTCTGCTTTCTCCACCCTGGTGAAAGCTTCCTGGGGGATTCCCCAGCCAGCAGAGCAGCGAGTGCCTGTGCCTGATGCAGAAACAGTTTGCTTGCTTGATTTTCTTACCTGTCAAGCATCTCATAAAGAGTGGAGTGTGGCTGTTTGCAATACTGCTCAGCCCATTGCAAGGGGAGCATTGCACAACAGGAGCAGCTCACAGCAGGAGAAAGCCAAAGTTAGGGGATGAGGAGAGATTTTAACAACTGAGGAAAGAGTTAAGTGTGGCAAAACGATACAGGAATAACGACGGGGATGGAGAAAGCTGACTTGCAACTGCTGTCTCCCACTTTGAAACACAACAATTCAAAATTTCATTTATGATGCTGAAAGGTGGGATAGTTGGAGGACCCCAGAAAAGGAAATGCTTCCTGAACTCACTACTATAGGATATGAGTGAGGCCAACAATTTAAGAACTTAATTAAACAAAGGCCTGGACATTTTATATGGTGAGACCATAAACTTCAAAAGAGCAACTTTTGAAAGGGATAACAAACCTAAATTATAAGTTTAAGGCAATCTTTAATTATTAAAGACTGTCAGGATGAGGTTAATTGTTAGAAAGTAGATTGGCAGTATCTGTACCCTTCTGAGGTATCTCATGCTGCCCAATTTGAGAAAGCACAGTGTGTTAAATTTTCCATCTTTTTGCACTCAGTGACTGCTACCTGTTGATTGAGCATAAAAGCCTATTCCCCAAAGCTTTGACTAATTGGTCTGGTGGATATCAGATGTTCAGTATTGTGATGGAACTACTCCCTGCCCTACAAGCTATAGAATCACAAAATCAGGGTCAGCTTTTTTTTAGAGAGCGCAAACCAGTATGGTTTTGTTGAAAATTAAAACCATTGGGAAATTCAGACAAAAATTTCTATAATTCTGAAAAAGTGATGTGTAAATAATCTGATCTGATTGTTAGCTGTCAAATGCAACTTTAAGCATTTTTATATTGAAAAGAAATCAGATATTAATATCAGAACATTTTCACCGTAGGGGTCATACTTTGCTATTACAGGGAAAGGCATGCAATACTGAAATTCAGTGACATCATTTTGTACTTCCACAGCTTTCAGGAGCCTTACTTAGGCTCCATTCTTCTGGACAACACATGCATGTAGAAGGAAATCTGTCCTGCTCTGAACAGCTTAGTGGCAACTGTTACAAGCACACACTTTACACAACGCTTGCTGTGAGTAGTGTTGTATTTGGACAAAAGCAGCAGCGGCTTATATCATTCTTTGTATTTGATTCTTTGTTTTAGTATCTGTCACGTTCCAACTTAGCCAAAAACTGGCCTCAGCGTATTCTGGCTCGTAGATGCTGTGGGAGCCCCGGGGGCTCCATACACATGCCTCATCTGTGACCAAACAGGGGCTAAGCTGCCATTTCACAGCGCCTTGTCCTCAGGGTGGAGTCACACTCCTACGACAGCTATGATCAGTAGGCTGAAAGCAAAATATTAAAGAGACCAAAGGGACCAATCGGGATTTTCACAGACTGAATGGCCACTCAGGGGGTTCAGCCAGAAAGACCGATCCTAAGTGCCTAAAAATATGAAAAATAGTGAGAAGGCGACACAAAAATGTTTTTTTAATTTGGCCGTAACATTCCAAGCGGGACAGCCGTGGGATCTGCCGAGATCAGCTCGAGACTGTCTTTGCATAACACCATAGAAGCTCACGCAACGCACCAACTGACACGCACTCCAGCTTTATGGCATAAAGTTACAGAACCGTCTCTGTCACACAAATTCAGATTCAAGACAGCATTACTGTCCCATTGGGATGCAACTGGGATGGGCTGGGTAGACAACAGCCCTTAAAAACTGGAATGATAATATGCAGGTTTTTCCATTCCTATCATTTGTCCTTAATTTGAGAAATTAAATGCTTATGTTCCGTTGTTAACTATTCTTAGCACTAATTTCACAGTTTAGCCCAGTGATGACCAAATGGCTTCCTTATAGGTTTTTTTTTTTTTCTCTCAGTTCACAGCTGTCCTGAATTTATTTAGTTTGGTGCTTAGGTTGCAAAAAAAAAAAAAAAAAAAAAGTTTTGTGACTCAGCCTCCATAAATGTTTTAATCAGAAACCTCACTTGACTCAACGACTGCCTGAAGAACACCATCTTTTAAAAGTCAGAGGAAAGAAAGGTGTTACCGTTTGCCATTCTGGTTAATAGCTTATGTACAATCTCATCGAATAATTCCAATGAGAAGTGATCTCAGGAAGTCTCTAGTCCAATGCCTTGCTCAAAGCAGGGTCAGCTCTGAGATCAGACCAGGGTCATCAGACCCTCAGAGACCAGGGAGATCTGTCCAGTCAGATCTTGAAAACCTCTATGGGTGGAGAGGGCACAACCTTTCTGGGCAACCTGTTCTCAGAACCCTTGACTAACCTAATGGTGAAAAAGGTTTTTCCCTGTACCCAGTGAGAACTCTTTTCAATTCACCCTGGATTGATAGGGATAGACAAAAAAGATGGGCTTAAGATGAGATGCAGACTTTTTTTTTTTTTTTTCCTCCCCTTTATTTTTCAAGTTCTTTTGCATCGGTTCCTCAGTTTTAGTTATCAACCTATTTAGAATTATTATTTCATTTGGCTGTAGCACAGAGAGGGTACCGGTCACCAGTGAACATTTCCTTCTGGAAGGCATCTTAGTTATCAACCTATTTAGAATTATTATTTTATTTGGCTGTAGCACAGAGAGGTCACCAATGAACATTTCCTTCTGGAAGGCATTGTATGCACAGATGCAGCAAAAGCACTTACCTGAGAAAGTTCATACTTTCAAACATTTGGTTTTCATTCCTTCTTTACTCTACTTTCTTCAACAAAATTAAAAAATACACCTTCTTGGGTTTTACCTACCACTATTTCCTACTGTACTTTTCAGAACTGAAATTTTTATAAAACTTTGCTCTATTTCTGTAGAAGTCTGGTTTTCTTACAAAGAGTGAAGGTGAGGAAGTGCTTTCCATGAGGAAAGTAACACAATTCTGGGGCAGCCCTGAGTAGCACAAACATTTTCATGGAAAGCAGATTAGGTCATGAGAAGCCAAATGTCATTTCCAGCCTCCCATGGTCCAGCTTTTGCTACAAGTGAATCTCTGCAGCTTTTTCAAAGTGTAAAAAATAAACAACAACAAAAAAAAAACCAAAAAGGAATATCGATGTGTATCCACAAACCAGGGAAAAATGTACAGTTTCACAGATCAGTGTCTATGCTACTTAGCGTGCAAATGCAAAGCTTTATTCATAGCTAGTGCCCACAAGACTTCTTAAAGTACTGAAAGTATATCAAGACTGATTTTAATAAACAAACTCACTGCTTATACTTTAGGGTATCATATTAAGACACATTTAGTTGAGTTCCAGCATTTAAAGCACATGCTTGGATCCCAGCAATTTCACTAACATCTTTGCACATGCCTCAATTTACGCAATTACTTCATGCTGTCCTGAATTAGTCCTTCACCTTGTTGCTAGGAACTTTTATTTTAAAAACCCTTTCTGAGAAGCTTGCCAGAGCAAGCCTGCAGTACCAAGCGCAGACCGAGCCTATTCCCGGGTGGGTAGGAAATGCTTTAAAGTATAAGAGGGAGTAGCCTGGATCTGGAGGAACGGTGCTGTTTGCTCAGCTTGTAGTTACTTTGCTGGGATGTAGTTTTCAGGTAATTCTGCTGAGTATCCCAGCTTGTCTCACATCTAGCAGCGCTGTCCCTTTTAGATACTCTTCACATCATTTTTGTGTCTATCTAATTCTTTATTCTCTTTTCTTCGCTTAAACTGGCAACAAGTGCCAAAACCTGACTGAAAACAGCAATTCACACTGTGATCCTGGATAAATTACCATACAATTAGCAACATCACAATGTGAGTTTCAAAATGTTAATGAAAGAAAGCTGTTACTTTTGGAAACTAAATACTTTACACTTTATGATTTATGGTGACTCTAAATACGATTCTGAACAGTTTACAGTGCCAAATGAAAAAATACTGTCACTTTTACTAAAGATATACTTCATACCACTTCTGTAGGAAGTAATACCTGCCTTGACTAAAACAATCATCTCCTCAGTATCCTCTCTGTAAAATCATATCCATTCTAGAAGCTGAATCGAAAAATTGTTATAATCTCAAAATCAGATCCATGTTCTTCATTATGAGGAGCAGAGTGATGCAGTGGACATGACTGGTTTGGGACAGGATGACACGCAGCTCTATGGGCACATAGAGTTCTTTCCATGAACTTTGTAGATTAGTTTTCTGCCTTGAGAGCTTTTGCCCTCTACTACTGGACATTTCAAGCAAGTACATGTACTAATTACGAAGCCTTATGAAGTAAATCAAAATTACTGCACAAATAAGACTAATAGTAAGTCAAGCCCAAGAGTTTTAGGTCAATATGCAGAATTAACCTATTTACTGAATGTTCTCTAGATAAGAGATCATTGTTCTTTGCTTTGAAAAGATTTCTGGGTTTAATATGTATTCAGCCATTACTTATCTACTATGTTTTGCTTCCTTTTTATTTTCCTTTCATTGAAAATCAGACCTAACCCCTTATAAATCATTTGGACTTGATCCTAAAACATACTGAACACTTCCCAGTCCTTTTGAAAATAATAGAATACAAGAAATTTCATTACTTAGTTTTTGTTTCTCTGAGGTGTTTTTGAAACTTTGAGAGCAGTTCAGAAGATCCTATCTTGTTATTATCTGAGAAGTTGTATTTCTTTTCTTTCATATTGATCTTTTTGCCTGTCCGTGAAATCTCCAAAACATACTAATAGTCTTTAGATCCTAAATAAGTTTAGGTACAGATCTAACTACAGAGGATGTTCAGCTAACTGCTAGAAACCAGTCTTGTCATTAGTCTTCCACCAGTGTTTTGCATTTTTATTGGTAGCATGTGATTAATTAAAACTTGCCTCTAAATCAATGGAATTGGTTAGGTACTATATATGGAAGTTTTCAAGTTACTTAAGCCTACATGTTTACAGTCTGTTAAAAAACTTCCCCTCCTCTTCAGTAGCCCTTTCTGGAACTGGAAACGCTGTATTTTGCAAAAGCTTATCAAATCTTTATAGGCGACAAATATCATTACCTACCAGGCTGGCTCCTGCTGTCCTTTGAAATCCTCCCCTCTCTTCTCTCTTAGACTGTCGGTTGTCTGAAAGTGGCACTGTCTTTTGGATCAGAGTTTGCACATCAGCAGAGCAGTGAAATTCTTATCCATGACGAGGGCTTCTGTTAAGCTAAACAGCACCTAGAAATACAAGGACCATGTTACACCTCTTAAGCTTTCACAATAAATTCGAAGTTTGTTAGCCTGGGAGAAGGCTTCATGTTGCAAACAGGGGTATGGTTATTCAAGCTAACAAAAAGCATAGTAGCAGAAATATTAATAGGCTTGGTAAAATCATCAAAAAACGTATTTTAAACCACTTTTGCTTCAGAATTTTAAGCAATTCTCCTCCTTATCCTATTGGTAACAAATTTATGTCCTTGTAGATGTTTATTTTTCTCCACTATAAGGAGACCATCTCACTAATACTTATGTACGTATCTCCTTGCTTTACTCTTGAGTTCTGTTCTTTGCTCTTGGCATTAATTAATTTGATTTAATTAATTTTCCCAAGATTCCTCTTTTATCAGTTCATCTCTTGCTTCATCCATTACTAGAAGATAGCACTTCATGAACGAGCCACTAGTCATTTTTTTTTTGCCATCCAGCAAATAAATGAGCATGGCATGGACTTTCCCCCTGAAGGGCACAGCTGCAAAGCCGAGTGGACAATCAATCATACTGGAATTAAATCTGTCTGGAAGGCATTTGAGGCAGCAAGACATCTATGAAAACCTTGAGTGTGACTGACAGCTTTTTCCAATAATTTTGATGGAAGTCTAATTGAGAAATCTCTTCTCCCATCCTGCAAGAATTTATGAGCAAAATTTATTTTGACCAACCAACATTGGCCTGCATTCAACAGTGTATGAGGCCCTTATGTTCCCCTGTAGGCTTGTGCTCATTAGTTAACCTCTACAATGGTCATGGCAAGGCTAGATTAGATTTTAATCAAACATTTATGACTGTCTATTTAGAGCAGGAGACAACCAGGCAATGAAACAGTTATGTACTGATAATGTTCTGGGCATCCCTCAGAAATGCTGAGATGCAGACAGACTACACATCCTTGGCAATAAGCTCATACACTCAATTTACAAGAAAATAAAAATTTGGGACCTTGTATCTTTCAAAGAGTAAATGGAATAGACTGAAAACCAAGCAAAAAGCCTTCTGAAAAAAAAAAACCAAAGATGAAGAGAAGGGCAAGCCTCAATGCTACTTTTTCAGGAAGGATGGCTAAAGCTTCCTACTCCTCTTTTTTCCTGCAGCCAGGAGCAAGAGAAACATCTCATGTCACAAAGTATTCAAAAACTTGTCCAGTGAATCCATCAAGGCCTGTTCTTTCCTTTCCCCATGTTAGCTCCAAAGCTGATTCCTATTTGTTCCTGCAGGTCTTTGGGGGCTAAAAGCCTGGTTTGGACGGGCACCTGTGCTAACAGCTGTGCCACAGTAGATCTCCCACATGTGCCCTGGGCTCCCTGCTGCTGGTGCTGTTCAATGCCTGCCCCTGACTCGGAGCCCAACGACTCGCTTGACATGGAGCAATTGCTAAAACCAGTATACCAGAACCAGAAATGGTTTATTCTTCAATGTCCTTGGCTATACTGTGTACTTAACAACAATACGTTCTGGGGAGGGCCCACACTTTGTCACAACCACAAATAGCTTCAAAAACAGCCATTTTCTTTAATTCGGTTATAAACTACTCTTTCAGGAATTTCATCAACTTGCACGGAGTAAAAAGGATTGTCAGAGGAGCTTCTTGTCCTTTCATGACCATCTTGCAAATGCTGATTTTCTCACCAAACTGTGCTTTGCCAGTGTTTCTCTCCCAGTGCTCACTTACCTGTGTTCTGTACATTTTAAGATCATCTCAAGACTTGCACAGTGCTGTATCTATTTTAGATTGTTTTTATTGGCAACTAATGTATACTACCAAGCACCCACGTGAACAAAATTACAGAGCCCAGGCAACTTTTGTACAGAGTTCCTTTGGCCACAGCTTCTCTGTGGGTTTCATTTGGCAGAAGTGATATCAAGCAGAAGTCTTTCCCTCAGCTTCTGATGTAAACTAAAATACACCTTATAAATAGAAAATACAGGCACTGAGAGCAGTGCCTTTGGGCAAACAGCCACCTTTGGGCTATGGGAAAAATTCAGTTAGATATGATTCATAAATATAATGAATAGGGTGCCATAAACTTGCTTTGCTCTTCACAAACAAAGGCGCATTCTCTGCCTTGAAAAATTAGAAGGGCAGAACCCAGAGGAATAGGGAAAGAAAAACAGGAGGAAAAGAAAAGTGGGAGATTTAAAGGGGAGGAAAAAAAATATGTCAGCTTGAGCTGTCAGAGTGGAAAGTATAACTTTAACAACCATCAGACAATACATAGAGTAAAACAAGGGGCTTTGTTAGGCACTGAATCCCTCTGCATCTCACTTCTGACAAGCTCCGGGTTTAATTTTGCAAAATTTGAAGTGTAATGCATTTCCAAAAGAACTTAGTTTGTTCTTTAAGCTCTCGTTTAGTTGAAGGCTCCTATTGATTACAGCTGGAGCTGGATCAAGCTTATGCTGACTGTGTTCTCCTGGCAGACTCTCATTTGTAAATACCTTTCATCTCATCCAGCAGTGATAATGATGTGCTTAGATGATGTGGCAGCAATTATTTAGCTGCTGTGTTAGGTTTTCTACTTCATGCTAGCCAAGTACCCCTAAGTCAGATCACAGAATGGGATGCTTACATTTTATTAAATCTTATGATTTCTTAAAAAAAAAAAAATTGTAACAGCTCTATTGTAATTTAAGTAGTCATTTCTTTCTTCACTGACAAATTTGGAAGTAAAAGACCCTATTCCACCATACATAGCAAGTTTAAACATGTTACAAATAACCTTGTTATCTGATAGCACACCCCAAAGGAAACCCCCCTCAAAACTTCAATTTTCCCGGGTTTCTGAGCATCTTGTCCTCTAACCAAAGATGAAGCAGAAAAAAGGGGGTGGGGTAGGCCTTGGTTACCCTCTGAATGGATTTACACACTGCTTAATACTGGATAAATAAAGTGTAAATACTGGAAAATAAAGCATGGATCTTGTCAAACACAAGAACTTAGCAAATAAGGAGCATTAGAAACAGCACTAATAGCAAATAGAGCTGAAGTATCGACTGCCAAGTCAGTGAGAGATCCCACGTCCTGCCTGGCAATCAGTCTAAATACATCCTTTCTCCCACTTCATGTGACCTTTTTAGGCCAGCAATGTTGTGTGTTAGTTTAATATTTAAAAACTGGAACTTTACTGGTATTTGGCCTACTTTTTTCTATTTATTTTCTAAACAAATGATAGCCACTCCCTTCTCAAACTAGCCTTTTAAGCTTCGCCAAAAGTCTGCGAAGATCACAAGGTATAAAAAAAACCCAAACCTCGACATGCTCAGGCAAACAAAAGCAGGTTACTGCATCTCACCATCCCCACAGCCCTGCAAGCAGACTGCAAGAGTACTCTACTTACTCTAGGAAACCCTGCCGAAATCTCATTTTCAGTGAAAAGTGCCAGGATTATGGTAGCACAGCATCTATTCTGAGGCAAACCCATGTAACTTCCCAGCCAAAGACTAAGAAAAAAAAAAAAAAAAAGAAGAGAAAAGCTGTCCCAGTTGCTACTTCTATTTGATTGCTTAAAGGCAGCTGGGAAGTCAGATCCTTAGCCTGAGAGCAGAGTTGATCCCAATTTTAAGGCAAAGTAATTTTGGAAGAAAAAATAGCTCTCTCTTCCCAAGGAAACTTCTGTTTTTTAAAATGTTAGGTTTTATTTATTACTGGCTCATTGAAGAACAAAGTATTTTTTTGGTGTCTTTTTTCTTTTTTGTTCCCAAACACAGAAAAAAAATGTGGCTAAATCCCAGAAAAATCTTAGCTTGGGGCCAAAAATAATAATAATTTTCAGTTTTAAGATTTTTTTTGTCAGGTTTTTGAAAGAACAACAAATACTTCCCAAGCACCGCTCCAACTTACAATCTTCAGTAGACTGCACGCCCTCGGCTTCTTTCAGCTCTCCTTGTTGTCCATCCCCACTTTGCCCACAGCCCACCGCCCGGCACAGCCTCCCTCAGGCTCTGGTCTTGCTCTGGCCACGTCCCAGGCACAGGCAACCACAGCAGGACATGTTCTCCAGCCCTACGCAGGGTGCACGGTACCACTTCAGTGCTTACTATTTAGGCATTCTTATAGCAGCTCCCATTAGACTTGGAATCAGAAAAACAGCAGCAAAATAAAGACATTGGCAGGTACTTACCAAGCTCTGCAGTCAAAAAGTGAGCATCAAAACCACCTTGGTGATCTAACCAAATCACACTGCTAGTCTTGAATTATGCTAAAGTGTTTAATAAACTACTTCTGTAAATGAAAAGCAGCTATCTTAACGTATGTGCCTTGCTTTTTCTCCCCCTTTCATTTCTTTAGCCTCCATTTAGTCACCTCTGTCTTTTTAACTTTGACGTTCATTTTTCTGCCTTCATAAATATTCATACTGCCTTTGGTTTTTTTCTTTTACCTTCAAAGAATAGATATCCTTTTCCCTGGTTCCTCTGCCTCTCTTTCAATCTTGCCTGGCTTTACCTCTTGTGTCTAAAGCAAAGCATTTTTAAAACTTAATTTTAAGCCCTCTTCATGTTAAGAATTACATAGGAAATTGGATTTTCCATTTAAGTTTAAAAGGAGAGCCAGCTAATGTGAATTCTTAAGGCAAGACAAACAAAAATTTACAAGATGCTGTTCCTGATGGCTTTCTTAAATTAGTACCATATAACACAGCTTGTTTGTAGCACAGTCAAATTGATATTGCCACAGGAATCTTAACTTCTGCACATCCATTTCACTTCACTTTGCTTGAACTGTGCAACCTGAACATTGTGTTTTTCTATCCCAGCTCTTCCAATCCCCTCCCATCCCTAGAGTATATTTTGGACCAAGTCAACTGATGTGTCTTTTTTTAAGTACTATTTCCATAATTTGCTTTTATTGTTCTATCATTCAAAAGTTGTAGAGGGCGTGAAAGTGAATTTCTTTTAACCATTTCATTTTTTATTTCACAAGAAGATAAAATACAGGGCAGCTCCAGCCAATTATACTTTGAAAGTAAACAAGTTTTAGATACATTTCTTCAAAACAAGGCTTCTCTGGTTACATACAGCAACACACTAAAAGTATCACATAACCATGTAAGAAAAATTCATAACTAAATAATGCCTTCAAAGGCATTTCTGTAGTTGGAACAGCATCAGGAATCTGCTTATTTACGTAGGGAGCTGAGGAGATTGCAGCATGTTGGTACTGCCAACAGCTAGGATGATTAGTGCTAAAAACAATACCATCGTTTAGATAAGCCTTCTCCTTCTGATAGTTGCTTTTGAACTCGACTTGAACTTAAATGTTCTCAGCTTGGGAACTACAGTTGTAATCCCTAAAACAGTTCATTCAGCCTGCAAAGGCTGAAAGAGAATAAGATTTTATTGATTAAATTGGTCCCTATATCAAATATTTTAAGTCTCTGGTCTTATATCTGAAGTCTCTTATATCTTAACGTTCCTTGTTTCTTAAACCAGCAACGTGTGCACTGATGAGCTATGCATTCACTACCAAGAAAAATAATAAATCAGGCTACTGTATTTCAGGCTAGGGTTGGGTATCACCTAGTTTATGCCCAGTGCATCAGTTTGCTTGCTGTGGAAATTTTGTTCAATTGATAACTAGCTGCCTTGACTGTTCAGAAGGACTTGCAGGCTCTGGTAGTACCACACAGGCAGACCAGGTTTTCACTAGACTGCATCCCCCATTGCAGTACCTTTGCCAGAAACTCCTACATGGAGGTGCCTCCCTCAACGTAAGGAGACACTGTGCTTCCTCACAAGAAGAACGGTCTGATTAGGACTAAAACAGTTGAAGACATGCCAACGTACAAGAAAAAGCAGTATTTTTTGCAGGAACTGTTTTCTGTGTTCTCTCAGAATAAAAGCTGATTTTTAAAAGTGTGCTGTGAAGCACACTTTTTAGACAGAAGTTTGTGTATTCCTTTGCAGAGACCCAGCAGCTGCCAGTGTAAGTGCTGTGAAAAGGCTCACAAAGATTTAACGAGTGATTCTTCAACTTCCTAATTAAAAACCACAAAGAGCTTTCAGGCCTTTATTTCCCTAATATTACAGGTTGTAGCCATACTATTTTGTTCAGTCAAGCCTAGCTGAAGGAAAATGCTTATGAGGTTTCCAAGGAGAGAAATAAACAAAATGGAAATGAATAGGGAACTTGGAACTTTTAAGTGTACGTAATTAAGAAAAAAAAATACATCCTTCAGATAATTCTGGAAACTATTAGGAGATATTCATAATTCATAACCAGTTGTTTGGTTTTCTTTCAAGCAAGGGGGCAGCTTTACATCAAACACTGACTAGCTTTTCCATTAACTTAAATAAACAAAACAGTATGCTTCAAGTTAAGCGAACATCTTTCTTTTTTTTTTTTCTTTTTTAATAACTGAGTGAATTAGAAATAAGAACAAGACATTTACTTTCTAATAGGAAATTAGTTTGCATGCTATTTCTTCATGTTAAAAATACTTTGGAACACTCACAAAAACAATGTTAAGCTGAATTTATGGAAATGTTCCATATCAGTTTTGAAGATGATATGCCAGATGTCGGGGAGAACTCTTTCATCTGCAATAATGAAATAGTTTAATCCACCCTTGTTGTTTTTGAGTATAGTCCAAGTGTATTGGTCATCATGGGTGGGTGATCCTCACTTAGGCAGGCATGAACCAAAAAGCACAAGTTGTTAGACCTCTAGCATAAAGTCACAAAAAAACAACAGCAGGAAATACTCTACTGAAAGTAAAAATAAGCTATTGCAATGTAAATCAAGAAGTTTACCATTATGACAACTCACAATTTGAAGCACTCTGAGACTTGCAGATACATTGCACTGAATTATTGGATTATAACTTGAAAGCAAGTATGGATGGCTCCATTTGTGGTCCCAGCAGAAATAAAGCCCAAAATACAAAATTTAAATTAATATAGATCAGTCAAAAACATGAAGTATTTTTGGTTTTGATGAGCAGGAAGACGTTGTGGTCTTCTGTTGGGAAAAAAGTACTCTTCCCTTTGAGAAAATTTAAACACAAAGACAATATATATTAATACCCGTGTTCTTGTTTTAAGAATACATGTTGAAGTAACATTGCATAGGAAATACTATTGTTAAATGTCTTCTGGGAATAATGGAATAGTTTTTGTGGCCTTGTACCAGAGTAACATTGTTTTCATATTAGCCATACCACTTTTATTTGTAATAATCATTTTCATTACTGTATTACTTGAATAGTGGTTTATGTGCCACATTCATTTAATTCACTGTGGTTATGATAGGATAATGAAGTATATCTTTTTATCAGAGCACATTCCTCCAAGCTGTGTTAAGCCATGGTTTGTACTGGTAGGGGCCTGGAAAGGTACAGAGCACAACATAGAGAAAGTTGTAATACAGCATTAGGCTTTTTAACTTACCACACAATTTCCAGCAGGAACAGCTACTGTGCTGAAGGCACAGGACCAGAATACACGTTTGGGTGCTGATTCAGGTTAAGTGTCCCTACCTTGTCACCACTGAAATGCTGTCCTGAACGTAACGATTGTAAGTGTTGTCTCACATTAAGATACAGAAAAAAGCCATGTTCAGTTGCATATGGCATCTCAGTTTTCAAAGTGAAAAAAAAAATCTCAGAACTAAAAGCCATTTACCTTTTGCAGTGCAATTTAGAGGCTGCATGGCATACACTAGAGAAGGAAGGTAGCATCACAGATGGAGGCAAAGCAGAGGAGAAAGGAAGTAATGCATCAAAGCTTCATTCATTTTTTTTCCTTTTCAGCTGCCTGCCACTCCCGAACAAACATGTGGGAGATGTTCTAGTGCTGAAAGCTATGGCTCACTCCTTTATTTAGCTATTCTATGTGATAAGTCAATTCAGTTTGGACATACCAAAGACAATACATAATTGTGACAAAGTACTGCAGTCCAGACTTGATTATTACAGCTTGATCCCTTGTTGACTCTGTTGAGTAAATAGAAGGATGCTTTTCCTGTACCTTCATATTCGTGAAGTCACTGAGGCTGGGTGACTTTCCCAAATTCATGATAGCAGTCCAAATACAGAAACCACACAAGAAAGTATAAATTGCACTGCGTTAGGGTTTAGGGGGGGTTGTACATTTTCTACATTGGTACTTGCATTACTTTTATTTTGCTGTGCCATGATGTCCAGGAGTACTAAAGGACAAACCTACAAAGGGCTTGCTTTGCTGTACTCTCAAATTTGAGAGGGGAAATGTTTCGGCACACCAAAAGGAGTCATGCTGTTTTTCATGAAAATCTCATTAATTTAAACATTCTACCTCACATATTTGCTTAAATGTAGGTCTTGGCTCTTACATATATTTTTCCTGTGCAAACAAGTATTTGTGCAGGTTACCTTCGCTCAACTGTGAAAACTTGTTACCAGGGCAATCAGTCCAATATACTTAACATGAAAGGGCCAAAGGAAAATTTAAAAGGGGAAGAGAAAAAACAGCAATAAAGAGGGAGTTTATGGGCTGCTACAGAGTTGTACAGAATTATAGATGCTACCTCATGACACTACTGGATAGTGACTGCACTGTCAGAGTGCAGCTTGCTTTCTTAACAGGTTTTGCCACTCCAGAAGTGAAAAATTTAGTGTTTTGCTGCCTGATGTTATGTAATAGATTTTCTGCTGGTATTTACCACCATAAAGCACAGCCTCCCAACACCAATGAGTTAAAAGTTGTCTGGGCATCCAGCCCAGATGAATAACATCCCAAATGTTGAAGGAAGTAGCAAGGGAAATAGAAAAGCCTTTGACAGAAATTGTTGATAGCTTGCTAAGGCTGGGGAGGGAACCAGGGAATTTGGAGGTTGCTAATGTTGTTCCTATGTGTAAGAAAGGATCAGGGAGGATCCAGGAAACGACATAGCAGTGAGCTTGGCTTCAGTTGCAAGAACAATATAAGAAACATAAATAAGAGACAGAATACTTATTTTATAAAATAAAATAAGCCCATACTCGTGGAAAAACTATAGTGGTCTAATTTCTCCAAGTATTTTATAGTCAACTGGCTATTTCTGAAAAATACTAATGTAAAATGTCTTACAGACAGAAAGAAAGCTAATGAAGTGGACAGAAAGTGAAAGGTTTTACAGAATCCTGCAGTTAAGTAAATAGTCCACAATACCTGCAGTACTGTGGAGATGACTGTATGTCTGATATCAGACTCACTGGTGCCATTGCTTACGTGGGAGGCAGTGTTTTCAGTTCAGATGAATCCATTAGAAAAACAGACCAAGTCATTTTCTGGTCTCACTCACACTGAGAACTCAAAAAAGTTTAAACTGATTAACTAAAATATTTATTGTTTACTTTAAAAACAAATGGAGAACAGCTTCACTAGAGTCAATGACAAGTGCAACACTGACATTGATAGAATCATTCTGCGTTTAGATTTGTATAAACCATTCAGAAGCTGGTCCATTGACGCTGCTCAGTGGGGGCAAAAATAAGAATTTGAATCCCATAAGGTCATTTTAAGAACCCTCTTTTTGATCTGGTGGAGTATTCTACTTACAAGACCAGAACAGAGAAAGCAACCTACAAACATTTTATGACTTGTTTGAATAGATGAATATATACACAAACAAGGAGAGCATGAAGATGATGTAGTAAATTGCAGTATGTTGAGAGCCAGTGAGCAAAAAGAAGTTGAGCACTTCAGTCCCAGGAATATGAAATACTTACGTTCAGAATACAGTTCTCCAGCTCTGAGCACAACATACAGGTATGAGCTAGAGGAGAAAAGGTTTGAGTGGCTTAGATGAGATGAAGGATGGTATTTATTTTCTTTCTACAAAAGCTTGAAGCACTGATTAAATGCATCTCATGAATTTATGTACTTCTCCTAATGATATGAAGAAAATTACAGAGATTAAGCTGTTGCATAAGTGAGCAAGCAGCATGAGTCAGGGGGTTTGGGAAAAATGAGTCACAGCATGAAGGGAATGGAGCCAGGTTTGTAGCTCAGAAAGAGAGACAAGGAAAGAATTTTATGGATGTAGATAAGAGCCTAACAGAATGGACTGCAGTAGAGACGTAGAAAAACTAACTAGCTCTAAAACAGGGAATGATACACTAGATTTAGAGAAAGCTATAGCTAAAAAGCAGGTCAGGCAAAATTTTTGTACACAACTGGTGGTTGAAATATAGCGTAGGCTGCCAAAGTCAGCAATGGAAGGACATAATTGTGTAAATCACTTCAAGAGGGAGTGTGGGTACATTTTTGGAAAATGAGGGAATCACTGGGTATAGATATTAGTGAGGCTTATGGAATTAAAAGTATGAAATGCAAGTTGATTTATATTTTGAAGGAATACAGGAGCAAGCTCTGCTGCCCTCCATGGTTCTGACATCATTTCTGTAGCACCCTGCAAACTTCAAACAGAAGCCTATGGAAATCAAAGCTTTATCTGAAGCTACAGAGAGTAATCAATATGAAAGACTTCTAAAATGAACTTTCTAGAATAGCCCTGGCGATTGCTGCAAAATGCAGTATTTATATTGGGATGACTCATTGGGGTCTGATGACCATATTTACCGTAGTACAGTTGAGGACTTCTATAAACATTTCTGAGAGAGCAGTGTGGCTGACATGTAATTTAATTGGAAGACCGGTGTCTTTAATTGTAATGTTCCTATGGTCCCTTGATCTCTAATTCTTACCCACAGACTTTCAACCTGCTTGTGGCTATTTCTCAGAGACAGCTCTTCACACTATCCATTTCTTGATGCCTCCACCCCTCCTTCCTCACCTGTCCCTTCTGAAGACACTGTAGCCATCAGTAGCCACACACCAGTCATGGGATTCATCCCATCAAGTTTCAGTAATGGCAACTAGGCCATAGCTTTCTAGTTACATAGTGGTTTCCAGCTCCTCCTGTTTGTTGCCCATGCTGCATGCACTGTTGTAGAGGCACTTGAGCTGTCAGCCATGTCACCTTCTTAGGCGAACATCCCTTAATTCCTTTGGGGTATTTCACTGGTGTTTCCCTCTTGGCTCCTCCTATCTCAGGAACCTCTGGCTCATCTTTGTAAGACTTCAAGTGTGGTGCAGTGTAGTCAGCACATCTCAGAGCAATAGGCTGCAGTGCCTTGCTAGCACCCCATCCCTCTATCCTTGGCCGGTCATGCCACAGCTTGTCACAGACAAGCCTGACATTGTCCCCCTCCCCTGTCAAACCTAGTTTAATTTTCTGTCAATGAGCCCTTCTAGTTTGTGAGCAAAGACCCCCTTCCCACTTTGAGAAAGGTGAATTCTATCTGATGCTTGTGGCTATTTCTCAGAGACAGCTCTTCACACTATCCATTTCTTGATGCCTCCACCCCTCCTTCCTCACCTGTCCCTTCTGAAGACACTGTAGCCATCAGTAGCCACACACCAGTCATGGGATTCATCCCATCAAGTTTCAGTAATGGCAACTAGGCCATAGCTTTCTAGTTACATAGTGGTTTCCAGCTCCTCCTGTTTGTTGCCCATGCTGCATGCACTGTTGTAGAGGCACTTGAGCTGTCAGCCATGTCACCTTCTTAGGCGAACATCCCTTAATTCCTTTGGGGTATTTCACTGGTGTTTCCCTCTTGGCTCCTCCTATCTCAGGAACCTCTGGCTCATCTTTGTAAGACTTCAAGTGTGGTGCAGTGTAGTCAGCACATCTCAGAGCAATAGGCTGCAGTGCCTTGCTAGCACCCCATCCCTCTATCCTTGGCCGGTCATGCCACAGCTTGTCACAGACAAGCCTGACATTGTCCCCCTCCCCTGTCAAACCTAGTTTAATTTTCTGTCAATGAGCCCTTCTAGTTTGTGAGCAAAGACCCCCTTCCCACTTTGAGAAAGGTGAATTCTATCTGACATCTAAATCTACCCTCTTTCAGTTTAAAAACATTACCCATCATCCTACAGCTCCACACTGGTAAAGAGTCCCTTCTCCATCTTTCCTGTAGGCCCCTTTTAGATACTGGAAGGCTGCAATAAGGTGTCCCCAGAGCCTTCTCCAGGCTGAACAACCCCAACTCTCTCAGCCTGTACTCACAGGAGAGACTGGGCCCATCTCTTTCTTCCAATGTGACTGCCTGTAGCTGGAAGGAGAGAGGGAAAAATAACCTGTGCTCCAGATTCCCTTACCAGCCATCTCTTTTTATTGGCCGTGGACTACATGTGGCTTCATCACCACCCACATCAGAGGGCAGTAATGGGAAATATTCTAAGGGCCATACCAGGCTAGGAAGCTTCCTAGTGATGTCCTTAACCTGGGCCCCAGGGAGGCAGTAGACTTCCCTAAGAGGAGTGTCTGGCCAGCATATTGGACCTTCTGTTCCCCTCAGAAGGAAGTTGCCCAGTGCTGTATATTATAGCAATCTATAAGCAACTACTATTTCAGTGATCAAGACACTGAAGGTAACCCAGCTCTGTTTTCAAGTAAGATTAATCTGCAAAAGGATTTAGAGACACCCAGGCTATTTCAAGAGAAATTTTCCAACTACACAGGCTGAAACTGGCAAGAGAATGACTGAGAATGAAAATCTGAGCAACATCTTAGATCACTCAGATACACAGTGATTTTCAAAATTAATCTGTCACAGGTTGCATGCATCAATAATCAAAACCCATTCAAGTTGTTTAACAATTCAATACAAACTTACAGCTTACCTGTAGTGAACAGCACAACCTTTAAAATGTTAGCTGAGATTAGAAAATACAAAAAATAAAGAAACGGTGATGTTAAAAAATGTTCATTACTGGTTAAGTTGTCTACCTGAGCAAACAAATGTACATGTAACATTTAGAAATGAAATCAAATGAAGTTGATGAGGAATGAGTTGAGGGTGTTTTGGGGTATAGCCTACAGGATACTTGCTTAAGGTAGAAGCTTCAGCTATGGCATCAGTTGCTGAAACACTTATGGAAAAAAACTTTATCATGATGACACTAAATTTGGAAAAGAGGATGCCGAGGAAAGATGCTCAAGAATGAGCTTGTAAAAACCCGTTATTTTCTTTCTAGATCTGTTTCTTATACTGCAGTCATCACTGTGGTATCTTGAGTGCTTTCCAGTAGTGCATTAAGCAACATGACAAACATCTGTCACATGTTTGTTCTCTCACCCTCTCCCCAGAGAGACAAGTGTGTGCAGTAGAGTGCCTTGATTTAATTTTTTTAATTATTATAAATACACATGCACGTAACACACATTATTAAACATTCATGCTCAAAAGAAAAGGTCAGACAAGTTTATCTTGCTCCGAGGATTAAAGCTGGTGAGCTCTGTGATGTTCCCATAGGAGTTTCTATCACACTCTTGCCCTAGCTTGCTATGTCTTCACAGATACCAAATCAGTCTGGTCACAGGTGTCTGCAGTAGGCAGAAACCAAAAGTATGGATTCCCAACACCCTTATCTAACTGCTCACACTTAAGTCCAAGGATTTTGTCAATAAAGATCAAATGGAATGAGATGGTAAGGTTTAAGGAAAAACCCATGCTTTGTATAAGCACCATCTCATCCCAGTATTACTGCATTTGATACAGACTAAAAACAGGAGCTGATTCAGCTTTCAGATCACCGTCACAGAATCAGGGGGCACTGCGCAAGTTATGATAATGAAGCTAGGAATCTAATGGATAGAAAAGCCTGATTTAAACTGGAAAAAGTTCTTAGAGTAATGATAATATATAATCAGATGATAAAATAATAAGACCTGGAAGTTACTGATTTCCATACAGAGGCGATGTAACTGGGAAAGCATATCTGGAAGCTTCAGATCAGTCTGACCCTAAACAACTGCAGATAGACAGTCCGTCCATCCACGAACCATGAAGAAACACATAAGTGGGAATTCCAAATTAATACTGACAATGCCACTGTAAGATTATAATATTTCATACTGGGAGAGAAGCATGCATGTTCATTAGTAGATAACTCTACCCCAGCCACCTCAGAGAAAAATGGACGTGATCTGCCTTATCCCAAGGAGACCTCCAGCATCAATGTTACTTCCTTTCTATGACTTCCACTCCTCTAGTGCTCCAAGAATTCTCAGGACAGTTAGAAAAAGGAGTGTTTCTCTAATGGAGGATGATTCAGGTCATTTTGAGTACCAAGAAGCTTAAGACTTCTCTTTGGGCCTCATTTACCAAAAGCATAGATGCAGAGATCTGTGCAGGAACATCACATTGATAAATCCACCAGTGCTCCTCTCCATACTCCACAAGGGCTGGGCTGCTTCTGGTATCACACTAATACAATTCACATTTGGCACCACTTTTAGCACTAAAATCTTCCAGTTACTTCCTTGCCCTTGTATCAGTCACAACAGTAGACATATCTGTAATTATTGCAATACTAGAGGTTTCAGAACTGAATGTTCTAGCACTGAAACCTTTCTAGCTGCCTGTTATTCTCCTCCCACAATATTTTCCTTGAAGCACTTAGGAAACTTGATCTTCAGGCCACCAGCCTTACTCTAACATCACCAATTTTATTGCACAGATGTGAGCAGGACTGCTCTAGGCATAGCAAACTACTGTCCTTTCCCAGTGAAGGCTAGGGGCTGCTCTCCTGTCCACCTTCACTTCCCGCCTTAGTTCAGTGAAGTCCACACACACAAAAAAAAAAGAGGATTAGAGTTTTCAAAGAATTCCCATCAATACTTCATTCCACGTATCCATTTCCCTAGCTTGCCTAGGGACTCACGTATCAACAAAAGCCATCCAGCAAAACCAGCCATGATAGCAAAATGTACCATGATGATGCAGAGTAACAACACTGATAAAGCTCTTCTGAAGTCCACCAAGAACACACTGCATACCAATATGTATTTTCATGGCATGTGGAAGACAGACAGTGCATACAGTCACAGCTAATATGCAACCCAGTTCAGGATCATTACTTGAGTAAGAAGCTTAGGAGAGATCTAAAGGATTCCTTGAAACAAGTCTCAAGAAAAGGTTGTTCTTATAAACACAAGTCTTTGTGGCCATAATATCGAATCTTCCAAGAGTTTTCAAATGAGGCAGCAGCTAGCAGTCAAACACTACTTTGAATAATTGTTTTTCTTTCAAACTGAACTTACCATTGGAAAAATCAAAGATCTTGAGTGCATAAGTCAATCTAGGTTGTTTCATTTTATCTGGGGTAGCTTAGTGTTCCATAGAAATTAAGCTAAACAGAAATCAGGAGGTGGATGCAAATGGCAACATAAGGACTTAATGCACTTCAACTTATCCATCTTAAAAGGTAACTAATGTTAAGTTTACTCATATATGAAGTTCTCAAAGATCAAGTAAACTTTCTTTGTTTCAGTACACTCTGCAACAAAAAAGATTTAGACTGTGCAAGTACTATAGCCATTTTATTTTCCACTTCTTTAGAAACTAGAAGTACATGCAAAGCCCAGTGAAATCCCTGCATAGACTTGCATTGAACTCCACCATGCTTTGGCTCAAGTGTTTAATGATGTGTCAGGTTGGTACGAGGCAGCCAGCTACAGTCCCTGACAAACTTTACACCTGAGAATGTGCTTTTCAGCTGTCAGTACAGAACAATGCAGTCAGCAAGTCCTGCATCAACACCACAGCTTTAGGATTGATAGTATGCAGAAATGCAAAGAGCAGGATAACCTAAAAGGACTTTATTTTTCCTGTCAGATAAAGAGAAAATATATGTAAAATATTTGGACATTTGGGGAAAGGGCAAACATTGAGAATTAATTCAAACTGTTGATGGTTTATTTTTTATTGAATCTTGTGGTCAAAATTGTTTTCATTTGCTATGAGAAAGAATCCATCATTTTTTCCAAAGCACCACCCAGAATCTGCCACTGGTGATGTTCTAACATCCCCAGTGCCTATACAAATAGAGAGGTCAGCTGAGATCTGTAAACTAGAGATCATAAGTTTTAAGGAATTTGTTTATTCAGCCTAGAGTCTCCAAATTGTGTACAATGCCAAAATTAAAAAGTCCTTTCACTGTTCTGTATCAGATTACAATAAGATCTCTCCAACTTTTTGGATGTTCAGATGAGAAAGCAAATTGTAATTCCATTTTAAGCAACCTATTTGTCAGCACATGCAGTTTAATTATAATTAAGTACCTCCAGCAGTTATAATGAATAGACAAAAATCAAAATGTTGTTTTTATACTTGTATAAACCTGCATTTAGTGTGAACTAAAAAAAGCTGCCTGAATTACACTGAAAAGTATCGGTCTAGTATTTGTATTTTTAGCTGTACTGTTCAAATACGAACCGTTTCCAAAAACTTTAACAGATTGCCTGAATTAGGGGAATTTTCATGGGAATGACAAGAGGCAGACCTCTTCCTGATGAAAAGGCCACCACGTACCAAGTTCCAAGTCCCTGTCCAAAGTGTGGAGCACAGGACCATGCAAAAGAGATCACTAGACTCTTTTTAGTATCAACAAAACAACATATTTTAACTCATCTCATTCTTGAAAAAGGGCTGAACCATGTCTGCTGAAATTTTCCGGAGTAATTCAGCATGCAACAAACAGCCAGAATGGGGGGAAAAAAACCAAAACCAAAAAAGTCAAATGATTAAAATATGATAAAGTTGCAAGAAGTTTACAGAAAGTTTTATAGTGTTAAGTACAAAATATTAATGATATTTGACAAAAAATATCTGATTGTTTAAAATAACCATATCTAAAAATATTTCCAAACGCAGTGTATCAGAATTAAAAGCTGTTAGAAATCTGATAACATTTTATGTCCTGCAAAGGCAATAAGCATTGAGATGACATCTTTGGAGTATATTTGAACTTTGCTGCCTTCACTCATAGGTAGCTTGAAGATGCATAAAGCATTTCAATAGGCTAAATAGTTTAAGTAAACTGTATTACTAAGATTGCATGTGCCTTTTTTTATAAAAAAGATATAGATGAATGTGCAACTGGAACCCATAATTGTAGAGCTGACCAAGTATGTGTGAATTTAAGAGGGTCCTTCAGCTGCCAGTGTCCTCCAGGCTATCAGAAACGAGGGGACCAATGTGTTGGTAAGTGTTGCTTTCAACTAAATATTCTTTCATTACCTACAGTTGCAATCTTTATATCGATTATAAAATGTATAGGTATGTAGCTATTTTACAGTACACATAACTTTGAAATGAAATGGAATAATCACTTCATCACAATAAGTAATCACTAGAACATGGAACTAGAAACAACGTTTTAAGTATAATCAACACTTGGGGCTGAACTTCACAAGATTAATTTTCCTAATAGTTATCATTGTGTTTATTATTTTTATTGGGGTATTGCCTAGTGTTCCAGATATAGCCATAAGTCTACTAGAGCGGCAAACTAAAGCATGTCTTTCCACTGACCTCAGTGAGCCTTGCCTCCAGATCTGTAGGACAAAGCACTACCTTCACACAGACCTAATCCCTGCTCTGCAGAGCCCCCTTGCACAGTTTGTTTCAGTACTCAGTTTTATGAGTCTAAATGAAAGACATGGAAACTCTGAATGCAGGTATAGGATATTTGCAACTTATAAACCACTATGCCTTATTCTTTGTGCCAGAATAAACTATCAGCACCCTTGGGACCTATACAAGTATAGCATTAAATTAAATCCAAGTGCAGTGTAAACACTGCATCTTTCCTATTCCATCCTCATTTGGGGAAGTTATGCAAAAGTGCCATTACTATGTTCCTTCAGTCCTCCTTTAGCCTTTAACACCTCTTCAATCATGATTTCAATGGATGAATTGCTTTTATAGGCACTCCAACCTTAAGCTTTATGTTTGTCAGAGATAATAAAAACAAGTATGAAACAAGGCAGTCAAATATCACCTCATGACGTATATATTTAAGACCATCTCTTTTAAGACACAAGAGTGGTTTTATGCAGCCTAGAAGAAACACTTCTTTTTGTCCTCAGCAGAACAGGAATAACAGAACTTCAGATTCTCCTCTTTTTCTTTGTGTTAGGTATCCTGTATTTGAAAATCTCTAAGAATTTTTTAGTTTTTCTTTTTAATCTCTTTCAAAAAGCCTTCAAAAGGCTATAGGTAGTCACTGCCTAACAAGAGCTGCAGGAAGGAAACTGGGGAAGTTTCAGTACACATCTAGACTAACTTAAATTTCCAGGCATGACACTTTCTTTTGGTTTCTAAGCCAAAGGCTGTAGAAATCAACTCAAAAATTTTTATCTCTTTCCTAAGAAATGCGGGTCAGGCCCTGAACTGTCAAATTGGTGTAAACACAGATGTATCTAATTTTTCCTGAGTTTTCTGTGCAAGTGTAGGATGAATAGTTTGGAATGTAGGTAGAGGAATAGTTTTGATAGGTCATTGATTTTTTTTTTTTCATAACTAGGGTTTACCTAGATTTTTCAGAGCAGGTAAGGTATATTACTGCTATGCAATAGCACTTTTAATGTCAAGAGCCACGGTACTAACTCTTAAGTCTTGGGGGACACATTACACTCAGAAGGAGAATGATACACCCTCATATCTACATGTGAATACATTTATGCAACTAAATCTATACATTAAGATGTCTGGAAAGTGAAATTTCCCTTCTCCTATTCAGGTCAACACCAAGAATAACACCTGTGTTACATATTACACACTGACCTAAATTATAAGTACAACCCTACACTTAGTACAGTCAGCATTTCAGAATAAAGCCTGTCTTTGGGGATTTTATAACAACTTAGCCAGAAAATGTTCTCGGGGCCAGATCTTGATAGAGGTTCTCCATATGGGAGGAAATGTTTCTCAAATATGAAAGAAATTTTTCCAGAGTATTTTGGCTTCAAGGTAGAGGGAGAAAAGGACTAATTAGTAACAATTGATTGATTTTAATCTAAATTCACTAATCATTTCTGTCTTTTTTTTTAAATATATTTTTTTAATTTGCTTGTTCACATATTCCAAAATAAGTCTTTTCTGAAACATGGGACTACAGATAGAATGAATTGTTTTCTAGCTTTACTTCAAACAGAAGATTTGGCCAAATTGATTAGATGATGCTTAGCCCTTAGATCTGCACAGAGCTGATGTGCCCAATCCCACAAGGAAAACTCCTGCTGAATTAGAGTTGAATCCTGGAAGCATTTATTTGCATAAATGCAGCGCCTAAGCAGCAGAACATTGCTTATATTGTATAATCAGATCTTTAAACAGCAATTTGTAAGAGCTTAGTCCTGTAAAAGTTGAGGATGGAAGAGATCTACCATGCCTTCTTATTTATTGCATTTCTACCTCCAAATTTCTCTCTGCAACGAAAGAGTTACAGCAACAATTGCTGTTGTACAGATAGCCAGCAATTTTCCAGCGTAAGCCTTTTCATTCAGAACCATCCAAAAATCTCCAATTCTAAGTTTAGTCCCAAACAGTGACTGTAAATTTGACAAAGAAAGGGTTAACTTCCAAAGATTATTTTTTCACTTGATATTAAAACAAACACTTTCCTCATTACAAAAAAAGTCTTGGCCTCTTTTTAAACACATCTATGGTGGAAACAGCTGGAGGTAGGAAACTCAAGATCTGGCATGGATATGGGAAGTGCCTTTCTTTGTTCTAGTGAAAACTGGTCTTATTTGTCTGAGCGTTGAGCCTTTTGAAATCTCACATTGTGTACATGTACAGAACATGGCATGAATTTCTTCACCAAGCTCAAGCAGGCCACAACTAGAGCCGGCTGCTGCACATACATGCACAATCACCACTGTGGCATAATAAAAAAATGTTTCTCAGATAAAAAGAGAGGCAGTATCTCCTCCAGAATGCAAGGGAACCTTTTAAAAGGCAGAGAGAAAGAATTGGGCTGTTGCACATTTTGTATGGTTTGCAGGTGAAAACCCTGCTCCGATGCACATTAGGAATGCTGACACTTGGAAAGGAAGCCTGCACCACCTCAGACCCAGAGCTAATCTGCAGGGAGAGTCTGGGCAAAGTTAATACTGCCTGAGGTAGCACCAGCTTCAGCCAGTCTGATCACCTTGCTTGGCACCAGAGAGTGCAGCCAGAAGGTGCTGGTGCTGCTGTGCAGAAAGCTGTGCAGAAGAGGCAGGGAGTAGAAGAGGAGCAGTGGCAGCCCCGTGGGGGAGCAAGCCCATTTCTGGAGGATCCCTGCAGAAGCACAATCACCTATTCCCTTTTCAGGCCCATTACTTTGCTATTCTTGCCATTCCCCTGTACTTGCACAGAAAATTTTGACTTTTTCTAATGGAATTGAAAAGATTTAGTACATGCTCAGTGAGCTGTTTGTGAATTTTTGGGAAAAATAGCTACAAGCCACATTCACTGTGTGGTTGGCATTATGTCTGATCAGGAGAAATATTGGTTGAAAAAGTAGAAGAAAACATCCTAGGTTTTACCTATATAAAATAAGTAAGTACTGTGGAAGTGAATGAAAAATGAAGTTGGAATGTGTATTGAGCTTAGTAGCTGGAAGACAATCAGCATAAAACAGATTTTACAAAAGTTACTGGGGGAAAAAAAAAAGTGTAAAACAGTATTCCCATTAATATCCATGGAAGCAGTACCTAGCTCACATGAGCTGTTTTTCAGCTTTTAATCAGCACAATTAACCTTATCGTTTCTTTGGACACAAGACAGCAACAGTGAACTGCCATGATTCCATTTGAACTATTTTCTCCTCTTTGCAACTCAGACATCGACGAATGCACCCTGCCTCCATATTGTCACCATCGGTGCGTCAACACTCCTGGTTCCTATTATTGCCAGTGCAATGCCGGTTTCCAGTTGGCATCCAACAACCACACCTGTGTAGGTAAGACCTTCACTGCATGTACTTGAGCTCACTTGGGAGAGAGACAAATACTGACACATGAACTTGCCACAGTATCCTCATCCCAACTTAAAGGAAATAAATACCAACCCATAAGACCTACCAGTTGCTATATTGAGACACTCTCCTGCAAGGGATCTGAGAATCACAAGAGGCTTGAAGAGAAAATTGGAGCCTTACTGAAAACCTCTTATTTTCATAGAATCATAGAATGGTTTGGGTTGGAAGGGACCTTAAAGATCATCTAGTTCCAACCCCCCTGCCATGGGCAGGGACACCTCCCACTAGACCAGGTTGCTCAAATAGCCATCCAGCCTGGCCTTGAACACCTCCAGTGATGGGGCATCCACGACCTCCCCGGGCAACCTGTTCCAGTGCCTCACCACCCTCACTGTAAAGAATTTCTTCCTAGTATCTAACCTAAATCTCCCCTCCACCAGCTTAAAACCATTGCCCCTTGTCCTGTCGCTACTCTTCATTGTAAAGAGTCCCTCTCTGGCTCTTCTGTAGCTCCTTTCAGGTACTGAAAGGCCGCTATAAGGTCTCCCTGGAGCCTTCTCTTCTCCAGGCTGAACAACCCCAGCTCTCTCAGCCTGTCTTCATAGGAGAGGTGCTCCAGCCCTCTGATCATCCTTGTAGCCCTCCGCTGGACCTGTTTGTTGGCGTAGCAGGTTTCTGAGGAGCATCTAGTTTGGCAACTGGTTATATTAATTATTTAATACACTTAGATTTAATTATTCTTTCTGTTCTGGTGGTTAGCTTTGCATTGTCATTGGCTTTTATTGCCAGTTCATGCAACACAAAGGCTGGAAGTGGAGAGCAGAGGAAGCAATACTATACCTCTGCAGTTAAGTGTAATTATCCTCGGCACATGATAAATGTAGTGATGAAAGAAAGCATCTATGAGTGTCACATCTATGAATATCTTCAAGAATAATGTTAAAAATGAAAATGAGGGTCACTAAGGAAGACTGAGCCTTTAGAAGTTAAACACTAAGGGAATCCTTGCAGTAAAACTTTAAGAATGCTGCTAAGTTAGAAATCATAAGATCTGTTCCAGAAGAATTAGAGCAATGATAAAAAGGAAGCTATGTCTGCTGAAGTGCAGAGAGAATTGCCATTAAAAAAATAAATAAAATCAAGAGATGGGTGATGGAGATGGTCAGAAGTTCTTTATGGCTATAATATATATATATCTATATATAATACAGATTTAAATCAAGAGATGGGTGATGGAGATGGTCAGAAGTTCTTTATGGCTATAATATATATCTGTATATAATACAGATTTTATATATATATAGAAAAATAAGTCTAGGTTTTCCAGCTTCTACCATTACTTCCAAGCATTGCCTTATCTTGTCAAGTACCCTGACACACTGCAGAGCACTGCAGTTACAAAGGCATTTCTTGATTCTCACCAGGTGATAGGATAAAAAAAATTGTACACGGGCACAACATAATCACATGACAAGTTGTTACTCATTTGACCCTTTCCATGGCTCAAATGCAAGGTGTATTCTTTCAATTACGCTTACAAATCTGTATGACAGCTCCCAAGTTTGCCAGGTGCTTCACCAGAATGCCCCTTCTCCGACTCCTGTTTGCCTCCCAGCCTAGTAAGACATACTTAGGTAAAGTAAATCTTAAGAAAATGTGTAAAGTAATGGTTGCTGCATCAAGGCAGACTTTCACATCTACAACAGTCATCTGGCAGAAGTGACACTTGACAGCTGTACCGATTACATTTGCATTACAAGTTTTGCATATATTGAAAGTGGGTCAATATTTCTCAGAAGAAAAACAAACAATTTTGGTGTTGGCTAGCTTATTTATCCCCTCTAGTAGCATTATCACAATGTACATTCTTTGCACTATTGCCAGAAATTAAGTAAAAGGAGGAAGAAAAGGTTTGTACTCAGTTTTCCCCTATTACCATTCATTTTCAGGACTAGGAGGTTCATCACATAGAGATAACTAATATCTTCCTCATTGGTTTAGTTTTTGTGAATGCCTAATCTCAGTTTTCTTTGTCAGTTTTCAGTTCTATCCGTAAATGAGTGTTGCTGATGTTTATAAGCATTTGCAAAAGCCATGAACTCAAGATTTTTTTTTCCAAATGCAGCTCTTTACCAATGGTTATATCTGATAAACACAAATATGAATGGAAAACATGCAGGGGAGGAACACAAGGGAAAATGCACTAAAAATCTACAGAGCGAATGACAGAGGAGCAGCAGTTAGTCAACAGCCTATGAAAAAACAAGTGTTTTAGATTCCAGAAGTGATTACAGTTATATAAACCTCCCATTAAAAATTGCTTCTCTTCTCATACCACAGTGTTCTCACATATGTTCTTAGGATGGGCACATCATGGAAAAATCCAGCATAGAAACATACCTTCCCCCAATATGGTCTAGGCCGTAGAGCGTTGCAAAACTCTACTGGCCTCAAAGGCTCATGTTATAATTGTAATGGAATTTAAAAGAACAAATTTTAAGAGTAATAAATAGTTCAAATAAATCTTAACCACTGCATGCTGAGAGGTCTTATCAGTATGTGTTCCTTATATCATTATTTATAGAGCCTTGGCATTTCTTACCTGAAAAAAGACGCTGGAATGTGCAGTTTGATAGCCACACTAAACATTTTTGGAAGAATTCATCACACATTAGAATAACTCTCATTCCTGGAAAAATACTCTTTTTCTACATGGAATGTAAAGCATAGATCTGACATTGTTCCAGTGACTGCAGATCTATATTGATAGAGTCAGCAGAGCTTCTGCTAAGCAATAGACCCAGACTAAGGACTAATCCACTTAATCAACCTAATTACTAGCTACACAAGATAAAAATCTGTAATTTTTCCTTTCAGACATAAACGAATGTGATGCCAATAACCCATGTGCACAACAGTGTTACAATATACTGGGTTCTTTCATCTGTCAGTGTAATCCAGGATTTGAGTTAAGCAGTGACAGAATCAACTGTGATGGTAAGCAATTTTTTTTTTTTGTCTTGGAAGACTGCTTTCTTTTTTAAAAAATTATTTTCCCAGAAGTCCTTCTGTGAACTAAGGGATATAACTCAAGTGGAGCCACACTGTGGGTGCAGTTTGTACCCAAAACCCTCAATACTTTGTTTATTTGGGGTTTTTTTATGTTGCAAAGTGCTAATACACACCTTAGTAGCTGCAGCTGCATTCAGGTACATGTAAGTGTGTCTCTCTCTTTAATACTAAATGCAAAACAGGAAAGACATTGCTACATTTCAGATCACAGCTGGGAAGAATAAGGCTTCTGAATACTTATTTCACAAACTCACTTGAATTGTGTGTGGTCTAATGCTGATGACCATTAAATGAATCAGAAAGGAATGCAAACCAAAAACAAGTGTAATTTTGTGTGGTGTTAGGCTCCTCTGAAAATAAAACATCAAATTTTTGATTTTAAGGAAGCGACAATTGTGCTTTTGAGGGGCTTTCAAGCCTGTGTATACAAACAGCATGTCTCCTGATGATTATACAATCAACACTTTATTTCCTCTGCCAGAGTCTCCACAGGGGTCCTCTAATCTCCTTTTGGACACATGATGATCTCACCCTTAAAGCCCATATCCTTTCTACCACTCTTTGAGCCAAAGACGTCTTTTTGGTTTACCACTGCCCTCCTAAACAAGCCAGCAAAGCTATTACAGATGCTCCCTCTCCAAGCTTCATAAGCTAATCCTACTTGCAAGTGAACAGAACAGGGAGCAGCAAGTATGCAGCCTCCAAGGACAACCCTGACATCAAATCAAGAACTAAGCTCAAGCCTCAGAGGTAGTAGGAGGGAGCTATGCTCTTTTCCAAGACATTCCCTAGTTTTGATAGGTTTCATTTCATTTCTGGTTAATGGCATATATTGTTAAATTCTATTTCATGCTGCAGGTCTCTGGCAAGGGACTGATGGTTACACAAGAATAAAAGCAAGAGAATGGTATACACTGAACATTATTTGAAGATTAAAAAGAGGCCTTCGCTTTCCCACGGAGCTACTCCACTAGGATAGGGCACATGTACAAAGACAAATTTTTGCCTTACTAACTAATCTCACATGTGGTTTTTTTATGAAAGTAATCACATTGAGGAATACTAAAAGTATAAATTCTTTCAAGAGGTGTTTTCCTAAACCTGTTCTGAAGCCCAATTTAGCTTTTCTTCCTCAAATCCAAAATGAGAATTTTGGAAGATTATTGATAAACCACAAGGAGAACTAGCCTTTCTGTTCGCAACTTTGAGGGTTTAAGAAATACATTTCTGTTTGTTGATAACTTTTTCTTTTTAGACAGAATTCGGGGTTTTTTCCTGTTAGAACCAGCGTTTATTTAGCTATTATATTTCATTCTCTAACAAGGTAGATGTTAAAAAATAATGACTTCAAGCTCTTTGGCTCTCTGCAGACACTGATGAATGCAGAACCTCAAGTTATATATGTCAATATCAGTGTGTCAATGAACCAGGAAAATTCTCATGTGTCTGCCCTGAAGGATACCAGGTAGTAGGAGGCAGAACATGTCAAGGTAAGTGCCCCCACCTTAGCAGCCTCAATACTGCATCATTAATAACGCCGTTTCAGGCAAGACTAAAAATGCATGCTATCTAAATGTTTATATTTCATGACAGGATTACCATTACGTTAGCAAGAGATACATTGGTAAAGCATTTGATGATTAATTGCATCTTTTATATTAATTATTATTTGAATCCTTCAACTCAAATTCTAAGTCCTTCATATTTCTAGGACAAAATTGGAGTTTTTGCAGCCCTCAGGTAAAACTTGTCTTAGATGTCTAGGTAGTGAGTCTAAGTTTCAGAGATAAATATCTCTGGAAAAAAAAGGGTGATTTTTGCAGATGCTAAACATGCTTTATATCATGTTTCATTTTATAGAGGTTCCTAAATCCAGCCACAGTAGAAAAGAAAGATATGCTTCTTCTGAAAACAGGAGAAAAAAAATGCGGGACTTGAACATCTTATATAATTTGTGTTAAGAAAATAAGAGTTCTGGTCACATGCCATTGGATGCCAGAGTTTTAAAGTTTGTGGGTTTTACTCACTGGTGTTAAATGTGTCTGCATCTTATTAGAGAATATTGCAGAACAACATATTGAGTGCAAAAACCATTGTTTATGTAATCCAGAAACCGATGTGTCATTATTTTTAGAAATAAATAGGTGTGCTAATTATTGGCAGAAGATATGAGGAAATCACTTAATTTCTATTAATATTTTTATAAGATTCAGATTAATTTCTTTCCCTTCTAAGAACAGCATCTGATCCTGAACATTGTAGCCTAGTTAGACAATCCAGAAAAACAAAAAACAAAAACAAAACTAAAAACTGTTTGTGCCTTCCAAGAGATTACATTTGAATAAACCCTTATCATGAGACTGTTACAATCAGGAGACCATATACATACACAGCAGTGGGGTTCTGGCACTGGCAGGGTAATAGAGCATTAATACAGCACAAGTCTGACAGCCCTCACCTCCCCTCAGGGTTATTTTCCCAGACAAAAAAAAAAGGATGCTCTGCTTTGCACAATAAACAAATTTTCATTATTCCTTTCAAAGCTATTTTAGTTAAATTGTAGCCATTAAGTAAGCATTTTAGTTGGACCATGAAACTCAGGCAATTAAAAATGAGAACCTGCAAAAGGCAGGAAATCACAATTCTTCCTCAAAACCCTTTCCCTCTGTCAACAAGATATCTTCTGCTACAAAATCATTCTTTGCTAATTAGAAGCTTCCCAGTATTTCTACAGTTGCATTCTGTATGATTAATATGTATCTTTAAACAACTGAAAAAATATTTAGACTTACTTAAGCTCAATCAACAAATTTATTCCATTTTTGCATACAGAAATCCTTTATAGCCAGGCCCCAGGAAAGCAGGTAAAGAACATGGAAACCTGTCGAGTTTCAACAGACAGGGAGGCGGCTTTTTGTTGTTGTTCTTTTAAAGGCATTGTGTTTGTTTTTGTAGCAAACTCATTTC
Source organism: Calidris pugnax (assembly GCF_001431845.1). Lineage (NCBI taxonomy): Eukaryota > Metazoa > Chordata > Aves > Charadriiformes > Scolopacidae > Calidris > Calidris pugnax. The sequence goes on along the minus strand of NW_015090786.1, from coordinate 3,147,322 downwards.
CATCTGCTTTGACACAGTCCCTTTTCCTTTGTCCTAGATATAAATGAGTGTGAGACTACTAATGAATGTAGAGAGGATGAAATTTGCTGGAATTACCATGGAGGATTTCGTTGTTACCCAAGAAATCCTTGTCAAGAGCCCTACGTCCTTACATCTGAGAAGTAAGAGAATAGTCTTTTTTTTTTTTTTTAGGATCATCCTCAACAGGCAACACGATCAAATACAACAGAAAGCAAGTACCATTTGTTTGCAGCTATCACAGTTCCATCCATTTTTGTTTTTCAGCCGCTGTGTCTGCCCTGTTTCAAATGCCATTTGCCGAGAGCTGCCTTACTCTGTTGTGTACAAATACATGAGCATCCGCTCAGACAGAACAGTGCCCTCCGATATCTTCCAGATTCAGGCAACCACTATTTACCCGAATACTATTAACACATTCCGGATCAAGTCTGGAAACGAAAATGGAGAATTTTACCTGAGAGTGAGTATTGGTGGGAGTTGGACTCTGGGCAAGGGTATAAAAACCACTGGTGCTACCAAGATGTTCTAGTGCCTTGCCATTTTGAGAAAACCATCAAAAGTTCCCACAAGAGTATCACAGCATCCCAACATTTATCAACTTCTTAATACTCCCTTATTAAACGTGCTTGGGTTCCAAGCTTTTACTTGGAAGTAAAAGCCTTTTACTTCTCTACCTGAAAACTCTAAACTGAGAATCAAACTATTTCTTTCAATGAAAGAATACTACAATACTAGTAGCAATCAGGAATATTTAGCAATCCGGTGACACTTGTCAGATTCAAATGAGATACCTCTACACTTTTCACACTCTACCAACACCCCATATACATGTATTTAGGAGAGGATTATAGAAAGATTCCTTGTACAATTACTGCTATTAAATTTCTCATTTTTGTGAAAAAGTAAAGAATAATAGCTTGGGATGGAGCACGCATTTCTAAAGTGCTAAGTTCAGGCCAACTTGCAAAGGTTTTTTGTTGAGACATACTTAAACCTTAATTTTCCTAAAGTGATGCAAGTATTTCAGAAAACCACAGAAGTTCAAATGACTTACAGTAGCAGTACTTCCTGTTGGTATAATGAATTGAAGTAGATACACATGAATGAAAGTGCCTATAACATCTGCTTTTTAAGATTTTAACTTTTTTTTTGGAAGAAATCCAATTTTCTTGGACAATTGTAATATTTAAAGTCCTGGGAAATCCTTTTGCTTTATATGTGGCTTTACACTCAGTAAAACAGAATCAGCACCAAAAAAAATTGAAATCAGAAATATATTAATTGGAAAGTTTTCATTTTTGCTTATTTTTCTTCAAATTTGAAGATGGGGGGGTTGATAATACATCCAAAAAGCGTGCCAAAATATGGCATTGCCTATTTACACCATGTTTCTCCAAGATGGGAGCAAGGAACTACTCATCTGCATCTGACTTGTTCTGGTATAACCTACAATCCAGTGCTTTCCCCTGGATTTATTACACATCAAAAATCCACACCTACCACCGAAATATAAACTGTTGTTTGCATAAAAGAACAAGATCGCTCCAGCTCTAGTTTGGGTTAGATCCCAACCTAGTCTTTAGACTGATTTTCTTTAGACTAACAATTCCAGTTTTCTGTTGCCTCCCAACAAGGAATCACAGGCCTTAAGTAAGGAAGCACGTGTTTATTCCTGCCAAGAGACTGCAGTAAACAAAGGCTTACTTAGAAGTTATTCCTATTGTTTCAGTAAAAGTCTGAGCCGGGTCTCAGACAGAGCAGATGAATTGGACTCATCTGTATACCCTACTCATTTGACATGGTGAGAAAATATCTGTAGTAGGTGATGGGAGGGATGGAGTTTAACTTTTTATTATTATCTGGAAATTATGAAGCTATTTAACAAACTAGCAGCATGCCACAGAAAAGGCCCATCAGTGTTCCCCAGCAGCACGATCCCAGATCAGGAAAAGAGCTTCGGAGCAGTACAGGAGGGGGATGGCAATGGGCACACTGGTTGCAAAAATTCCCTGTGTTTACAACGGGGAGCACAACTCCTTCGGGAGTATGAGCCATGAGATAGAGTTTCCCTCCACTGAACAAGCTACATCACTGTTAAAGACATTAGGTCTTTCTTCTTTTACTTATTCTCTATATATTTTAAAAGCTGATAGATGGGGATAAAAACAAAGTCCACCCTGGGGTGGATTACCACTTTTCATGTCCTTTAGGAGAGTCAACATAACCAGGAACAGATTTTGCGGTATGGTTTATTCCTCTGAGCCCCAGTCAGGTAAAGTTTCCCCTGCAGCAAAGCCAGGTGTGAGATTAGTCATGGCCATTTAAAAATGTTAAAAGAATACTTGCATTGTGTATCTCTGTGCTGAGACAGAGCACTTTTGCAGTGTGGTAACACACAAGCACTCTCTCCATGCAACTAGGGAATCATTTTAGATTTGCCCGAATTAAACTTTTTTTGTTGTTCTTTCAGCAAACAAGCGCCGTAAGTGCAATGCTTGTACTGGTGAAATCACTATCAGGACCAAGAGAACACATCGTGGATCTGGAGATGCTAACAGTCAACAGTTTGAATTATCGTACAAGCTCGGTGTTAAGATTAACAATAATAGTGGGACCTTACGCATTTTAGTGGTTTTCAATAACCCTTCACTGGCACTTAAAGCAGCCAAAGAATATTATCTTAAAGAAAGCACTTACTATTTTATTTATAGATTTTGCTCTCTCTTTTTTTTTTTAAGATTTGTTTAGTAAGTTGATATCTTTAATCCACACATTACACCTGTAATTCAAAATTAGTAGATGTGTTCCATAGTATAACATGGGCATTGTCACTTTCTGTATAAAGATTTAAATCTTTTTTATTACCTTTCTTGGACTAGATACATCCTACGCTTTTGTATGAGAACTGTATGTTCATACTATCCTGTAAAACTTCACACATCCTCCCTAGCCAACTAGGTCATGCAATTAAAAGATGATCTTCTGTTTTGTTTTTATTTTAAATTCTAATGCAGCTACACTCACAAAAATAAAAAAATATAGTATAAATTATACACATTAATGGTTATCTGATAAGCTAAAATATATTTCTTTTAACTACTTTGTAACAAAAGATAACAGTCAATAAAAATCTATTTCTGTAGACATTTATGTACTATCAGTTGATTTTTCTAATCTGGGTTGGAGGCAAAGTTCCATTGTGAGAATTGTTTTGCATTGGATTTTTATATGCAGATTGTGTTAACCATACCATGGAATAACATTCTCCTCTCTCCAAGAAAAATAGACCATAGGAAGAAAATTTCTCCAACAATGAAAGAAACTCCAAATGGAAAAATCACCATGCAGGGCAAATGTGTCTCTGCTTTCTCCCAAGAACACTGTTGGTAGTTACAAGCTAGAGGGATACAGCATCTTCAGACAGAAGTTAACATGTTATTTTTCCAGAAATATTATGTTGTATACTAAGAATTGAGTGCATTTGCTTATTAAGTTATATCATTTTTAGGCACTCGGTCCTATTCCTGTGCTTACAACTCAGATGTATCATGTACAGTGTTCATAAAATTTATTTCTAATTCAAGAACTAATAACATCTTTTGTAATATGTAAAATCTTATTTCTTGTTTAAAATGTAGTAGTTAATCTTTTGATGTACAAAATTTTTAATAAAGATCTCTTACCATATTGTGTTTAGTCTTTTTTCAGGTAGCTTATTAGCCACTTTAGATGGTCGAATTGTCAGCTACTGTGGGACTGGCACATCGAGTTCTGCAGAGTCAGAATGACCCAGATCTCAGTCCATACAGTATTATTTCATGGAAGATTGAAACATAATTCCTTTGTAGAAAGACAAATGTGTTACTTACTGAGTTTTAGTTTTTTTTCTTTTTAAGGTCAGTCAAATGTGTTACTTACTGAGTTTTAGTTTTTACTGACCTTAAAAAGAAAAAATGTGCTATGCACATTGCTAGTTAGCTGCTGATTCACAGGAAGGAGCCTCTTTCCTACTTAAAATTCATTTTCTATACAAAATATTTGTGAATAGTGCATACATTAGTCACAAAAAACCCTCTTGTGGAGCAGACCAATAGATTAATATTTATTGAGTACATCCATCACCTTCAGTGATTGCTTTCAACAGATGTGCTCAAAGAGAAGCAATGAGCATGGCTGCAGAACTTGGCATCAGGAGGTCCTGCACGGCAAGACAGCAAAAATTCACTCCAGAATATAACTTAAAATAGACCACAACCACTCTGGTTTAGGGTGACACATCCCCCACACTCAGACAAATTGCAGAGCAAGACCCCATTATCCAATGATCGTTCCTTCAGGCAGTCATTTGTGGCTTTAAACAAATACTTCATCTGCCAAAAGGGTCAGAGCACATGGCTGTGGCATAGGCCAAAATAGTGCTGGCGGTTGGTCACATTTTCTTTGCCTGGGGCCCCAGAGCTGTGGGGTGAGACCCCAGGTAGCCTTCATCCCTCTCTGCAGAGAGGAGCTCACCAATACAAACCCAGTTGCTTTGTAGAGGGATTTAATTGCTGTTTTCCATGGTAAAAACTCTGATACAGAGAGTTCGGCTCCTTCCTCTCCCTAGAGGGATTCCTCCCCGTTCATCATCACCACAAATCCACTTGGTCTGAAAAGCAACTCCTCATCCCACACATGTATTGAGCAAAATCCCTCTGACCTCCCTGCAGTTCTTGTGACAAGCAGCACACGCTCACCTCTATACTTTGTTTGTCAACTAGCATTTTCTCCACATAGTCTGTCCTCACAAACAATCTGTGCTGGCCCCCAAGCATCCCACTCTACCTCCAGCATTAGTGCTGTTCTTTTACATCAGCCTTTAACTTCCCAAACTGTGTAATTCAGTATTGCCCATTCCAAGAAACAATTGATGTTGTTGTTGTTTCTAGGTTTAAAATGGACAGTTTTCACTTGATAAGTGCCTAGAGGGGGCTGAAGTGGTTTTGCTTCCTTCAGTCCTGGGACTTGCAGGGCACCAGACTGGTTTCCACAGTGAATTAAGCAGCCACAAATTATCCCAAACATCCCCAAGCTGACAGACTTTGACCCAAGGATTTACTTTACCTTCATGCTTTGTCATTACATACACCAGTTCCATCAGCAGCACTTTTAAATCTTCCTTTTAATTCTCCGCTTATCTGACAGTGACCCAAAATTAATCATTACATACATATAGAAAAAATAACATTCATGTACTTATCAAATGGCATGAACAGCGGGGGCAATTGAGCTCATACACGTGCCCAAGCCATATTCAGCTCTCTCATTCCTCCACATCTCATCATGCTCATAGTCTTGGCTTAACCCATTTTCTTTTTGCACAAACTGTCCTGCCAACCACCCTGCTCTCCCCGTCTGTTTGCAATATTCAGGTCTATATAAGAGCACTTATGGCCCAAACTAGCCAAGTCAGAGGTTATCACGCAGCTCAGAAGCATAGATCCAGCTGCTTGCCATGATACTGCTATGGGTTGGTTGAGACCTGAATGTAGTCACTGGGTGTGGGTACCACTCTCCACGCACAACATGAATCACAGCACTTTTATGGAAGCGGGGAGCTGGAATAACAGCAGCCCCTCCAAACCAAAACACAAGCAAGTGAGCAGAACAAGCCAGGGACTACAGCAGGGCTGCACAGAAATTGGAAGAGGGTGGTTGGTATTGTTTTGGATAGGGGTGCGGTACATGATCAAATGAGAGAGTGTCCGAAAAAAGCCCATTATCAAAATGAGAAAATGGTTCAGAGCCTGAACAAGGAGAGCTTTTGTACGCTGCACTGTGCCAGAAAACCTGCGTGCTGCTAGGAGGGAAACCCACACGTTCACCTGATTCTCCAGGAAAGCAGGACTTCATATGTTCCTTGCAAAGGATATGGAGCTGCAGCTACTTGGGTTAGAAGGGATGCTGAAATCCCAAGAAATTATATGAGAGCAAAGTGTTTGCTTAGCCTTTGCTATATCCTACCAGCATGACTATTATCAATAACACGCTTCAAGAAAGATTCTCATATAAATCTCTGTCGCTGTTGGAAAAGAATCTAAATCAGGATCACATGCAAAGTTTAATATCTTCTCAGAAATGGAAAACAGGGAGAAAAAAAGTAAAAAGAAAAAAATAGGACCTTGAGTAAACAGAACTTAGGGAAATAGAAACTCAAGTTCATTCACTTTCCCGAGACCACCTGAACAGAGTGCAGTGGGATTATTTTGTTTGGAAGGCTCACAAATGCAAGTTTATTGTTGAATCCGTTTCCATGACTGCAAAGAGTTGCTTATGTTTTGAATGATCATCCATGTTTCTAACTTTATAACTCTCCTATTAAAATATAGAACAGCTGCTGCCCCAGTCAGCTGTTCGGCATATGGAGCCCACCAGGGACAAAGCCCACTGTTAACACGGAGAATTATTTTTAACGCCCTCACATATCTAAACCTCACCATCATCCCAGCAAAATGGCACGTTTCCACACTTCCCAGCTGGGGGAACACCTGCATAATGCAAAACTGAACTGTGCTGCATCTGGTACAAAAACCAATTTTATTTCATCTGGCCAGCAGAAAAAGTTATCAGCCCCAGTGAACAGAAACAGGGCAAAAAGTTAACTATGTTTTATATCTGGGGAAAAGCAGATGTCTAGTTAAGATGTTTATACTGCAAACATTTCTGTATATATTAGGAGGAAAGAGAGCTGTTTCATAAAATGGAGCTGGTTTATAGTTGCCAAAGCAAATTTGAAGGACAGTACAACAGCTTTTGTCATTTTTACATGGGAAAAAATACAGTCCAATTTTATATTGATATAGATTATGTACATTGAACATGTAATTTTATTATTTTTTTTACAGCAAGTGATCTCAAAGTTAACTCTTTTTAAAGCCTCCCATTTATTGTGTATATTTGCTCAGGAGAAAAATCTGCAAACATTGTGTCACAACAATATGACAAAGTAGTATTAAAGGCTTCCCCTGATTTATTCTCTGGTATATCAGAAAACTCTGTGCTACTGGATTAGGGGTTGCACAGCCAAGAGACACAGCAATGCTTCCTGCAGATCTAAATACTGAACTTAGGTGAGCTCCAGGTTTGTTTGTAAACACAGTCCTACTGTGTCAGTCACATGCTATTCCTGCTCTCACTTGAGAAAAATTAATTTTCTTTCTGATCCAGAATCCCAACAGTCCCAAAAGGGACAGGAGCGCTCTGCATCTCTGCTCCCTCCTAGAAAAGTGTCTGGATAACTAACATTTCTTAAATTTGATATAATGTTTTTGTCATTTCTACATAACCACGCAGTATGTATCTATTCAAACACGGGAAACATTCCCACTAACATGCTTTGGATCAGAGCGTTGAAAATGAAAGGTGCAGTTCTCAGCTATGCACTTCAGCAGCTCCTGCCCTGCAAGCACACACTCTGCTGCACTTTATTACATAGCTTTAATGAAACATTCTTCCACCCCTCTCCTAAGAAGATAACCCCCTAAAGCTTCTAAAGTTCTGTTCTACAAAAACTCCCCATGCAAAGACATGCACCATCCCCATCTGTACACCCAAACAAACATACAGAAAGGCTTTTAAATTTAGCATCCTGCCAGCTGAGTTGACAAAAGTGACATATTTATGCTATTAAAATCTGAAACCACGATCATGAAAGTTACACAGACACCCCAAGGTCTAAATCCTACCGATACCACTCCAGAAACTTCTGAACCTGTGACCACCTCCTCTTGAGGGTCACATTTTCTTCTTGCACTTTGAGTGTTTCTGGAGTATCTATGTGCAATATAGAGGAATGTTTCCTATACAGAATATATACAACAAACACCCAAGTGGGAAGTCAAAAGAGCGAAATTCTTGCAGGCGGCATGGAAACTAGGAAAACAAACAGATTTTGGAAGCTCAGAGTAAGGGCTGCAGAGGGGAAGCCAACATACCAAAACAGCAGGGTAAAAGGCGTTATTAAAATCAATAAGTCATCCTCTGAGAAGCTGAGGTTGTATACGAATGAAGAAAATAGAAATGTTCCTGAGATCTGGAAGGTCACACATAAAAACAAACAAGGCAGGCCAAAGGAGCAACTCACAAACGCCTGGACTAGCAAATGAAGTCTCTTCCAATCACAGCAGAAGCAATATCCCAGGGGGCTGATGGGGCTAAGGCACGACCCACACATTAGGGGAACAAGCAGCAAAAATAATGCCGTGGCAGAAAAGAAAAAAAAAAAAAATATGAAGTGAAGCTTTCTATCATGTTCCTGGATGGGGAATTTGGCAATACCACCATGCCAGTGCTGTTCTTACAAGCAACATATCAAAGGACCTGCCTCAAAGTAAGAAGTGGCTAGAAGAGGGGGGAATGGCAAATTTTGCTAATGATACCCAGTTTTTCAGGAAAAGACTAGCATCCTCTTGAAAATAGGGCCTTTACAGTGCTCTGAATATTCAGAAAAAAATGCCAAATAAAACCAAAGGGGATAAATGTAAAGCAAAGCACGTGGGGGAAAAGTTATCCCAGCTTCATTTGAACAGTGAAGGCCTCTGAACTTACCCCCACCTCTCAGGAGAATAGTGTGAAGGTTATGACAGACTATTCAAAGGAAACCAGAGCTCCAGAAAGCACACTAAAAAGGAAAAGGGAGGTATCCTGCACGAAGCATTTTAATGCTGCATCCATCATTTACATTAGTGACTTTTTTTGTGTGGTTGCCATAGTTAGTCCATGGTGAACTGCTGGTACTGGGTTTGGTGATCATCTGTCACACCCAGCTCAGCAGTGGTCACAAAAGCATTAAAGCAAACACTATGAGCAGCAAACACTTGCAAAAAAAAAAAAAAAAAAAAATTGGGTTCCAGGGAAAAAAATGTAACTTCTGCCTGGTATAAAGGCACTGCCTGGGGAGAAGGTAGCAGAAACTAGATCATTGCAAATAATGGCGTTTCTAGGAAAGCCATTTCTGGACACTTATTAGATGTGAATTGATCTTTGAAATGATTCAAAGCCTGAGGCTGAAGTTTGCATTTGCTGCTTTCTCTTCCCATAATGAACCAGGTTCCAGACAATTTGACAACCCAAGGTCAGTCTAAAGACTACCCCCAGTATTTAGTAGGGCTGTTTTGTTTCATGAGAGCTTTAAAAACTGGCAAAGGTAGGTAGGCAGCGGAAAACATGAAGCAACATGCCATGTGCTCACTGTGAGGCTGGTGATTTTGTACTAAAAACCAAATCACGAGCATCAAAATAGTAACATGAAACTTTAATGGGGTCAGATTTCTGCCTTTGCTCTGGTATGCTAAAGAGGGAAGACCTAAATTATACAGTGAACAACTCCAATAACACGCTAAAATTTCATGGACAATCAAGCAGTAGTTTCTTCTAACGTATCACAAAAGGCCACAGTTTCTTCTGTTTCCTGCAAACAGAGCAGATCAAGCTGATGTGTGCATATGTCTTACTGCAAGCTAGACTGGTGCATCATTTTCCCCACTCGTGCTGGGAAACAGAGTGAACCCACAGTGAAACCTTTGCAAGAGCATCACATTTTAAAGCCCACTCCATCTCTAAGCAAGCTGGCTAGGGTTCAGCTTCCTGCTTTTATCAGGAAGCTGCCCCCTATCCAACTGCTCCTTTTTCCCCATGCTATACAGTACAGGCATTGCTGGCTGTTACAATTTCCATCATACCAGGTTGAAAGCTGCCCCGTTCCATCACAAGTAAACATTTTTCAGGAACATGTTTCCTTGCTCAGTTTAAGAATTTTTTCCCCCCATTCCTGGAGTTGGCAGAAATTAAGAGGCCACAGTGACTTTCTTGTGAAGCCTCAACTTATACCTTCCACAAAGGCTGTTTGCATACAAGTGTAAAGAAAAGCTAGGGAGGCACCACATTGACATCACGGCAAAGGTGAAAATAAAACTCTCCTGAAAGATTATGCTCACAAACATGTTACAGGTGTATGATACATATATGCAGTGCTGATATGTTAACAAATGAGCATCCAGCCAGTGCCAACATTCCACTCAAATCCACCTGCCTGCAAGGTACCAAGATAATTAAAACACATCTCTAAACTGGCAGCTTGTTGGCACAGCCTTCTCCTATCATAAAATTAGCATTTAAGTCACTATTCATCTTGACATAATTTGGTGCGTGTACCTAGACAGAATCCCTAAACCAGGCTATTTTCAAATGTTAGATCTATTACCTTGGTAGGTCTTTCTCTTCCCTGTACTGTGGAAAATGGCATAAGCTCTAACCACCTTGGGAAAAAACAAAAACATATACATAAAATTTCCAGAGTCTGGCTTTAAGCATCTACTACCGAGTTTCCAAGATACTGTCTGAGCACCAAGTGCTCGAAGCACATTTTGGAGGGCACGGAGCACCCTCTGCCCACTCTCACCCATCTTTAAGCTGCCTCTTCATGGAGCATCCCCATGCGTCCTCCACCACAGCCTTATCAGAACTCAGTCCTTTCACTGCTGTGACATTGCTGCAGGGATATTATCCATCCCTGGGTGGTAGAATATTTCTTTACCTTTGGGCTTACCCAAATTTGCACGCACTGAAGACACTTGGGATCAAGGCTTTTGCTCTGATTGCTCTTGACCACCATCACCCAAGCTGAAAACACTGTGCATTTGGGAGAAAAATAGTATCTAAATGTTTAGAAAGACTAGCCTGGCTCTGAAAATTAGACAGCACTTTCAAGCAGCGTAGGATATTTGGGGATGGGAGGTAGGTGGTATGCTTTCTCACACCACCAGCCCCAGAAGACCCCCGATCAGCTCTGCAGCCTGGGGTATTTCAACAGTTGTCCTCGGCAGACGCTTCCTGAGGTTGCCTGGAGTCTCAAAAAGGATGTAAAATATTTGTAGTAATTCCCTGAACAAACCCAAGAGGCTTCCTCGAAGCAGAGTCCTCAGCTCTGTTGACTTGCGTTTTTAAAAGGTAATATAAATTCCACTTACACTGGTTTGTTTTGATGTTGAAAATTGGTCTCCATAGACATGGTTGAAATCATGCCCTGAAGCACCGAGGCTGGAGCCAACAACCACACAGCCCTTCGCCAGTGCAGAGCTGAGGAGGTTTTAAAGGTGTAAATGCCATCCTGCCCGCAACAGCAGGACCAGGAGAGCACAGGGGAGACCAGGCAGGGACAGGGTGCCCCACTGCAGAGGAAAAAGCCATGGCTGTGTCCACCCAGGCACTGGGAGAGGTCCGTGGATTCCCCCAAGATGTCACCCCACACTCAGAGCCCTATCCCACTGCTCACACATTTCCTTCACCAGGCATAGGCAAGGGGGCAAAGAGCCCCACAGAGCCCATAGGAAGCCTGAATCAAATATATTTTTTTTTATTTTTAAAACCTCATTGCTGTGCAGAAGCTCCCTTGAATGCTGACACACAGCTAGGATCGCAGTGGTGTTTGCCAAGCAGAAATAGCAATAAAAAGAAATAAGGGTGAGACAAACAGGGGGAATATATGGAGAAATGACAAGTAGAGGTTTTTATATGGAAATTTATATCGAGGGTAACATTCCTGTCTAACACAAGCGTTTTAATACTTCCGGATGCAAGGCTCAAGCCAAAATCCAGTGAGGTCTGATGCTACGATAGTATTTAAGTTCAGGGATGCTGAACGTTTTGCAAGAGCTACAGGTTTTGTCAGTGCCAAAAACCATCCAGAACAGCAACAAAAAAAGCTTTTAATTCTCCCCCAAATAACCCCACTGCAGTGTCCCAGCATGAAGCAATCACAAAGCAGAAACGAGTCCTGAGGCGCCAAACTGCCCAAGTTGATTTGAACATTGGGATGCGCGGACTGCTGCAAAACCTGCTTGCCCCATCCCAATTTGCCAGGGTGAGGGGGGAAAAAAAAAAAAAAAAAAAAAGAAGCAACAGCAGAATAGCATGTGCCCAGGAAGCATCTTTAGATGTCACACGACATGGAGACAGCTCTCAACATACCCGGGGAAAAAAAAAAAAAAAAAAAAAAGAGACAAAAAAGCAAGAGATGACCTATATTTCAGAAAGCATTACTTTCATTAAGCTGTTTTCTTTACCCTTCCAGCTCTAGTGCTACTTCTGCCATCTGCCTCCACCACACTGGGGGTGGTGCCACAGCCCTCACTACCACCACAAAGCCCAGGCAAAAAAGCAGCCGTCAAGGATTTCCCTGAAAGGCAGGGTCAGTTTCCAATAAAGCAGAGGATTGCTCTGCCGAAGGCGGTATCAGGCCAAGATCAAACCGGGAGACGCGTTCCCCAGGTCAGCAACGCAGCAAGCGTGAGCTCACACGAGCGATAAACTGTTCAGAACAACTTGTCCCAGAGACGCTGCTGCTCCTCTGCCGCTGCCAAGGCCCGTTTCTGCTTGGTTTATGCACTATGCCAATTCCTCCCATATAAGATTAAGCTGCCTTGAGGCAATTTCAACTTACACATCTGATATTTTGAGCATTTTCTATGCTCTGCAGCTCAGGAGCCGGCACAGCCCATGTACCGCCACTTCCCTTGTTCACCTCGTGTCACCCTTGCAAAGGCGTTCCTTCCCATTTAAGTGCTAACACACCTTTTCTGCGACTTTGAAACATCAAAGGGATAATTCAAGGAAATAATATTTCACTGAAGAGCAGAACTGAGCCATCAGTGCTATACAGCTCGATTCTGAATGAGCATCAACCTGATAGCAAAGCATATAGAACCTGTTTTCTTAGACACGTCCATCACACTAAAGATAAGTTTCTTCCTTTTGAGACCGTTCTGGGTTTATTAAATCCCATTAGTTTATTACAAGAACCAATAACTTATCCTAGAAATAAATGAGCTTTTAAGCCTTAAAGCTTAGTTTCAAGACCATCCTGGGCATCTCCAAGTTAAAAAGGCAGATACCAAATGAAAAAGAATTCAATAATCTAAAAAGTCTCCAAATTCCTTATTTGTTTACTTATCCGACTACACATGAATAATTTCAGTCTAGCACAGGCCTGTTGAGGTGCCAGATCTTGTTTGCAAGTCTGCTCTGTGAAAGGCAAATGTACAGTTGAACTTGGATGCCATGCAAGTATCAGCCAGCTATTAGCATTAATTGCTAAACAGTTTTTCCAAAAATTAAATTAAATATAAAGCTCAATGTCTGTGGTTGTTGCTGGTTACTGCTGTGAGGAGAACAGTTACTAATACACAACTGGTTGGGCTCAAACTCTAAATAAAATTAAAATGCTGCATTTACCTAGCCAGAACAGTAACTCCATTTTATGGTGATGTGTTTTTCTTCATTAAATCCAATTTCTGTATACACTAACAAGATGGACAGATCTAAAGGGACATTTGTGTGCACAGTAACCGTGATCATCATGATTCAGCTCTCAAAAAAAAAAATTGCAGGGGCATTTCCAAAGCCATTGGTTAAACCATTCAGATGAAACACGATTGTGTAACAAATTATAAACAAGACTATGGAAAAGCAGGGGAGGAAAGAAACTTCCTGAGGGTTTGGCATTATTCTTATTAGTGATGGCTGAATTCATTTTGCCTCATTTCCAATGTAGTCAGATATTCAAATAAAGCTTGAACACCATCTGTTTGCCGTGATCCAGAGACAACAAAGATTGGAGACCAGAAATCACAAAGATGGCAAGTTATACACAGATTTTGCCTATACAATCAGTTTATATCAGAATAGGTCTGGGATCCATGAGAAAGGCTGTTGTCTACCCATAACACAGAAAAAGCTTCCTCTAAATGCAAAAAAATTTGTAACTGAATTAGCACTGGATTTGTGGAAAGAATATATTTACAATTAAAAAAAATTACATGAAAATTTTGCAAATGTAATCAAGCCCTCCCTGAAAAGAGTGTATGCTCAGGTCTCTGGACTAGCAAAGCAAAAAGCACCTCACAGCAAGTGAGGAATAGTTTGCAAAATGCTTGCCTGTCAACCTGTACTATAGTTATCAGATCATTAGTTTACTCGTTAATATCTCCAGTGTTTTATCATGAAATTAAAAAAATAAACAAGCTGTTTCTTGCATTTGTGAAACTCTCAGAAATCAAGACACCTGCTTAAGCTTTTTTAGAAGGTTGGCAAAACCAGGAACATTAAAATTCCATATTCAGGAACACCACTTCAGTAAATCAACTCAATAAAATAACTAATGAAAGCACAAAGAATCTAAAGCAAAGTTAATTGCCATAACTGAGTTTAATGATGTTATACAGTGAAGCTCATCACAACAAATCACAACTGAAGTTTTCCTTCACAGCGTTATTTAGGGCAGGTTTCACTCCACCTAACTCAGACAACAGAAACGACATGCACGTTTACATTTAGTACAGGAAAGTCTGTGGGGAGCAGGAGGGCTGAGGAAGCATATCTGTAATTAACTCAGTGTGGAGGCACAGTTATGATGCAAGTGTGTGCACTAATACTTTGTTTCCTTTCTCTCAAACATTTGTGCTCCTAATTTTGTAACCAAGATTCACACATTTCCCTGACCAAGAATAAATCTGTGCAAGCTTTTGCTCTGACATTTGCTCAGCATTGAGACCGAACTCTTATCCCAGCCAAACCCAGCATCACCAGGCACACAGGGTGCCCCGTCCTTCTGCCATCAGCAACACAAGTTGGGGGACACACAAGTGGGCTCCCACCAGCCCCCAGCTTCCTTCAAGCATTTCAGAATGGCAGCATGTGTCCTGCCACGCTACAAGGGTTAGGCTAGGAGATGCCATCACCAGTTGCCTGATCACAGAAGAGGAATCCCCTCCAGGAAGCATTAACTGACATCCATCCAGTAAAAGGCAGCTGATGAACAGAGACCCCAAACTGTCACAAATACATCCTTAGCAGTAGTGTACTGCAATCTGCAAAAGCATATTCCTTCCTGCATGTAAGTAAGGCACAGGAGCCACTAGTGTTCAGGGCCAGCCCTGGCCAGGGATCCCACTGCAGAGGCCAACAATCCCCAAGCCTTGCAGAGTCAGCCAAGAAATTCAGTTTTATTCCAGCTCAGCCGCTCAAGGCGAGAGGCTCACAACCTCACGGACCCTTCCCAGGGTAAAAAAAAAAAAAAAAAAAATCAGCCCTAGCTTCAAAATCTTGTGGCATGGCAAGCCAAGCTCCTTTTCAGAGCACAAAGCAGAGAGAGGAGAGGATTTTGTTTGCATGGTTTAATCTGCACAGCCTCCTTAGAGGCTGTGTGTTTGCTGGTGCCCATCAGCATCTTGCACTGTACCACTGTAACATGTAGAAACTGCTGTGCAAGTACAGCTGACCACATGCCACTGCCAGGCAGGCGTCATAGCCCCAGCACAGGCTGCAGAAAGTAGAACAGCTCAAAGAAGAGCCAAAACTCAAGCAACTAAGGTTTCAGAAAATGCTGATTATAGTGCATTTGAGAAACATTTTGCAGCTGTGCAATTAAAGCCTATAACACAACATACACCTGCAAGGCAAGAACACAGAAGTAACTTGGATTTTTTTTGCATTTCCTTTTGCACACTTGGCCACAAAACCCAAAGCTCCCAGTGTCACTCCTGGAAGGAAGCTCACATGCACACGTGGGTGATGTGCATGGGTAATGGTAACAGCCAGGCTATAAACTACACAACCAGGAGATGGGTCTACATGGCATGAGCTTTTGATAACACAAGATAAAGGTTTTATTAGCATACTTCTACAACTACTCCTCTCAAGAGTAAGAGTATCAGACCAAAGCACGTTCAGGAAGAAAATACAAGAGGCTTCCAGATGACAGCTTGTTTGTCCATCATGGCAGGGGCAGAATTACATCCGTTTGAGGATTTTGCAAGTAGAGTCTACCCGACAACTGCTTGGAATGGGAAAAAATGGGCGTAATCCTAAAGGAAGAAAAAAATCACTGAGAAGATTAAGTAAACAAGAGTGCATAGCTAACACAATACACTGGATACTGCTGCCCTGAGTTTGTGTGTTTATACATGCCTGCACACCCACAATCATTTTAGTATCTTGAAAACAGCAGTTACAATTAAAAATCATTTAATAAGTGGGTTTTTTTCAGAATTAGGGTGTAACCTCTGAAGCCAAAGAGCAGAGGGATAGAGTATCACCCATCCTGGGAATAACATGCTAAGAATTGTTGATAAAGATAGTCCAGTGACGCAGAGTTAGAAGTCAGAGTGTACCAAGGAGAAATTCCTGGTTTTCCTTTAAACGCTCTTTACACCCACTGCACAAAGCATTACAAATAACCTATAAAGGTTAAATTTTGGGGTTTGGGATGCTCTTCAGACAGGGCAGCAACTGAAAAAAGCTCAGGGCCCAAATACACAGTACAAAGTTATGTGAGATAAATTCAAAGGTAGAAGCTGAATCACAGAATTGATACCAGCTGAGGAGCCACTGCCCCTCCACCATGAGCTGAAATACTCCCCTTTCCTCTGCTACTTTGACTCCTGCAGCTGGTATTACCCTACTAAAAATGTTATATGTACTTCTATGCATTTCAGGTCCCAAAACACAAGTTGACAACTTCATTTTAGATAGCAGATACCCCTATGAGTATTAACATACATCACTATTCTATTACTACTTTTACTAACAATGCTGGCATTTTTCAAGCTAGTTGCAACTTGTTTAAGTAACCATAGAAATTAAATGTCACATACCTAATTCCTTTGCTAACCTTTCTTTCAACAATGCAACATGCAAGTATAACTACAGTAAGTGTTGATAGGATTTATAACTGGGTCCTGACTATAAATCATATTTTTAGCAGCCTTAGAAACTTTTTATTGCTTTTTTTCATCCTTTATTTTATAGGAATATGCGCTATCTCCTCCAATCAGCAGGACCTATGTCAAGGTGTAGCTCTTATTACATCCTCCAAAAGAATACAGGTTTTGTTCTTTGCTCCTAAGCAAAACCCCAGAAATTAATGTAAACATTTAGGGATTCCAAGAAGTCATTTTGAAGAAATAAGTTTATTTTGAGTTTATCATATTTGTGTTCATGGTAAAATTTGAAAGCTCCATACAAAGGGCTTGACCCAGCCCTACCAAAATCTATGACATCTGTCACAGCAAGATGATGGAGCCAACACACTGGAAACAGATGAAGGACATGGCATGGGTTGACAAAATGCTCGATCATTAGGTCTTAATTTAAGCTTAGACCTCCTTTATAAGGCAAGTGAGTGAGAACAGCAAACAAACCCATATCAATCACCACATCCACACAGTTCCCAACTCCTATTTATAGTTTTACTTTGAAATTAAAGAGAAAAATGCAAATCATCGTGCCAAGGGAGAAAACAAGGGAATGGATACAATCCATAGGACTGTGAGCTCTAAGGCTGCTGCTTTATTTCTAGTGTACTGTCTACCACACTTGCAGCACTGCTGCAAGTTCAGATTTTGACAATGTCCAACTTTTGACAAAGTTTCAAAGAATTTTTCTTTGAGTTTTAGACAGCAAAAATAAAATGGCTAAGATGTTTTAATTACTGGCAAGTTGCAGGAAGTGATTATCTCCTGTTCTTTTTTCCCCCCTTTTTTTTACATTGCATCTTCAAAACCTCCTTGGAGGCAACTGGGGCCTTTCTGTACAGCACAGCTGACAACTTTGAGGCTTACAGGGCTTTCTTTGCTCTTTGTTAGAGAGGCCCAATTAATCACTGTCTTGGCTTTTTATTCTCTTACTTGAAAATGCCTTTTAAAGTTAAAACAGCAAGTCAAAAGAAAGCACGTCCAATAGCCATTTCAAAATGTCATATCCACAGCTAAATAATAACTAGCTTTTCCACAATACATTTGAAAAGTTCTAAATTTCCCCCTTTTTTTTATTTTTGTGCCATCACCTGACGCAACACAGATCAATTACACTTTGCTTTCTAATCACTCATCTTCACCCCATGCTCCATTACCAATTTGAACCATGTCAACCATCCTTATTGCTGCCTTCCTCCATTTCTTCATCTTGTTTAATTATCACCTCTCTTAGTCACCCATTCAGTACACTAACCCCCAAAATGAAGCCTTTCACCATTGCCTTGCCCCAAAATAGGCAACAGCCCTGCAAGGTGCTGCAGGAGAGGGGCAGACCCTGAACCCACAGCCACAATCCCAAGAGACAGCTCACCCATTCAGTACACTAACCCCCAAAATGAAGCCTTTCACCATTGCCTTGCCCCAAAATAGGCAACAGCCCTGCAAGGTGCTGCAGGAGAGGGGCAGACCCTGAACCCACAGCCACAATCCCAAGCAAATTAGTGGTCAAAGGGACTTTAATCAGGCAAATGATCCTCACATGACAGCAAGAGACAGCTCTTGTTTCTCCCTAACAGAAATAGGAAAGCAGTAAATACATCAAGCTTTAAAGTTATAATTCCTTTAAAATTTGTCAAAGATTTAAAGCAACAATGAGTGCAGTCGCACAAGCTTATGGGTTACCACACAGGAAAATCACAGACAATACTAGTTTTGTTCTTTTAAAATGCATAAAAATATATTTATCTTATTTTACATGCATTTTCTTTGCATTACATGCTGGATCATATAGCTACTTGCCCATCAAACAAGAATCTTTGCTTTGCTTTAGAAACCCCCTTTCCCAAAGGATGCCCACCCTCAGTCTGCCTCCACCTTTTGCTCAGTTTTCAGCACTGAGCAAGTAATTCAGGGCCTCAGGTCATTTCAGACCTATTTGTATTCCTTGGTGTTTATCATAATTCCAATCATAATCATTTCAAATTAGACCTTCAGCTCTTCACAGCCAAAGGTCTGCATGGCCTCATAGATTGGTAAAGAGGGGCCTTGAGCAGTCCTCAGCCCTCAGTTGGGATTTTTGGGGAGAGTTTACAAGAGTACAAATCATCTTAACTTGGGGACCCAAAAAACTGGATTGACAGAAAACGAGCACACACATCTGGAAGCTTCGTGCATTACATGTGGTGTTTGCCTACATTTCTTTTTAACCTAACTGAAGATAAAGGTCACAAAAGTCATTTGTGGCATAAGAAGTAGCGCTAATTCAGTTTTGAAAACAGGTATCTAAAAGTCATGCCATACAGCCAGAGCACTTTTGTGTTTATTTTTGTTAAACTTCATCTGTTTTGTTAACAATATAGCACTGAACACTCAGAGTTGGCATAAATACCTGAAAAAGGCCTAAAGTCACACCTCTAGGTCCTCCTTTTTAAACTTGGACTTAATGGCTCTTCAGCCACTCTTCGCTCATTGCACACACAGAAAGGTGGGAGCATTGTCCCTTGAAAATTTGTAAAATTCACCATTTGTGTAGATTTTCCTCTTCAAGTAATTTTTTTCCCTTTTCTGTGCCACTCATTTATCCCTGCAAGTTAAAATTTGCCCATAAATATTTTATTTGATAGCACTGAAAAGCCAAGCTGGAGATTTCTCTCAAGGATTACAGAACTATGAAGTAATATGTAATGAAGAACAAAGTGTTGTTTTCTATTATACCACAACTATTCAGTATATCTCCTGAAGTTTCCAAGCGAGCTGTGGAGAAGTTGTGTGGGCAGAAGCTGCACTCTGTGGGTATCACCATAAGATAGCAGGAACCCAGCTTGGAGTACAACAGGGGAAGCATCTCCCTTGGTCAGCTAACCAGTGCCACCGTATGGCAGAAGATTAAATAGAGAAAGATGCACGAAATAACTCATTTTAGGGTCTTCCTCTGTCCAGGGAGCTTGCTGCAAATGTGGGCAGGGTAGCCTCAATTTCTTCATTACGGAAAGGTCAGGGCACAATGAGACCCCTCCAAGAGTCTCCCACAAAGACTCCACAAAGCAATGGTATATAGCACAAGGAATAGTCTCCATGGTGAAAATGTGATGTTTCACACTGCTCTGAAGGAAACACATCGTTATCCAGTGAACTGTTTAAAAACAAAATAACTCTCACTGCAGTTGCTCATCCCTCTGATTTTCCAGTGAACTGTTTAAAAACAAAATAACTCTCACTGCAGTTGCTCATCCCTCCGATTTTCTGGTGAAGCCAAAGATGATTGACACATCTTAAGGAAAGAGAAACTTTGTTGTCAGAAGAGGTAGCTTTTAAAGCCTTTTACTGAGCTCTGCAAGTTACCCTTCTCAGGCAGGATTTGGCATAACAAGGGGACTTCTAGGCACAAACAATAGCACAGCCCGAGACCTACAGGGCCACAGCTGCACCTTCTCAGGCAGGATTTGGCATAACAAGGGGACTTCTAGGCACAAACAATGGCACAGCACAAGACCTACAGGGCCACAGCTGCGCTGCTTTGGTAGGTGCTCTCTACTCCTGCTTGCAGGGATTTCTTTAAGACAGACTTTTTCTCTCAATATTGTTTCTCCAACCTCACCAGCTGCTACCTCACCTGAAGGGGACCGCTTTCCCTCACACATATGTGCCTAGTGGTACTCACCCAGCTTTTAGCAATTACATTTATGAATTTCCCCTCACTTTACAACATTCCTCCTTTTTCCAAACCAAATGCCCTCATTTATGACAACACAACAAACAAGGAACAAGTGTTTCAGGTCCACCTACTCATTCCTTTCTTCTGTCCAGCCCCATGAGCATCCCCCAGCTCCCCAGCACAAGCCACAGCCCCAGCCTGATATCCACCTCCAAAGCGTTAACAAACAAACAAACCAACTAACCAAAAATCAAAAACATTTTACAAATACTTAAAAGAAATATTTACAGAATCTCAAATGTTACACCAAACAGGCCTAATGTATTTGGTAAGCAAATATGTATGTATACAAACAGGACCCCATGTGGTACCACTGCCTGTCCCAGGCACTGCCCTGAAATATTTCTGTTTCCAGGCAAGTTGGTGAAGGAGAAAGCAGATCAGTAAGAAGTGGCATAAAATATGAAGGTAACTCTTTTGAGAGGATGGACTTTGTTTCAGGGAATAATTTTCATTTATGCAGTGGATGGAAATACACATTAATACAATCTTGTAGCTTGTGCAGATAATGATTTTAGAAGAACCTGGACTTAAAGCATCAGATTAAATGAACTGAGGTGCCCTTAACTGCCAAAGGACTCAAATCCACAACTCCCAGAACCATTACAGCTCCACTCCATTATGTGGCCAAGGATGTTAAAGCTTCTTGAAAGAAGAATTACAAACCATGGGGTTATTAGACTAATATAAAGGATTTTATATCAGTTTATGTAACAATTTCTATTAGCAGCAAACAGGCATCCCCCATCACCCTGCAGAACTGCTCTTGTGAGCTCACGTTAACATGTTTCAGTCAAAGCTTGTGCATAGCTAAAAAGTCCCTGCATCTGAATATACAACTTTTCACTAGAGACTCTCAGTTTTAAAGACTGCTCTCACCCTCTACATCTACTGAGCCCATTTTTAACCTGCCAGCAGACTGTTGAAGACCCAGTTGTTGATGTTCTTCCACATACAGCACAATTTAAAGCTGTCCTGTCAGAAACACATCACATTCCATACACCAGCATACACCTTGGTTGAAAACAGGTTGCTGAATGTAAGATGGTTTTATTCACAACTTATGGAAAATCTATAGGAAAAAGGAAAGCCCAGGCAAACATGAAGGAGTTCCACTCCACTTGTTCAAGTGAGGAGCCTGCTTTCTCCTTGTTGTTTTGTCTAGTTTGTTTTCTGCTGTATCTAGAAAAAAAAGTAACTCTTTTCCTGAGGTCTTTCACTAATTTTAGATTTCGCAGCAATAAAAGTCATAACCCACATGTCTTAGAACCTTATCACTCAACAGGTAAAAAAGTATCCATTGTGTTTCTGTTACATTGTGGGTATGATAGACTGTACAGTATGCAAACATACAGGCGCTATATATACACACACACACTGTTGGATTACTGTAATATCTAAATAGCTTTCCTGAAGGAAAAAAGAAAAAACAAAATATTTCCTCTGACAGCCATTCGATCCTCTGCCTTGCTTCCACTTTATAGGGTCCTCAGGATTTAATTGGGAAAAAAAAAAAAAACCAAAACCAAAAAGCCCTAACAATTCAGAAATTACAAAACTAATTTGGGAATTTGCAACTGCAAATCTTTCTTATGCATTCAAGCACTCACCTAGGAGAGGTGCCTCATTGTAGGTACCTCTAACTCACTCAGCAGGCCAGCAACACTTAGGAGGATCACAAACTTGGATTTAGTTGTCTACACCCTCTGCTTTAATCTAGCTTCTGGTCCCATAAATAAGGGACACATAGTGCTGCTGCATAGTGCCTCCTTCCCACTTAGAGAGTAGAACAGCATACCATAGGTACCCAGAAGAAGAAGGAAGCAAGACTGGTGCTGCCCAAAACAGAATAAGACACAGGTGCCCCACCAGCACAATACAAGGAGTCAGGTGGGTGTGGCTGAGTAGTTTGTTTAATACAATCAGCCCACTTTCTTACTTTTGCTCCAAAATCCCTCATTCGAATAAAAGATTACATCCACCTGCCCCAGAAGGTTTGATTACTAAGTTCATCCAAATGAGTTTTCTGGAGAAAATAGGGATATTTACTCAAGTAATCGTTACAGCTAATGCAAGCTAAGGAAATCTGTCAGCATCTGAAAGCTATCACAAGAGATACAGCAGGGAATCAAAGCAGAGCTAACCATGACAAGAATAGGGGGAGAAGATCAAGAAAAAGAGAAAAGAAGTTGCTTTAAAATCAAATCTCCATTTCAATAGAAGATTCTTTAAAAAGTTGGGATCAGAGCTATATATCTTGCTAAAACAAGTTTACCAATTCAGAAAAAGCTACTTGCAAAGATGTGGCATATAAACAGGCTCCAAGGGCTATTTAGTGCTGGTCTCACATTCTGTAATTGTTTTTTATAGCTTGTAATGAAATTAGCAGACTGAGGTGTCCTACCTGAGCACCATGGTATGTCTGGAGCACTACTGGGAAACTCCACTGGAACAGTAACAGGCTCAATTTCTTATCAGCATTGTTTTCTGCAATAAGGACAAAAAAGCAGGAAATAAATCTGTTGGGTTTTGGTTTTTTTTATTATTATTTTATGGTAGGTGCTCTGTTTGTCTTTCCCTGTAAGTTGCTTTCATGTAGCTAGATTTGTTCTTTAAAAAAAAAAAATAAGTGTGTGTAGCTTCATGCCAAAACTATTGAAGGAGCATAAAGCAGTATATAAGCTTAAGCCCAGGAGAAAGCAGAGTTCTAAGAAGCTGTCCAGTGAAAGACTGTATGCAAAATGATAGCTGCCTCTTCCCACAGAAGTTGGTTGTACGCTCACTATTCACTCAAAAATATGCACTTATCCTCTGTTTGTCTTTCCCTGTAAGTTGCTTTCATGTAGCTAGATTTGTTCTTTAAAAAAAAAAAATAAGTGTGTGTAGCTTCATGCCAAAACTATTGAAGGAGCATAAAGCAGTATATAAGCTTAAGCCCAGGAGAAAGCAGAGTTCTAAGAAGCTGTCCAGTGAAAGACTGTATGCAAAATGATAGCTGCCTCTTCCCACAGAAGTTGGTTGTACGCTCACTGTTCACTCAAAAATATGCACTTATCATTCTTTTACACCTGTATGTGGATTATTTATTTTTTTTTAATGTTTTTCTTTCTACTAGGGAGGCAACACTCTAAATGAGACATTTATTTAGCTGCATGATGGGGAGTGGGCTATGGGTAGAATTGTGTGATCAACAGCAGATGTATTCTGTCCAAAACAAATCAATGGCTTTAGACTAAGTAGATCATAACTAATTCTCCCCCACAACTCGAGGAACTTTAATGTTAGATGAGTTTTCTGCCGCTGTCCCAGAAGTTGCACCAGTACACCCAGTAAGCTGAAGAGTACAGGGCAGGGACACACAGGCCAAAAAGGAGTTGCTTAAGCTGCTGCTGAAAGAAATGCCTGCTTTTATTAACTGTCATGGCATAAATAAACTCATATAGCATGAGAAGGTGGATCAGTGTCATTACAGATGTTAAAGTTTTTATTTCAATGTGGCAAAGGCTGTTAGAAAAGGCTCAAAAACTACCACTGGTCTCCTGTAAGCTTGACTCATGTTCCAAAGCATATTAAAACTATTGAAATCAAGTAGATCTATTTACTCAATGCTTCCCACAGATGCTTATACATACACATCTAAGTTGTTTGGGTGTTTCAAAGAGCAGAAAGCAACCGGTGAATTCAGCATTTTTCTTAACACAGCTCCTCTGAGTAAATGTCTCCCAGGAGAAACTTGCAGGCTTTGTATGACTTGGGAGGCTTTGAAATGGTTATAACAGAGCTTTCTAAAGAAGCAATGTAATATTCTTTAAGAAATTTGCATTTGTACATTACTATGAAGGTTAAATTTTCAAATACAATAAAGCAATCTTTACTCTGAACTCCTGTTTTACATAAAAAGAGGTACCCAGGATGGACTCTCAAAATTCTTGGCAGGCTCAAGCTTTTTACGCTAAATAGCTGCATGTATCTACACTGGTCTTGACTTTTTTGTTGTTGCTTGTTTGAATTTCCTCTTGCTTTCAAACTTTGCCAGGTAAGCACAAAGCCATAGCCCGTGGAAGCAGAACACGTACCACGGGTGCAGTTCCAAACAGGGCAAGAAACGGGGTAAATGGTGGCCAGTCACAGCTACTGGGACTGAAATGTAGGAAAAGGGTCTGGTGGCAGTCGGGGGGAGCTGTTCTGGGGGGGCCATGCCTCATATTGCAGCATGATGGGAAAAACTCACACACATCCCGCCTCCCAGAAGAGATTTTGATCTCCAGGCTCCCTCTCACTGGGGTTTGCTGCGAGGGTAGCCTGGCTAACCCAACCTCAAGGCTACTGGGAGAGAAAAGCCTACTTGGGTGATCTCTGATTTCTGGGTGGAGAAAGATTTTGGGAGGGGTTTTAGTCCTAGACATTGTTCCAAGGAGTATGCATACAAACTTTTAATTAGCATTCTCAGTGTGCCCTTAGGACTTTGGATGGATACATTTTCAATAAAATAGCAAAGAGAAATCTATCTCCACATGTGCTGTCACCAGAGCTGAGATTAGCCCTTATTTATGATCGCTGAACATCTGTGGGTAGGGCGTTCACAGCAGAGGTCCCTTGGCTCTGGAGCTTGTTATTTCTCTTGATGAGGAGTCCAAATGTGCTGGTCTTCAGAGCATGGTGCATGGGCCATCTATTTACCACATTTGGTCTTGCTTTAGGAAGACAGTGATGGGAAATATAGCCAGTAAAGTGTGATCTCCCCAGGTAAGACCTGAACAAGAGTATTTGTAGAGGTTAATTTTAGAAAGCGATCTTGTCAGCGTGGTGTCCTGTGTGCAGAGTGCAGTGTTGTATAGTATGGAAAGACCAAGTGTATGTGTTAAGACTGCAAAAACACCTTTTCAGTATTTTTTGCCTATTGAAATGTTGGTGGGTGGTTCACAAACCATAGTTTTGATGTTCTAGTGCAAAACAGGTTTATTCCCAGTTTACTGGCGTCTGGTACACATAAGCAGAAGTTTGGAAGAAAAACATGTCTCTTATCCTAATTCCAAACTAGATGGGGGAAATGTGAATGAGGAAATTAAAGTGACATGTTCTTAGGTGGTGTTTATTATTATTAAATATCATTAAGCTGAATATGGATCTGGGAGGAAAAACTACCGGAGGAAATATTTAATGAAGAGAGAGATAAAGTTGAAATTGTGCTGAATAAATGATTCATACTTTTGCTTTTTCATGAGGTTAAACATGAATTTTGTTTGCTACCTAGTATCTTGAACTACATCTAAATTCTTGTATCCTTTTTCAGTTACAGTGGTATGGCCATAACATGTTAGCCCATGACAGTTATGAAGCGCGTACACATAAGGCTTTTCATTTTGGTGAGTGTGGAAAAAGCTATCTAATAATTTTGGTTTAAGTCAAAAGATCTATTTTCAATGCTTGCTGCTGTTTGTGAACTGTTTAAGTCTTCTAATGCATGTTCAAATGGAAAAAATTCCAAGGTTAATCATTATTTTTAAAAGCATCATCTGAAAAATATCCTTTTAATGTTTATTCTGGACTTTTCCTACAACCATACATAATCTCAAGCTATAGAATTAATTCTTTGGTACAAGTAATGTGGATGAATGACTTTTTTTAAAGTCAAAGCACATATTTTGCCTGGCTGCTTAAAAGTTATGGCATTTCTGTAAGAGAACAATGTCAGCACATGAATTATGACTGTGCAATACTGCTGATGACAGAAGTTAGGAGGACAATGTCACTGTGTCACACATACAAGTTATCAAGACAGTGTCAGACATTTAGAGCTAATGCAGAAGTGTTTGTTGTATGCTGGTTACTCTTGACAGCAAAAGTGTTCAAGAAAAACACTTTTCACTCTGATTCTGCGTGGTTTTGTTCTTTCTGGTGAATGGACAGTGCTTGTTAGACAGATCTTCATTTCTAAGTCATCCTTACATTTGTTATGCTTCTTTTTAAATTCTGCAACATCAGCCTGTTCAACCTCAACAGACATGTATCTCTTTGTGTTCATTCTCCATGAAATGCTACCCTGCTCTCTTCTTTTCTTGTCACTTGTATCATGTAATTCTCTGCTTTAAGTATGTTGGTTTCCCCACTTGAATTTAAAGCTTTAAAAGCCCTAAATACCCACCTTCTGTGCTCAAAAGAAGACAAGATTTGTGTTGCTCATGTCTCTTGCATTCTACAAATACTTCCAACCACTCCTTTATCACTCTTGCAAGATGAAACACATTTTTATAACAGTATAGAGCTTTGAACAGTTACTTGCTATGAGCTAGAGAATAGCAATTTTTAATGAGTAGTAATGACAGAAAAATCTTTCCAAACAATCCTCTGTTTGTCAGCAGCAAAGCAAATGTCAATTCAGGCAAACAGGGTGCACATTCTTGCTTTGCCACCTAATATATTTTTGTACCAAATAAAACTGCACCAATGAATTCTGAATCTGGATAAAGTTAACGATCCTTTTGCCCAGGCCAAATCCCAAGTTCCTGGATCACTCATCTCATTTCTTTCTTCTGTGTCTTGCCAAAAAGATAAGAAACATGTTGGCACAGAAGAAAAATTATTACTCGGACTGTTCTCCTAGCCAATGAATCTGTTTTCTATAAATGCAGCTTTAAAAGAAAAATCCGGTTAAGTAAACAGAAAAGACTTGTAAACAAGAAGCAATATCAAAATATCTTTAGAACCAAACTAGTAATAAATGGCATTAATTTTTTATTAAATAACCTCCAAATCTAAATTGTTAACTCCAGATGACAGATGAGTTCTTAATTAATTTACTCCTACATAGACCTCACTGGTGTGGTGATCAGATCTCCATGATCACATTCTGTTCTTCGTGCTCACAGATGTAAATAATAAGTAATTACTAATCTCTCTTGCATTATACAACTGAGCAACAATCTAACTCTGAGGAATAATTAATGCATGAACAAAAACACTGTCCCGTAAGTGTAACATTCTGTTGCACTCTGAGCATGTAACAGCACAACAAATATTTTAACTGGCAAGCCTTTGTGATAAGCAGTAACAACTGTTGTAACCCTCTTGCACTTGAAAAATATTTTTACATTCCGGGCTTAAAAAGACTGCTAAGGATCACTAACTAGTCTTGCCTTACCGAGGACAAAAGTGAGGAACAGCGTGATGTGACCCCTTCAGTTACTCAAGATGAGCATAACCTTGAAGTTTGGCACGAACCTCTGGATGCTGTTGCCATGCTCCAGCTGCCAGACCCTGCTACGGGATCAAGGGTTAATACAGCTTTAATTACTAAGAAGGTCCAGGGAGATTAACTACAATTATTTATTTTGAAAGTGAGGTTTGGTGGGGTTTATTTTTTTGGGGGGGGGCTATTTTAATTTTGCAAACAAGAAGCACAGAACAAGGTCTTTCAGGCAAAAAAATTCCAAATAGATGCATTTTTAGTTCCGAGTTGAGGCCGGCACGGACCCTTTCAGCCATGCTCCTAGAGGAAGGGCCCTGAATTTTGGCGGCCCATGTAACTTTCCCGCACCAGGCCCCGCGGCCGCTGTCCCCCAGCAGCGATGCCCGGCCCGGGGCTGAGGAGCCCGCGGGGCCACACAAGGCCTCTCAAGGCTGGGAGGGCGGCAGCAGCCCCGGTCTTGGCGTTCTCTCCCTCAGTGTGGGCCCCTCTTTGTGCTGGTAGCCCCCATATTTGAGCCTGAGCTGGCCCCAAGGCCGTCTCGTACCCAGGGGCCGCCACGGAGCTTTTTCTGCCCCTTTTTTACCTCAGGCTTGTCGGCAGGGCCGCGCGGCCACCGCCCCCGCGCGGCCACCGCCCCCGCGCGCCCCGCGCAGCCTGACCCTCCCGGGCTGCCGTAGGCGGCGCGGCTCCGCCAGGGGGCGCAGGGAAGGGCTCGCGCCGCGGAATCGAAACTCGACCGCCAGCACGGGAGCCAATCCCCTTCCAGCTTACTGCACCGCGCCCCGCCCCCCCGCCTCTGCGGCAGCCAATGGGGTGGCGGCTGCTGGTGGGGTTGCCTCCTTCCTCCTCCACGGG